>NC_056662.1:128263430-128566597 GCF_018350195.1 Panthera tigris
TTTATGGTTTTTGGTGCAACTGTAAATGGGATCGATTCCTTGATTTCCCTTTCTGTCACTTCATTGTTGGTGTATAGGAATGCAACCAATTTCTCTGAATTGATTTTGTATCCTGCAAATTTGTTGATTTCATGAATCCATTCTAGCAGTTTTTAGGTGGAATCTTTTGGGTTTTCCATATAGAGTATCATGTCATCTGCGAAGAGTGAAAGTTTGACCTCCTTCTGGCTGATTTGGATGACTTTTATTTCTTTGTGTTGTCTGATTGCAGAGGCTAAGACTTCCAATACTGCGTTGAATAACAGTGGTGAGAGTGGACATCACTGTCTTGTTCCTGACCTTAGGGGGAAAGCTCTCAGTTTTTCTCCATTGAGGATGATATTACCCTTGGGTCATTCATAATGGCTTTTATGATCTCGAGGTATGCTCCTTTTATCCCTACTTTCTGGAGGGTTTTTATCAAGAAAGGATGTTGTATTTTGTCAGATGCTTTGTCTGCATCTATTGAGAGGATCATATGGTTCTTGTCCTTTCTTTTATTGATGTGATGAATCATGTTAATTGTTTTGTGGATATTGAACCAGCCCTGCATCCCAGGTATAAAGCCCACTGGGTTGTAGTGAATAATTTTTTTAATGTATTGTTGGGTCTGGTTGGCTAATATCTTGTTGAGGATTTTTGCATCCATGTTCATCAGGGAAATTGGTCTATAGTTCTCCTTTTTAGTGGGGTCTCTGTCTGGTTTTGGAATCAAGGCAATGCTAGCTTCATAGAAAGAGTTTGGACATATTCCTTCCATTTCTATTTTTTTGGTACAGCTTCAAGAGAATAGGTGTTAACTCTTCCTTAAATATTTGGTAGAATTCCCCTGGGAATCCATCTGGCCCTGGACTCTTGTTTTTTGGGAGATTTTTGATTACTAATTCGATTTCCTTACTGGTTATACATCTGTTCAAATGTTCTATTTCTTCCTGTTTCAGTTTTGGTAGTGTATATGTTTCTAGGAATTTGTCCATTTCTTCCAGTTTGCCCATTTTATTGGCATATAATTGCACATAATATTCTCTTATTATTGTTTTCTGCTGTGTTAGTTGTGATCTCTCTCATTCTTGATTTTATTTATTTGGGTCCTTTTCTTTTTGATCAAACTGGCTAGTGGTTTATCAATTTTGTTAATTCTTTCAAAGAACCAGCTTCTGGTTTCATTGATCTGTTCTACTGTTTTTTTGGTTTTGATATCATTAATTTCTGCTCTAATCTTTATTAATTTCCTGTTTTCTGCTGGTTTTGGGTTTTTTTGCTGTTCTGTTTCCAGCTCCTTAAGGTGTAAGGTTAGGTTGTGTATCTGAGGTTATTCTTCCTTCTTTAGGAAGGCCTGGATTGCTATATACTTTCCTCTTATGAGCGCCTTTGCTGCGTCCCAGAGGTTTTGGGTTGTGGCATTATCATTTTCATTGGCTTCCATATACTTTTTAATTTCCTCTTTAACTTCTTGGTTAGCCCATTCATTCTTTAGTAGGATGTTCTTCAGTCTCCAAGTATTTGTTAACTTTCCAAATTTTTTCTTGTGGTTGATTTCGAGTTTCATAGCGTTGTGGTTTGAAAATATGCACAGTATGATCTCGATCTTTTTGTACTTATTTAGGCCTATTTGTTTCCCTGTATATGGTCTATTCTGGAGAATGTTCCATGTGCACTGGAGAAGAATGTATATTCTGCTGCTTTAGGATGAAATGTTCTGAATATATCTGTTAAGTCCATCTTGTCCAGTGTGTCATTCAAAGCCATTGTTTCCTTGTTGATTTTTTTGATTAGATGATCTATCCATTGCTGTGAGTGGAGTGTTGAAGTCTCCTACTATTATGTTATTACTATCGATGTGTTTCTTTGTTTGTGATTAATTTATATATTTGGGTGCCTCCACATTTGGCGCATAAATGTTTACAATTGTTAGGTCTTCTTGATGGATAGACCCCTCTATTATGATATAATGCCCTTGTGCATCTCTTGATACAGTCTTTATTTTAAAGTCTAGAATGGGGCACCTGGGTGGCTCAGTCAGTTAAGCGGCTGACTTCAGCTCAGGTCATGATCTCGCGGTCCGTGAGTTCGAGCCCCGCGTCGGGCTCTGTGCTGACAGCTCAGAGCCTGGAGCCTGTTTCCGATTCTGTGTCTCCCTCTTTCTCTGACCCTCCCCCCATTCATGCTCTGTCTCTCTCTGTCTCAAAAATAAATAAACGTAAAAAAAATTAAAAAAAAATAAAGTCTAGATTATCTGATATAAGTATGGCTACTCCAGCTCTCTTTTGTTTACCATTAGCATGATAGATGGTTCTCCTTCCCCTTATTTTCAACCTGAAGGTGTCTTTAGGTCTAAAGTGGGTCTCTTGTAAACAGCATATAGATGGATCTTGTGTTCTTATCCATTCTGTTACCCTATGTCTTTTGATTGGAGCATTGAGTCCATTGATGATTACAGTGAGTCCTGAAAGATATGAATTTATTGCCATTATGTTGCTTGTAGAGTTGGAGTTTCTGGTGTTGTTCTCTGGTCCTTTCTAATCTTTGTTGCATTTGGCATTTCTTTCTTTCTCTCTCTCTCTCTCTGTGTATGTGTGTGTGTGTGTGTGTGTGTGTGTGTGTGTGTGTAATACTTATTTATTTATTTACTTATTTATTTATTTATTTATTTATTTATTTATTTATTTATTTTCATCTTCTCTCCCCTCAGTCTCCCTTAAAATTTCTTGCAGGCCTGGTTTAGTGGTCATACACTCCTTTAATTTTTGTTTGGGAAACTTTTTGTCTTTCCTTCTATTTTGAATGACAGCCTTGGTGGATAAAGAATTCTTGGCTGCATATTTTTCTGATTCAGCACACTGAATATATCCTGCCACTCCTTTCTGGCCTGCCAAGTTTCTGTGGATAGGTCTGCTGCAAACCTGGTATGTCTTCCTTTGTAGGTTAGGGACTTTTTTCCCTTGCTGCTTTCATGATTCTCTCCTTGCCTGAGTATTTTGTGAATTTGACTATGATATGCCTTGTTGATGGTCGGTTTTTGTTGAATGTAATGGGGGGGTCCTCTGTGCTTCCTGGATTTTGATGTCTGTGTCCCCAGGTTAGGAAAGTTTTCCGCTATGATTTGCTCACATAACCCTTCCACCCCTATTTCTCTCTCTTCCTCCTCTGGGACCCCTATGATTCTGATGTTGTTCCTTTTTAATGAGTCACTGATTTCTCTAAGTCTTAAATTGTGCTCTTTTGCCTTAATCTCCCTCTTTTTTTCTGCTTCATTATTCTCTACAAGTTTGTCCTCTATATTGCTGATTCTCTGTTCTGCCTCATCCATCCTTGCCGCCGCTGCATCCATCCATGGTTGCAGCTCAGTTATAGCATTTTTAACTTCATTCTTACTACTTTTACTTTTTTTTTTTTAATCTCTTCATAAAGGGATTCTAATTTATTTTTGACTCCAGCTAGTATTCTTATTATCGTGATTCTAAATTCTGGTTCAGACATCTTGCTTGTATCTGTGTTGTTTAAATCCCTGGCTGTCGTTTCTTTGTGCTGTTTCTTTTGGGGTTAATTCCTTCATTTTGTCATTTTGAAGGGAGAAAAGGGATTAATGAGGTAGAAAATTAAAATTAAAATTAAAATAATTAAAATTTAAAAAACATTAAAATTAAAAACACACACACACAAATCGAGTAAATGATGCTATATCCTAGGTGTGTTTTGGTCTGGATGTTGAGTGGTTTCACAGATTAGAGGAGAAAAAGCGGGGGGACAAAAAGGAAATCGTTTGAGAATTTGAAAAAATGAATACACTGAAGTAGACTAAAATGAGATGATGGCAGTAAAATAGGATTTGAAAAAATATACACAAAAGTAAAGAATATGGTAGAAAAAATATTAAAGAAAAATATTTTTAATAAAAATTAAAAATAAATATGAATTTTTTGTTTTTCTGTATTCAAGAAAAAGAAATGAAAAATAGAAAAAAGATTTAAAAAAAGAAAAACAATCGTTTGAAAATTTGAAGAAGTGAATACACTGTAGTAGACTAAAAAAAATGATAGAAGTAAAATAGAATTTGAGAAAATTTACGTAAAAGCAAAAAATATAGTAAAAAAAATTAAAAATATTTTTAATAGAAATTGAAAGTAAAAATGAAGTTTTTCTCTTTCTGCATTCAAGAAAAAGAAAAATGAAAAAGAAAAAAGAAAAAGAAAGGAAAGGAAATCATTCAAAAATTTGAAAAGGCGAATACACTGAAGTAGACTAAAATAAAATGATGGAAGTAAAATAGAATTTGAAAAAATTTACACAAAGTTAAAAAAATATAGTAATAGAAATTAAAGAAAAATATTTTTAGTAAAAATTGAAAATAAAAATGAACTTTTCTCTTTATGTATTCAAGAAAAAGAAAAGAAGTGTAAAAGTGAAAAAGAAAGAAAGAAAGAAAGAAAGAAAGAAAGAAAGAAAGAAAATTGTATAGATGAACCTGCTGACAGATTGAAGTAGGACTGAAGTGATTTCGTTTTCCCCTAGGAGTCAGTCTATGTAGCGTTTGTAGTCCATAAACTAAGCGGGTGGTGAGACTTGTGTTCTTCAAGAGCGAAGTTGGCCCCAGTTGGGCGGGGCTCAGTGTAACAGCTCCACTCCGCTCTCCACTAGATGGTGCTGCTAGCCTACTGGGGTGGATTGTTGCAGTGCTCATAGGTGTGTATGTGTGGGAGCGGGAAAATGGCGCCATCCAGCTACCCAGTCTCTTCTCCCAGATTAGCAATTGCGTACCTGTCCTTTGTCTTCAGCTTTCATCCACTCCCCGCTTTTCCACTTTCCATGACCAGGCCCCAGGCAGTACCTCTCTCCCGAGTTTTGTCTCAGATTGTGGCTGTTTTCCCCAGCCCCTTACTTCTGAAGGACTGCAGCTTTGACCCGTTCCGCCCCTCTGCGGAAGGGTCTCACTGATCAGAGGCCGAATGAGCAATGACCGAATGTAGGCTGCACCCAGGAACACTTGCTGGACCCTGCTGCTGCCTGTACCCCGAGACTGCAGCCAGGTGCCAGCCCGTCCCAAAAAAGATCGTGAGATAGAGTAGCATCAGCGTTTCAGGGATTATGGAAAATCGCAACACACATCTGGCACCAGGCTTCACCCTCAATGAACTTGCCCCAGCACCAACGAATGTGTCTGCCTTCCGGGGTCTGCTGGGACCAGGTGGCTTCAACAGTCTCTACCAAATGTCCTTCCAGCAGTGGAACCACTTTCCCCGTGTGGCCCGAGAACCTCCCGGACCCCACTCTGTTCCTAGGATTCGCCCTTCCCACCAGAGCACCGCCAGGTATCGAGCTGTGGAGTTGCAGACCTTGCGCTCCCCTTGTTTACAGTCTTAATGGAATTTAAACCCTCTCCTTTCTCCTTTCTCTCTTTTTAGTTTAGTCCCTGCGGTTGTTTCCAATTTTCCACTTTCTCTCCAGCTGCTTTTGGAGAGGGGTGCTTTTCCTGTATTCTCCCCCCCCTCCCCCCCCAGGCTCCATCTTCTCTCTGCTCGCAAAAGCACCTCCCTTCCTGTGCCTTCTAACTTCCCAAGCTCACCTCTCCGTGCTGCGTACCTGCTGAATTCTGTGGTTCAGGTTGTGCAGATTGTTGTGTTAATCCTCCAATCAGTTTTCTAGGTGTGTAGGATGGTTTAGTGTTGGTCTGGCTGTATTTCATGGACGCGAGACACACAGAAAAACTTCCATGCTGTTCCGCCATCTTGGCTCCTCCTTCCCTACATCTTCCTTTCTTATCACTTTTCTGAGCTTCTGATTTTATATATTTAAATGCCTCATGGATATCTGCACTGATATTTTTCACTGCACTTCAGACTCAATATATCTGAAATGGACATTACTCCACCCCCAAAATCTGCTGTGCTTGCTGAACCCCCTATGGGTGAATCCATTCCCTTCATCTTCCAAGTCAGGAATCAGGATATCATCACTGACTCTGCCCTCTCTCTTAATCACCACATTCAATAAAGTTCTGTTGATTTTACCCCTTAAAACCTTTCAAATTTTGTCCTCATGTTCACTTGTTCTTGTTGCCTTCTGTCCTTGTTGCTATGGTATCTGCTGTCTGTTGCTTCAACAGCCTCCTAACTGTTCGTCTGTTTTCTTACCTGGTCTTGCCCTTCTCTGTTCCACCTTCCATGTTGTTGTCAGGGTTGGAAAATACTAATCTGATTGTGTCCACCCCCTCATTAAACTTGCCCTGGCTTATGCCAGCTTATGCAAATCATTCTTACCCTTTCTCCATAGGCTTATTCATCTGAAACAGTGCCTTATTTACCAAAGGTGCAATGGTTAAAGAACAAAGCAATGGCACCAGCTTGTCGCTCTCTCCTACTTCCCACCTTTCTCTTGGGTCATCTTCCCCAATTTGCCCGTGTCTTCTTACCTTACTCTTTCAGTGCATGAGGTGCTCGCAAAGGAAAGTGCATACTTCTGTGTGGTTTTGTAATCATCTCCGCTGCCCTGAGCTCCAGGGAATATGGCAGAGTAAGTGTTCTATGTAACGAATAGTATTCTGTGCAACGAATATTTTTGACTAAATGAACTTAGAGGCAGCTGGTGTTGCATCTCATGAGAAGATTCAAGAGACTTCATTGTCCAGCTGCAATAGGCCTTGAAAGTCAATACAGCATTCGAGATGGAAAGAATATCACAAACACAGGAGCAGAGACAGAAATTTGAGTAGTTCTAGAGGAAAGAGTGGGTTGTTCAGTATTTATAAGTTTAGGCCCAGTGTTAGAAGATTGATTTTTTTTTTTTTTAAATCTGCTGTGTCTGCACTTAGGCTGTTCAACATTCAATTTGACTGGAGCTTGATGGGAGGCATTATTTTCCATTGATTATCTTTATTCAATACATGACAGAAGACTGCATTCCTGAACTGGCTGCAAAATCATAAATATTTAAATCCAAGTTATTTGCCATGCATAGAAATAATCAAGTCACGTTAGCTAACTTATATGTTTGGTGATTTGATTATTGATTTTAACAACTCGAATCTAAATTCCATAATAGTTCACTGAAGTGGCTTCGGGGAGATTGTTGTTTTACTACTGCAGCAGATGGTTATCTCACAGACACAAGTTCAAAGAACAAGAGATTTAGGAAAGATCTGAATTATCATGTGTCTCCTACATATCAGACAATAAAATAGTCTCGGAGGGTCAAGTGACACAGTCACCTTCCCATGGCTCATTAGGGTCAGAACAAGAATCCAGGTCTCCTGACACCCATGACCAGGCTCGTGCTTATTCTTTTTTTTAATTTTAATTTTGTTTTATTTTTGTATTTATTTTTGAGACAGCGTGAGCAGGGGAGGGGCAGGGGGAGAGAGGGGGAGGGACAGAGGATCTGAAGCAGACTCTGTGCTGACAGCAGCGAGCCTGATGCAAAGTTTGAACTCACAAACCGTGAGCTCATGCCCTGAGATGAAGTCAGATGCTCGACCGACTAAGCCACCCAGGTACCCCAAGGCTCGTTCGTATTCCTTATATGAATTGTAATGCACACTTCCATGATCCAGGATCTTTGCTCATAAAGGGAAGAAGGGCTCAGCATCCTGCTGTTGTGTGATTTATGTGCTACAGACAAGAAGGCAGTTTATGCAAGCAAGTAGTGATAATAAGGGTGGTAAGAGTTTCTACTGACTGTCACCCAGGTGCCAGACTTTGTCACAGACACTTTACCTGCCCCATCTCTGGGCTTCACAGGAGAGTGAGGTGAGAATATTTCACAAACGAGAACCCTGAGTGCCAGAGAAATTAACACCTGGTCCTGGGTCTGTCACACAACCCCTATGATCCCTGATCTGTTAGTAGTTTCAGCATAACCTCGTGTAACTTGGGCTCTTCTAAATGACAGTCCACTGTATGCTGGTGAGAACTTGGCTGAATGTCACCACTTGAGCCTCAGTGGATCTCGTGACTAAGTATGAGTTTTCTGCCTATCTACTTTGATGGAGGACTAGAACCTGGAGAATTAAAATGTGGGTAGTTACCAAGTTCATTCATGTATTGATGAATTTAACAAACATTTGTGAAATGCCTACAGTCTTAAAGATTCTGAAATAGACTTGGAAATCACAGGAGAGGCAGAGTAATGAAGAAATGCATGTTTCAAACAAGGCGTGCCATTCGTTAGCTCTGGGACCTTGGGCAACCTACAGATTATCTATGTTTCTGTTTCTTTTGTGCCATGGGGATCATGGCTTTGTCATCTGGTTATTGTGTAGAACAGCGTTCCTCACCCAGGGGTGATTTTGCCTCCCAGGGGACATTTGGCATTATCTGGAGGCATCTTTGGTTGTTACAAGTAGGGGGCAGGTGCTATCACAATGCATGGGATAGTTCCAAATAACAACTAATTGCCTAGCCAAAATGTCAATACTGCTGAGGTCAAGAAATTCTGATCTAGAACACCTGTACCAGTACATGTATAACAGAGGTGATGTATTAGATACAGAATGACTCATTCTGTGTCTTCCCAACTGCTGTAGCCAGCAGAAGTTGTCCAGAAGTTCCCAGCCGCTCCTAGCCTTTACGAAAGGCAGAAGTTGTCCATCCTGCCAGAAGTTGTCCGTCCATTTTTCCTCTGAAAACTTACTGTAGGGGCCAGGATCACTGAAAGTGTGCTGTCCATAGATAATGGAGAGGTGGTGGGTGTGGGCAGGAGGCGTGGTCCTTAGTTGGTCTTTAGTTGGCAATGCACATCTCCGAGTCTCCTTGCTGTCAGCTCCCTGGTCCACGTAATGGAAGATTTCTCTTCTTCTGCCATTGTGTCAAAAGCTCTCATCTCCTATCCAAGTTCACTTTCTACCTCTTCCTGCTCCTTACCTGGCCAGTCTACCTGGTTTTTGCAAGAAAACAAAAAAGTAAAAACAGAAAAAAACATCCCTGTCAACAAAGCACCACAGTTTGTAAACATACACAGGAATCTCCTGTTGCCACTTAGGTCAGGGACTTCTTCTCTCTTTAAGTCTTAAGTGGGTGACTAAACACATAGATGGTAGGGTGGAGGCAATAAGAACCCTCTGGGAGACACGAACAGTGAGGAGGAAAAAGAAGTGTAAATGTAAAATCACACAGCCATGACCGTGAAATAAAAGACATGTGAATTAGAATACTTGTTCTGAGCCTGACGTAGACTGCATGCTCCATCAATATAATAAACTCTCTGAGAAATGCCTACAATGTAGTTGTCATGATGGTTGGTTGGTTGGACAGAGTCCACAGGCTTTTGGTCAGGAGATCTGCCTGTATGACTGAGCGCCCTGAAGCTAATGTCTCCAGAGTATCTATTGTGTGCTGGGAAAAGTGTTAAGCATAGGCATGAATTATTTCATCTCCACTTTTTACAAGTCCTGGGATACAGTTACTGTTATTACGTGTATGTCATCCCCGTGGATACTGGAGTTAGGAGGGATGTTAAATGACGGGACCAAGAATACACCCGTGGCAGGTAGTAGAGTTGGGGCTTCGTCTGAGGCAGCCTGACGTAGAGATGATACATTTCGCTGCTAGGCTATACCAACCTCCTAATTTTGGACCACATGTTAATAACAAAAAAAAAAAAAAAAAAGAAGAAGAAGAAGAAGGGACATGCCACGGTTTATATAAAACACCAAGTATTTGAGGCAAAGGAATAATCGCATAACTAAGTAATAGATTGCTTAAGGTTCCTCTATATTATTAAGCAGTATCGGGAATAGGAATTTTCTAAAATAAGTTTTGTGCTTTCAACAGAATCGAAAGGTATAATCGTTTCCTTTGACACTATTTATAAAAGTGATTAATTCCTTAGCCTCTTTTGAGTTCTTTTTTTTTTTTTTGTATAAGATTTTCTTTCCCACTAATGAGGAATAACTTATAGTCCTGATTGTCGTGTTACTTAAAATATATAGTTTCTGTTCATTATTAATTTTGAAATGGAGTATCATTTCATGTGGGGGTGGTTCTGAAACAGTGATTTTTAAAATGCAGTTAGAAGAGTTTGTCTTTAGAACTAAGAACTCATTTTTATAAAATCTTGCCAGTGTTACGGTTTTATTTTTGTGGTTTCTCGCCATGCAGAGCAAGGGACCATTACTGGCAGGTGTGTTGCATTTGGCTGGACAGGTTGTGATGTTTCCCTGGCTGGTTCCATGACCAAAGTGTGTGCCATGATGATTCATACCTCTTGTGAGAGCTGAGGGTGAACATCACTTCCCAACCCTGTTACATCAGGAGTTTCAAATTGGTCATGGTGGGCGTATTTGCACCACAGAAATTGGCATGCCCCACCAATCACGGAGCTGGTGGTTAAATATTTACCAGCATGCCACTAGGCTCAGCAAGGAGAGAGGGGTTGGGAGACAAAAGCACAGCCCTTGCCCTGCTTCCTGAGGTGCGCGTGAGTGGGAATGGGCTACTTTTTCTCATTCAGACAAAGCTGCCGTCTGCTCACAGCTGTACCCCCCCCCCCCGAGGCTACATCTCCTGAAGGAGGTATCTTCTACTAATTTATGCAAAAGCAACAAATGGGCCGGTAGCAACCCTGAGTTCAGAACAGTGGTTCCCAAACCTGGATGATCATCATCACCATATTATAATTCTTTTAGAAATAGATTTTAGAGATTTTCAGGGATTTTTGATTTGGCAATCCAAACACGTAGCATCCAAGAATGGTTTCTTACCCACTCTTCTTCCTAACTGGCAAACCCCAGTTTTGATAGGTTGTTCACTGAATCAGGGGGAAATATTTCTATCTCTACTTGCAGGGGTTAATCGTAAGTGGTATAAACCAATAAGGATGATCCCATCCCCCTCCCCCTCCCTTTTTGTAGGCGTATGTGTAGGCATATGCCCCAGTTGTGGTTATTTATGTGAGGCTAATCATGTTAAGTACGTTGGGCTAATTGCATGAGACTACATCTGTTTTGATGCTTCTGAGCAAGATCCAAAATTTGAGAAAGAGACATAAAAAAAGACAGTCCCTTAGCTGCTGCTTATTGCTGGACATTGTATAACAGAAACTGTTTTAATGCCTGGAAGTGTTGCAACCATGTTTTGTTTTTTTTTTTTTTTTCAATATATGAAATTTATTGTCAAATTGGTTTCCATACAACATCCAGTGCTCATCCCAAAAGGTGCCCTCCTCAATACCCATCACCCACCCTCGCCTCCCTCCCACCCCTCATCAACCCTCAGTTGTAACCATGTTTGAATAAGGAGGGGAGCCAGCCTGAAGGCAGAGCTGATGAACTCAGAATGGGACTGTGGAGAAATAAACCCATGTTATAACTGAGCAACACCGGAACTTCCTATTTATTAAGACGTTTTGAGTCAGTATTTTGTGTTGTTTACAGAGGAAAGCAATTTAAACAGTATGTTTTGGATGAGGCCTGGGAATCTGTATTTTAAAAACTTTCCAAGGTTTTGGAAAATTTGGGAACATCAGATTAAGTACCCTATAAACCGAATGTATTGTGCAACCACCTAAGCCCCGAGACAGATGGAACCCCTGAGGGCGTTGTACCAGGCCTCGAGCATCCTTGTCCCTTTACCCCAGCATCCTGTACAAAATACCAGTTTCTGTGTGTGGCGTGGTGTGAAAAAGGTTGAGAAGCACTGAACTGCTGTGTTTAATAGTGCAGTAGGAGGAACATAGGACTAAATCACCAAATAGCTGTGTGATCTTAGAAATGCACCTTGTTTATTTGTTTCTCAGTTCTGAAATCTGTAACATCATATAAAGTGAATTGTCATGAATGATAATGGGATAAAATGCAACAATGTGGATATGACCTCCTGGCCACCTTGTTCGGTTTTTTCTCCCTTAGCCCTTGGTAGGTATGGGAATGGGTTGGTGGATATGACCTCCTGGCCACCTTGTTCAGCTTTTTCTCCCTTAGCACAAGGTAGGTATGGGAATGGGTTGGCACCAGCCGCGCACCTCAGCAGAGTCACAGCCCATTCATTTGACGAGGCCCAGACTCGATGATAATACTGACAGGAGTTGTTATTGTTCAGCACGAACAGATAGGTGTTGCTGACTCTTTGGAAGCAGTTGTGCAGCACAGGTGGGCCTTAGCAGCTGAGTTAAATCTCATCTCTGGCTCTGGCCCCCTGTGCCCTTACTTCCTGTGGTGTCACCCATTGCTCTGGGTCCCCATCTTTGGCTTCCTCTGTTCTGGGCCTCTTTTCAGACACCTAACAAAGACCTCTGTCTTCCGCAGTTGACTTGGAGCCTCGACTGTCTGAAAAAAAAAAATCACTGCCAGGAATACAAAATGTATAAATGCAAAAAGTATTGATTATATATTTTCATTTAAAAATAATTAATATCAATAAAACAACCTTATTTCTTTTAAAGTTTATTTATTTTGAGAGAGACAGAATGCGAGCAAGGGAGGGGCAGAGAGAGAAGAGAGAGAGGAAGAATCTCGAGCAGGATCTGAGAAATCAGTGGAGAGCCTGATGTGGGGCTTGAATTCACCAAATGTGAGATCATGACCTGAGCTGAAATCAAGAGTCAGATGCTTAACCAACTGAGACACCCAGGAGCCCCCAGAATAACTTTTTATATCCATGCTGTTTTATTTTTTTAAAAAACAACAATCATGTATGAATCTTCTCTTTTTTACCTTCTTTAAATTTTTTTTTTCAACGTTTTTTATTTATTTTTGGGACAGAGAGAGACAGAGCATGAACAGGGGAGGGTCAGAGATAGAGGGAGACATAGAATCGGAAACAGGCTCCAGGCTCCGAGCCATCAGCCCAGAGCCTGACGCGGGGCTCGAACTCACGGACCGCGAGATCGTGACCTGGCTGAAGTCGGTCGCTCAACCGACTGCGCCACCCAGGCTCCCCTCTTTTTCACCTTCTTAATACAATCTTTACATTCAGTCCATCAGTAAATCCTGAAGCTCATACCTCTAACTATATCCCAAATCCATTCACTTCTTTCCGTTCCTACTGCCAACCCCTCACCCAGCCACCATAATTTCTTACTTGGTCTACTTCAGTAGCCTTCCAACTTATCTCGCTGTTTTCACTCTTGTTTTGAAGAATTAGTTTTATTTTTCACACATTCATTAGAGTGATCTCTGTATAAACCAAATCTTGTTATTAGGAATTTTCCAAAAGCTTCCCACTTCACCTAGAATCAAATAGAGATTTCTTTCAAACAGCTGAAAAGCCTCAGTATGGTCTAAACCTGCCTATCTGTCCTTTTTCCTTTATTCATTTTTTTTTCCCCAGCCATTTCACCCCAGAGCCTTTGCACTTCCTGTTTTGTCTGCCTGGAACATTAATCTTCTGGTTTTTGCACACGGCTGCTCCTTTCCAGGTCTCAACTTTGATGTTACTTCCACAGAAAGACCTTTCCTTACTCAGAGCCTCCCAGCCACTTGTTTTCAAATCACCCCGTGTTACTTCATCCTGTGTACACATCACATTTTAAAATAGTCTTTTAAAAATGTTTTATTTTCCATTTTCTTTTTTCTAGAAAGTAAGGTGCAGAGAATCATGACCTGGCTAACTTATTTATTGCTCTACTCAATGTTTCAAATGACTCTTGCCCGTATATAATCAGCAACCAATAAACATGTATCAAATGAGTGAGTGAACAAATGAAGGAAAATGAGTGAATAACTGGTATCATGGAGATAATGCCTTTTTTCTCTCTTTTTTGCATTTTTGTTGAAATTCTAGGTAGTGAATATACAGTGTAATATTAGTTTCAGGTGCACAGTATAGCAATTCAACACTTCAGTACAGCACATCCCAACAAGTGATGCTCACCACAGCAAGCACCGTCTTTAATCCCCATCACTTATTTCACCCATGGTCCCACACATCTCTCATCTGGTAACCGTCGGCTTATTCTCTGTAGTTGAGAGTCAGCTTCTAGGTTTGTCTCTATCTTTTTATTTATTTATTTTTTTAGAGGAAAATTTTGCTCTTTATATTCATTGTTAAACCCCAATGTAGTAACACATTTACAATATTTTCCATGGAGCTTTGTAAAATAAAAAACATACAGGCTAAAATTAACAGGACAGGAAACAACAGATGTTGGTGAGGATGCGGAGAGAGGGGAACACTCTTACACTGTTGGCGGGAATGCAAGCTGGTGCAGCCACTCTGGAAAACAGTATGGAGGTTCCTCAAAAAGTTAAAAATAGAACTACCCTACAGCCCAGCAATTGCACTATTAGGTATTTCCCCAAAGGATACAAAAATACTGATTTGAAGGGGCACATGCACCTGATGTTTATGACAGCATTGTCAACAATAGCCAAACTATGGAAAGAGCACAAATGTCCATCAACTGATGAATGGATAAAGAAGACATAGTATGTGTATGTATATATATGATGGAATAATACTCAGCCATCAAAAAGAATGAAATTTTGCCATTTGCAATAATGTGGATGGAGCTAGAGAGTATTATGTTAAGTGAAATAAGTCAGAGAGAGAAAGACAAATACCATATGATTTCACTCATGTGGAATTTAAGAGACAAAACAGATGAGCATAGGGGAAGGGGAAAAAAGAGAAGGAAGTGAAACATAGGAGAGCATTATAGAGAACGAAGTGAGGGTTGCTGGAGGGGGGGTGGGTGGGGGATGGGCTAAAAGGGCGATGGGTATTAAGGAGGGCACTTGTGATGAGCACTGGGTATTATATGTAAGTGATGAATCACTCAGTTCTACACCTGAAACCAATTTTATCATATATGTTAACTAATGAGAATTCTTTTTGTATTTTTCTTTTATCACTTTCTAAAATGTTAAGCCAGTATTTCTGAAACATTAAAAAATGCCCACAGCCCCGCCCTCCCCACCCCAGCCCCAAATGTTGACATATACACGAACCAATATGAAATGCATTCAAGTTCTTCATGCTTATAGTCCTTATGTGGATCCAAAATCAAAACATATTTGCAAATTACATACAAACAAAACCACAAAACAAATATGATTCAGATTAACAATATGGACAATCTGATAGGTGAAACTAAATCACGACTCAGGGTAAATAAGGTACTGATTTCTATGATGCAGGTTCCTTTGAGTTCCAGGACCATCCTATCCTTTGCTTTTTTGTGCCTTTCCTCTTTGAACTACTGCTAGACCTTAATTTCTGTGTCATGCTGTGAGTTATATTTGTTTGGAATGGGTGTGATATACTGGAGACGCACTTACCTCTGGTCTTTTCTGATTAACATTTCTCAGTTAAGTCCTACTACTAGTGGATGCAATGTGATCTTTAATCTGCAGTAAATGCAGCCAGTGGATCATGTTTCAGGCTTGTTTTTAAGGAGATGCTCATCCAGATGGTCCAGCATGGATTTACAATGAGTTGGGACATGCTGTTCCCTAGAGTTCCAGGGAGGCATCTTCAGGAGAAAAGTAGGCAGGCAAGGAGGGATGAGACCAAGCTTTCTAGGGCTCTGCAAGTAACAGAAAGGTGGCACTTTGGGACTGGGGGCTTTGGGGTCAGATCAAATGGTGAGCAGATGGGACCTAAAAGAAAGTTAGCCATGTGGTGATGGAGTATCTTAGAGGGCTGCAGTGTGATCTTGTTCTCATGATGCAGCCAGTGTCTCCTGAAACACTAGAGAATCACACGTTGTTTGGTGAGACTGAATCCCTTGGAGAAGTCGGTAAGGGGCAGAGCTCTGTCTGGAGGTGGCACAAGAAAGGGATGGAAGGAGGTGTGAGGCAAGATTGCTTGGGTGGCTCTGGATTCATCCACACCAGGAAATGAAATGTATTTAGTTATCCAACTAATATCCTGTTTATGTGTAGTATCGAACACACATCTTACTAAGCACATCACACACCTCATATGCACCATGTCTCATATGTGTGTGTGTATTTGCATATCTATATATTCATTTCACTATAAAAGTTGATGTCTGTTTAGATTGAATTAAAAAAGCACAACTAATTACAATTTTAAACCTTCTAACAAATGTCTCAAACATCACAAAATCCGGGATCTTAAATTTGCATATTTACAAAAACTTGTGACCTTGTGAGCGTATTGCTGGAGGACCCCCTCCCCTTGACCTTAAGGCTTGGGGATGCCCTCCCCCTCATCTTAGGATTTTGGAAGAGGTCAAGGCAAGTGAGGAGCCCTGAAATTTAAGCCTCATTAGTTTCACGGTGTATTGATTATTTATAGCTCTGTAACAAATTACCCCCACCCCCAAGGAAATCTAGCTCCTTAAAACAACAAATACTCGTTACCTCACATAGTTTCTGAGGGGGCTGCTGCTATTTCCAAGTTGCAAAGATCGGACTTTCCCCTATTTAGCAAACTTTTCATAGGATTTTAATTGCTTGGTTGTCTGCAAGGTAGCTGTAAGTTACTTGAATTCAGGGGCCATTTTTTCCTGTCCCTAAATCCACAGTGGATGGCAAACCCCTGACTTGAGGTCAATGCCAGTAAATGTCTATTGCATGAACAAATGGATTGTCCTAGATGCAGAGAGTCAGGGCTCATTTCTAAGGCCATATATGCATTGGATTTCTGGATGATTAGCATTTAATGATCACAGCAAATCACTAGGGCCATAGGGACTCAGCCTTTTTTTTTTTTTTTTGGATGGAATTTGCTTTGTCTAGAGAAAGGCATTGGGACAAGTTAACCCTCAGCAAATCAGTGACCATATGCTGCCTACTTTATATGGTAGCAACACCACTCAACAGCCTGATACTGCATGCAGAGCTTCTTGACGCCAATAAAACCTGCAAAATATAAAAAAGCTCTATCAAGTGTGGTGCCCCCATGGGCAGCAGGAGCCCAGCATGTGGCTGCCCCCTGCTTCACAGGGCATACTGAGGTTGCGCATTCTGCAGACGGGTCTCGGGTGACAGAGTCAGCACATATGTCTTAGAAGATTCCAGCTGTCTGTTACTCCCCAAGAGCACCCATCTTTTCCAGATGCCAAATGTACCTATTTTATTTTAACAATTTTCTTTCTTTCCCCAAATTGGAACACTCCTTGTGGGAATATGTGAACCTAGGACATAGTAAAAATACAAAAGGAAAATTCCAAACATTCTTCTCCAGGTGCCCTTCACCTTGGGCAGGATGATTTGCTTTCTTCATCCTGCACCCTCTTTGCTTCCTATGCACCTGCTCTTTCTCATGCATTTCTCTTGCTTCCCCAGGGAATTCTAAACCCCTCATAGGAATCCCACCCACAATCTCAAGGAAGACGAATCCAAGTTCTGCGTGCAAGTTGCCTTCTCCGATCACCCCTGCTTTTTTCCTTTCTGGAGTTCCAATGGTGTTTGCTCTTTGATGCTTAATATAGACCATCCTGCTAAGATTTTCCTGTGCATACACGTCACCTGGTGGGTTTGTTGGAATGCAGATTCTGACTCAGTAGGTCTGTGCCAGGGCCTCAGAGTCTGTGCTTCTAACAGCCTTCAGATGATGCTCTTGCTGCTGATCCTTGGACCACATTTTGAATGACAAGGAAGGAGACGACCTCCCTGTCTTCCTTCTTCCCTCCCTCGCTCCTTTCTTCCCACTTTCTGTAAATATTTACCGGGCTCTTGCGTATTTTACACTTAGCATTTTGTGTTGTCATTTTAGGGGTAAAAATCACCTCTCAATAACTTTATTTATATTTGTATCTGCATTTTTTTCATTTTATTTACCTAGTTTTGTACTTTCACCCATATTTAGAGTTCTTGAAGGCAGACAGTTGTCCACAATACCTAGGTGGTATTTGTTTTATTATTTTAATTCCAGTATAGTTAACATACAGCGTTATATTAATTTCAGGTGTACAATATAGTGATTCAACAATTCTATACATACTCAGTGCTCATCATGATAAGTGTTTTCTTTATTCCCCATCACCCATTTCACCCATCCCCCCACCTCCCCTTTGGTAATTATCCATTTGTTCTCTATAATTATGAGTTTGTTTTTTGCTTTGTCTCTATTTTTCTTTGTTTCGTTTCTTCAATTCCACCTATGGGTGAAATCATACGGTATTTGTCTTTCTCTGAGTGACTTCTTTCACTTAGCATTATACCCTCCAGATCCATCCATGTTGTTGCAAATGGCAAGATTTCATTCTTTTTATGGCTGAGTAATATTCCATTGTATGTATATGTGCCACTTCTTTATCCATCCTAGGTGGCATTGTTTTGTGTGTGTGTGTGTGTGTGTGTGTGTGTGTGTGTGTGAAAAGAGCACACCCACTGAGAAAGGCCTGTCTAAGCTCAAGTCCCTGTTCTACCTCTCAAATACTGCAGCTGAGATTTGGACACGTTCCTTCATCTCTGAGCCTCAGTGTGACTACCTGAGAAGTGGGTGTGACAGTTGCTGTGAGTAGAGAATGAAGCTTCTTGCAAAGTATCTGGCTCAGGGCTTGGCTCCTTTGGCCCTGAGAGATGTGCATTCTGTCTCCACCTGCCTGAAACTGATTGGCTCCAAGCATCCAGGGGGTCAAGTGCTGGGGAGGCTGGGCAGAGTGTCAGGGAAGCCGGGCAGAGGGGAGGTTTAATTTCCATCCACCCTGCTTCTCATTTTGAAGTTTTAGTTGAAAGATTTCATGGTATGCTGGCAAATGTTTACATTTCTGTTGTTTTTCAATTTTATTTAAGACAATGTTTTGAAATTCCCATTTTAAAGTGTGAGAAAAGATGGTTGATACAGTAGCTAAGCCTTGCAAAAACTACACATTTCATATATTGTAAAAAAAAAAAAGTAGAGGATAGTACATTTTTTATTGCCAGCGAATTTACCACTCAAGTTGCAATTTCAACTTCTTTAAAAAAATTCTAATATTATTGAGTTTGTTTTTCATTTGAAAAGAATGAAGTAATCCTTGGGAAAAATTTAAAGCCTTGGATGGCTGCGGTGGGACGTGGGATAGGGCGCAGGCCTGCTATAGGGAAGCAGGACTGTGTCTTAGTCCTGTGAGTCTAACCGGCTATGAGTGCTTCCTAAAAATTACCTTTAATATATCCAGGCTCTGTTTCCTCCTTACAAAGTGGGCGGGTCAGACTAAATGATCTGTAAGACCCTTTTTTACTCTTAAAAAAAAAAAGAAGAAGAAGCCAACTATGATTCCTATTCATTTAGTTACTAGTATTGGGGAAATGAAAACTTCAGTCAAGTAAAACAATTTCTTATACGTTTTAGAAATGAATGGTGTAAATGAGATTATAGGGAGAAATGTTTAAAATGCTTGAGAGAACACTTCCAAGTAATTTGAAGCCCTTGAAAAGCATGGATTAAGATACGAAAAATTGATTGGTTAATTGCGAACCATTCTTAACTATTCATTACTGCAAGCTAGAGAACACGCCTTGCTTAAATTGAGTCCCTGTAGATTCTTGACAGGAATAAAGAGATACCTCATTACAAAAAATCTATCTTCATTTATATTTGTTTTGCAGATGCTGCTTGTGACAGAGCAGTATCACAGTGTGGTTCCGCGCATCGACACTGGTGCCACGTTCTGGGGTCACACGCAGGTTCTGTCACTTATAGCCTGTGTGATTGTGGTACATCATTCAGCCCCTCCATAGAACAAGCTTTATAACTGTGGTAGGGTAGCGATGGGGATTAATGAAGTATATTTTGCGTGTTGCCTGTTGTATAGTAGATGTTCAATAATTATATTATTATGATAGCTTCATTTTAATGATTTACTTGAAGTGTGATCTATAAGCTTCTATCAAACTACAGCCCTATATTCATAACTGAGGTTTTGTCCTTCAAATACCCATTTCCCATTCAGATTGCACTCATTGCTGCAGTTTGCATTGAGAGGTCATGCCGTGTGATGAGAAGAAAGTAGACAGGGTGATACGTTACTTTAGCAAAGTCAACACTTGCTATCTTTATCTAAATAAGATGGTGGTTGGGTTAGATGATCAGATTAGATCTGTTTGATTTGGGGTGCATGGCCTTTGGTGGGCTGTTCTGTATGCAAGATACTGTATGTAGGGGCACTTTTCTAGGGCAAAGCTCTGTACCATTCAGCACACTCTCCGATGGGTCCATGAAGAGTCAAGAGCCTCCTGTCAAGAGCTTCTTCAGATTCCCTTTTGATTCCACAGTTCCACAACTGCAAGACATTGGAATTTTGGTGAAAGCACTCAGGGGAACAGATTTTCTGGGGAAATTGATAAGCCATTTCCTTGTGAAATAGGAGATTGTCTTTTGACAGTTCCTCTGGCAATAGTATGAACAAGGAAAAATTGAATACAAATTTTCATCTGACACATGACCCAGCTTGTCCCTCTATTTCAATGAGAAAAATGCTACCTATTCAGTTCTTTAGGAACATTTGAATTACTGTGAAGGCTCTTATTCAAGATTTAGACCTGCTTATTCTCTATATAATGATTATGTTAATACTTTTGGGTGCCATTTTTGATTTTGCTAACAAGACAGAAAAGTGTGTAAGTTTTTACTTGAGTCCCACCTCTGATCACTCTATATTAGTCTGGTAAAGTTCTCTTGATTGGCTGTGTTATTACTGAACACTTTCTCCGGAAGGATCTGGAAAGACAGACCTGGTAAAATATGGGCCAGGGAAAAAAGCAGGGAATTTATAAGTTTGAAGCTGGAAAAGAAGGCAAGACTATTTTTAAAGAAAGTGGAGTAAAAAGAGGAAGTAAGGAGTAAAAAGCTCAGAAAGGTGATAACACCAAATCCAGAGGAGGTAGGGTTGATGTTAGGATGGAGAAGTCAGGAGATTGAAATCAGATGACTTTATCAATCAGGATCAAATGACCTACTCTGCAAAACAGGGATAAGAGCTCCCTTTCACGCTATGAAAACAATCAGGCCCCATTAGTGTGCATGTTTTCTTCCTGGCAACCAAGCTCCCACCTCTATGTGGCAGCTCCAGTGGCTTGAAAGTGTGTCTGAATTCCCGAGCTTAGAGTAGCTGCTCTTGTAACTGACCTGACCCGGCCACCTGTGCCCATAGGACACTGCTGTGAAGAGGCAGGGTGCCCATCCTCATGGAGGATGATTCTGTTCAGGCTCCATTCTGTCAGAGTTGCTGCTTCTCTGTGCTACTTCCTCAGGGTAACAAGAAAATAACCAGCACTGTTGTATCTAATCTTTCTATGCCTTTCTTCTTAAAAGTTCCCGAAGAGCTCTTTAAATTGATGTTTTAAAAAGGCAACAGGCAATAAGTAGAGAACTTCCTTGACATAATGGTACGTATTATCTATAATTAAATTATCTTAGGCTTTAATTACTATAATTTAATTATTGTAAAGGAATATCTTGTGTGTACATATTTAAGGAATATTACAAATAATATATAATTTCCCCTAGAGTGTGGTGATGCTTTTAACTATTTAACACTCTTTAGTGTGAAACTGGCTAGAAACACATTTGTTTATGACATGGTTCGACTGGGGTCTTCTATTTCTTTATCTTACTGTAAATCTTTGAACTCCTCTCAATTACTTCTGTGCCTTACACTTTTCCACGATGCATACCAAACCATTTTGGACTAGTAAGTGGTTTCATACTCTTCTTCTCCATCTTTCCATCTGTCTCAACCTCTGAGTCTGTCTCTGAAATATATATATTTCGTTGGCTGGCATGCTGCTTAATCTTTTGCTATTGACATTGCTGTTTTCTGTTACACAAAAGAGCAAACTAGAAATTGTAGACATCTTGGAGGACACATTGGTCTCTGCAAATATGCTGGCTGTAAAACTCATTCTCCTTGTCTGCTGAGGTTGGAAGGGTTCTGTAAGCAGAGGAGCATTTGCAGAGAGAGAAAACCCTTGTGTGGGATTTAAATCTTTTATTCATTCATTCATTCATTCATTCATGCATTCACAGACATACCCTGAGCACCTAATATGTCCCAGTCATTCAGACAGAATCTGGTGTATGAAATTGAATATGAAATTTCAGTTGAATATGAAATTTCCCCTACTCTCATGGAACACAAGGTCCAGTGGAAAAAAAGACAGAATAGCTGACAATTACAGTGTGGGGTGAGAAGTGTTATGATAGAGGGAGGCACAAGTGGCTAGGGAAGCTCTGGTATTATAATCTATAAGAAGACTTATATATTTATATAAATATATTTATAAATATATATATATAACATATAAACATATATATGTTTATATATATATTTATATATATAAACAAAAATATATATAAAATATAAATATTTTAATATATATATTATATATAGCATATATTATATATATAAAAACATAAAAAATATTTATATATTTGGTCTTCATGCCCATTTCTGACACAGAGCCCCTAAAATGCTTGGAATTTCCTAAGTAATGGGAGTAATAAAGGTATCTTTTGAGCTTATGTTAATAAGGTGACCTTTGGAAAGCCCTTAGGTAACTTAAGGATGGGGCTTTGTTGCCAGGGAAACCAACCAGGTGATTAGAATGTTGGAAATTTTAGTTTCACCCCCTGACCTCTAGGGAGGGGAGAGGAGCTGGAGTTTGAATTTAATCACCAATGGCCAATGATTTAATCAATCATGCCTGTGTAATGAAGCTTCCATAAAATCCCATAAGGACAGAGTTCAGAGAGCTTTCAGGTTGGTGGACACGTGGAAATTCAGGGAGAGTGGTGTATCCAGAGAACATAGAAACTCTGTGCTCCTTTTTATACACCGTGCCTTATTCATCTCTTCCACCTGGGTGTTCTTGAGTCATATCCTTTTCTACTAGACTGGTAAACATAAGTAAATGTTTTTATGAGTTCCAAGAGCCACTCTAGCAAATTAATCAAACCCTGGGGGCGGAGGGTGGGAACCTCTGGGTGTATGTGTAGGCAATTGGTCAGAAGCACAATCTGGAGTGGCAGCTGGCATCTGAGGTGGCAGAGAAGCAGGGGGAGGCAGTCTTATGGGGCTGAGACCTTAA
The DNA here is from genome assembly GCF_018350195.1 of Panthera tigris. Lineage (NCBI taxonomy): Eukaryota > Metazoa > Chordata > Mammalia > Carnivora > Felidae > Panthera > Panthera tigris. The sequence goes on from NC_056662.1 coordinate 128,286,385, forward strand.
CCTGTGTGATCTGACACTATCACCAGTTAGTGTCAGAACTGAGTTAATTGCATGATGGTATGGGGGGCGGGGACACATAGGAACTCAGAGGAATGGCACAGGGCCAGCCTAGGCTGCTCAGGAAAAACTCTGTAGAGGGTTTGAACTTGACCCTAGTCTTGAAGAGTGAGTAGAAATTGTCCAGAGAAAAAGAGAGTAGGTTAGGAAAGATTCCAGGCAGAAGATGAATATGTGCAAAGATCTAAAGCTAGAGGAGCATTTCAAGTTCATGGAAATACAAGACTGTGTTTCAGTACCATGGAGACAGGGGATTCTTTTTTCTGTGGCTCCTTCCTGAGTGTCACCTCCAAGCATCCTCACCAGCTGGTCTTGCTGCTTCAGGGCTTATTTCTCTCTACTGGCTGCTTTGTAGACTTTTGGCAGTCAAACCATCTTATGCCTCTCCTGGAGGGCTTGCCTTGACATTGTAGAGACTGTCACAAATTAATCAAATGATTAAACAGAATTTGCTACCCACTGTATACAAAGACTTTGGTTTTAGTTCTGTATATATAATTTCTGTCGTGACAGACATTCTGGAAAGAGTGGAAAGAACACAGAACTGGAGCCAGACCACCTGAGAACAAATCCCCATTCTTCCATAAACTAAGTGTGTGATTCTGGGAAAACCACTTAAACACTCAGTTTCCTGAAAGATTATGAATTTTATTAACTGAATTATAGGTTATTGAGAAAAGTAAGTGGGATGATGAATGCAGGTAGAACTTTTAAAGATTAGGAGGTACTAATGATGAGTATTACTGTTACACACTTACACACCTTCACATGTGTAGAGCATAGTCCAGGGTAAATCTGAATTTCTGGGAGGAAAATATCTTGAGGAACTTTTTGAAGAAGGTGAGCAGAGAGCTCCTTGGACCTGAAGTAGGAGGTGATTACAAGAGTGGCAGGACTCATGGTGCTGGTGGATTGGGAGAGTGGGCTTCGCCATACGCCCCATCAAGCAGATGGAGCACAGACCAATGGGACGTGTGTGTGGGAAGTGGTGACAGAGCGTTAAAGTCTGGGACGTGTGGGTTATATGGGCGGGAACTGGAGTGGGTGGGAGGAGCCGTAGGATGAGGAGCTTACAGATGTGTACAGCAGGAAATAATTTGGCGAATATGAAACATCACATGCTCATCCGATTGGTGAGGAAATTAAGTTCAGTGATGCGCTCCTAGCTGCAGCCATGGCCAGTTACAGAACTGAAATTCCAACGTGGGAATCCCAACTTTTAGTTTTATTGTTCTTAACATTATCCTGAAAGGGGCAAAATAAGAGTCTCTACTCAGTCCTAATCCTAACCACCTCAGAGAATAAATTTAATACAAGTATATTTATAAATATGTTACTTCTTATATTAATTCCTCTTTCTTTCAAGTCTTTTGAAAGACTTTGAACATTTACATTTATCAGGAATCTTTCTACCATCTTCATCAGATTATTTATTCACCAATTCATTTATTCATTAGTTCAAACACCCTTTAGTAGGGTTTCCTATATACTCTAGGCACCGTAAAAAGGAATGGGGATCCAAAGATGAACAGAGCCCTGTCTGTGGTCTCAGGGAGTTGGTCATATCATTTACAAGACAGACAAACAGATACTTGCAGTACTGCACATTGTGCACAGTGGAAGGAGAGATCAGTTTTGAAAGCTGAGGGAGGGTGTCTCAGAGTTAAGATCCTTGGTCTTAGAGGAAAACTAGGAGTTTGCCACTTAGAGGTGGGGGGCGGGTGGAGGTAGGTGAAGAGTAATGCGTTTCCAGGTAAGTGATGTGCAAGAGTCTTTATGCCTGAAAGGCATAGAGAAACTCTTTCCCTAACAACATTTTATAACATATGATGACATTATGGTGTGAGTTTTGGGGAAACATTTTCAAGTCTCAATCAAGTAAAAGGTGACTTAATGAAAAGGACAAATGGCACTCTTTTAAATCCAGGAAAAAAAGAAAAACTCTCTTCGAGCCTAAGAAAGAGGCTAATTATTGTGTGGAATCACTTTATGAAGCCCTGCCAGATGGGATTCTGCTTGTGGCTTTTTTTTTTTTTTTTTTTTTTTTTTTTTTTGCTCCAGGCTGTGGAGGAGGAGTTTTGTGGGATGCATTCCTTTCCCACTTGTTAAGCTTTGGCAGCTGTGACTGGCTGCACACCTGCAAAGTGTGGTGTCATAACAATGACATTGTTTCCATAAAACTGAAGTGATATTTATTGAGCTGTGGGTACACAGAGATGAATAATATCACATGATCTCTGCCTCTGGGGAGCATACAGCCAGGTGAGGAAGACAGACACTTGGTGAAACACACGTACAACATGGTGGGATGTGTGCTGGAGGGCTTAGGAGAGAGCACGGGGTCCATTGTGACTTGTGTTCCTGTGCTGAATCTTGAAGAATAAGTAGAGTCAGGTAAAGGGAGGAAACTTTTCCTCATAGAAGAAATAATGATAGTAAAAACAAACCCTCCTGAAATCTGAACCTGTATGAAGTTTTTGGAGAATGTGGATGGGACAGCAAAGCATAAGGGACAGCTGAAGCAAGAAGAAGCCAATTCCCAGAAACTTCTAGGCTTAAAGGAATGTAGACTTTATTTTGTGAGATTGGGAGAGCCATTGCAAAATTTTAAGCAGAGAGTAATCAGAATGGGTTTTAGTTTTAGAAGAATCGTCTGGCTGTGGTATAGGGGAAGGAATGGAGAGGAGCAAGATTAAAGGCAAGGAGACCAGTTGTCTGGCTCTTGCAACATCCCTGGCAAGAGATGAAGAGGGACTGAATTAAGATTTAAAAATTGTAGGAATTACCAGTTGTGTCAGGGTAGGAGCAGAGGAGAGGAGCTTGGTATGGCTCACAGATTTCTAGTTTAGTTGTCTGGGTAGTCATGCCATTGAATATGATTAGGAATATAGGAGGAAGGGCTGGTTTGGGGTGATGGTGTGTGTGTTGAGCTAAATTCTGGATTTGCTGGATTTGAGATTCCTGTGGGTCCTTCAGATTAATATGTCCTGCAGAAAGTAGGGTTACAGAGGATAGGACGAGTCTGGAGCTGAGAAGAGATATCTGGGTTTGAGATGAAGACCTGAGTGTCACCAGCATGTAAAAAATAGTTGGAAGTGGAAAATGATCAGAAAGAAAGGAGGCTGAAGGTTGGATTTAGTGAGTTCTCTGTTTGAAATTATAAATCAGAGGCTTCAGATCTTATTCATTGTAGACACGGCCTTCAGGTGTTTTCCCCATGGGCAGACTCTGGCTGACAACAAAGTGTTAAGTGCCAGGAGCTTTATTCTATAAAGAAATTCTTCCCAAAGCAAGAAATTTTTGGCTTTCACCCTGGGACTGTGTGTGCTTAGCTTCTAACAACTCTTAGTGGTTGGTAGTTTGGATCACATTTGGTTGAATATTTTCACACTAGTTTTTTGAGTAAAATAGTTTTGGATCATAGAAGTGGATGAGTATTCTCTAAGCCTCACAGCTAGTCACCTGTTTTGATCCAAATGAGTTTGGCAGTTTTTTCTCCATATTTTCTTAGGATACAAACTGGGATTTTACCTTTTGAAAAAGGAGGAACTAAAGACCAAATAATTTGTCATTTCTTTCTACCTCAGTGTATTTGAGTTCTCTAGAGAAATGGACCAATAGAATGTATATGGAAAGAGGAAGAGGTTTATTTATGAGGAATTTGCTCACACAGTTATGGAGGCTAAGAAGTCCTACTATATACTGTCTGTAAGCTGAAGACCCAGGAAAGCTGGTGGTGTAATTTAGTTCAAGTCAGAAGTCCTGAGAGCCAGGAGCCCTGAGGGCAGGAGAAGATGGAGGTTCCAGCTCAAGCAATCAGGCAGGCAGGGCTGAGTTCTTCCTCCTTCCACCTTTTTCTTCTATTTAGGACCTCAAAGGGTTGGATGGTGCCCATCTACACTGGAGAGAACTTCTTTGTGAGTCCACTCATTTAAATGCTAATTTCATCTGGAACCATCTTCACAGACACACCCAGAAATAATGTTTAGTCAGATAGCTGGGCACTTCATGATATTGTCGAGTTGACACATTAAATTATCAGACTCAGAAGTAAAAGGCATGGGAATACTTGAGTTACCTTGCCTGTCTTTCTCTTCCCATTTCTACTTTCTTTTCTCCATCTCTTTCTATGATTCACTGAGTATTAGTAGAATGCCTATTTTATTTCAGGTACTGTGATGAGGGATTTGATAAACACAACACAGTCCTGGTCATTGAGGAGTGTGGTCTACTGGGGAAGATGGTAATGTAAATGAATACATGTTGGGAAATGTGCAGGGTGGTATCATAGAGATGAGACAGGATGGCCTGAGGGCTTGTAGTAGCCTGTTAATTTGGTGTCCCCAGTGGACTATCTCTTCCAGCATTCCTTGTATGATTTCCCCCCCTCACATGGACTCTGGGCTTGTCCATGTGATTAGCTTGAGCAATAGGACATTGACCAGTATGATGTTAAGCAGCAGCTTGATAAGCACTTGCACATTGGGTCGTGTCTTTTTGGAATGATCTTTTTTGTAAGCCGGTCACTGTTCTATGAGAAAGACCAAATAACCACATGGAGAGATCCTTTTGAGGCCCCAACCCTGTAGATATAGTTGAGCTCCCCACTAATGGCTAGTATTAACTGCCACCATTTGTATCATCCAGTTAACCCACTGCCCCAGTCAGTGCTGTGTGAACAGAAGAATTGACCAAAAAACAGAATCATGAGAAATAATACATTGATGTTATTTCTAGCCACTGAGTTTTGAATTGATTTGTTACTATTAGATAACTGAATTTTATTTTATTTTTTTGAGAGAGAGAGCACAAGAGAGCTTGAGTGGGGCAGGGGAGCAGAGGGAGAGAGAGAGAATCTTAATCAGGCTCCAGTGCCCAGCAGGGATCCAGACCTGGGGCTGGATCCCATGACCTTGAGATTATGCCTGAGCTGAAATCAAGAGTTGGACACTCAACCGACTGAACCAGCCATGTGCCCCAATAACTGAATTTCTTGGTAATGGTTCCTCCAGTCACCAAAGCCCTTTTTAACTGTTCTTCCTTCTTTACTTGCTGTTGTGGGCTGAATTGTGTCCCTCCCTACTTCCCTCCCCAGTTCATAGGGTGGAAGTTCTAAGCCCCAGTTCTCTGAATGTGACTGTGTATGAAGATAGGACTTTTAAAGTGATGATTAAGTTAAAACAAGGCTGTTAGGGCAGGCCCTAATCCAACCAGAATGGCGTCCTTATAAGAAGCAGAAATTTAGACACACAGGGAGATGCCAGGGATGCACGCAAATAGTGAAAAGACCACGTGAAGGTGGCCGTCCGCAAGCCAAGGAGAGAGGCTGCTGAGGAAACTTAATCTGCCTACACCTTGACCTTGGGCTTCTTGGCTCCAGAATTGTGAAAGAATAAATTTCTGTTTTTAAAGCCACCCAGTCTTTGGCAGTCCTAGCAAACTAGTACACCTGTTCCAGCTAAGTATTCACCAAGTAATGCCAATTCTGTTTTGTTAATCTCCCTCCTGTCCACCTCCTTCCTGCATTTTGTCACCTGTATTTCTAGGTTCGTCATTTTCGCTCTGGGTTATTGCAATAGCTGCATTACTGGTTTCCTCTCCTCTTTTATTTCTCCCTCCATGAAGCCACTCTTCCTCTATCTTTTAGATCAGAGTTTCTCGGCCTTGTCACTTTGCTGTTTTGGACCACATGATTCTTTGTTGTGGTTGGTGGAGCTGTGCTTTGCATTGTAGGGGGTGTGGCAGTGTGCCTGGCCTCTACCCACTAGATGCCAGCAGCACCATATAGACTATCTCAGAAATTGCCAAGTATCCCTGTGGTCAAAATCACCTCCAGTTGAAGACCAAAGTCAAAGACTCTATCTAGAACCCAATTCTTCTATCTCCTTGCTCAAAAACCCTGTGATGATTGCCCACTATCTTTGGTATGTTTCCCAGATAAGTCTCTCCTCATGATAGGGAAAGGAGAGGTAAGGGAGGTAGAATGCTGTTTTTGGAAGACCTTACCTTAGTTCTGATCTGAAATCAGGGGCTACATTTGATTAATCTCCTACCTTCTGGGCAGAAGATATTAGAAATCTAAAGAAAAGTGCATCATGTAAAAATGTGAGGGTTTTTTTTTTGTTTGCTTGTTTATTTTTTAAAAATCTAACTCACATTTGTTCTGACCTGCAGAAGACGTGACCTATTTTTGCACTTTGTAAAATTGCTAATAGATATTATTTATCCGGCCCTTGCTATGTGCCAGACATCATTATGCTCAGAGTTTTAGAGAAATTAACACATTTAATCCTCACAGAAGCCCTGGGAACGTGATACTATTTTAAATCCTGTTTTGCCAGTGAGAAAATGTAAATTATACGATTACCCCTAATAGCACAACTAACCTAGGCCAGAGCACAGATTTGAACCTAAGCCAGCTATCTCTGGAGGCATATCTTCACCAGGCTACATTGTGGACACACAGTGGACATATCCTATCTGTTCTGGGACTGGCTTTGCCACTTACCAGCTCTGTTCTTGGTGAGTTACTTTACTTCTCTGAATTTAGCTCCTTTTTCAATAGAAAGGGGGGACTTAATCCCTACCCTATCCTATCCCTATGTAATGTTTATAGGATGAAATAGTCTACAGTCTAGTACAAAGTAGATACACAATAAGAATTAATTTATTCTTTTTATATTGGTGTAAGAGCTCTAATACTTGATCTAATTATGTCATTCATGAGTTAAGGATAGACGATGTGCAGAGTAACAGGTGTTAAAAATGTGAAACAGCATATACATATTTAATGTTTGAGAAGTGTAGTTTTTTGGGCACACGTGCTTGAAAGAGGCAGCGTGTGCACTTGCCTTTTGGAACATATAATTTGTTCCCAGTGCTTTTTTTTTTTTTTATTTTTAAATGTTTATTTATTTTTGAGAGAGAAAGAGACAGAGTGTGAGCAGGGGAAGGGCAGAGAGAGAGGGCGACACAGAATCCGAAGCAGGCTCCCGGCTCTGAGCTGTCAGCACAGAGCCCAGTGTGGGGCTCAAACTCATGAACTGTGAGATTATGATCCGAGCTGAAGTCAGATGCTTAACCAGCTGAGCCACTCAGGCGCCCTGTTCCCAGTGCTTTTATGTATTATCTTATTTAATTGTCCTCAGAGTCCTCCATTTGATTTCTAAGAAAACTGAGGCTCAGAGAGATGTAGCTTACTCAGTGTCATAGAGCTAGTAAATGACAGGCTGTCATGTAATCCTGGGTCCATTTGGTTCTGAAAACTAGGCTCAGATGCATTACTTTGCCTTCATGTGACATTTTTAAGTTTCTTAGCTTATCAGAATAGTTAAGTGTTAGGCCGTAATCATGTGAAAAAATCTATAGGTGTTCATGTTCTTTCTGAAGTGAAGTCCCACAGGGATGCTAAATGTAATAGCTTAGTGCCCCTGGGCAGAGCTTCCCCTGAGGGCTAGTGTATCAAAAAGAGAAGAGAAGCAGATACCGGAGCCCATAGTTTCATCCTATCTCCGCCTCTCTGTCAGACAGACACACACACACAGGCGCCCTTGCTTGTGTGTGATCTGAAAAGTCATCAAGATAATGCAAAGGGCTGTAGAAAATTACTTTGTGTTAGAAGTACCTGGAGAAAAGAATTTGGGCATTTATGGAAGTAACTCCACAAGAAAAACCCTGAGGAAATTAGACTCCATAATAAATAGAAACCTTGAGATAATTGCTGACTTTGTAATCATTTTAAAGTTCAGTGAAAAATGTAGAAACAAAAGAGAATACACCATGACTGAGATATTTTTTTTTTAAAAAAATTGTATTTGAGCCCCTGGAAGTAGTAAGCATGTCAAAAAACCCACAACTACTTACATAGATACACCTGAGGGATACACATTGGATCCAAGTAAAGAAAAAGATCATGTAAATCATTTCTACATTAGTGTGCGTTTTTGTTATTGTTTTTTATACAGAAACTGTGAAGATATCAGGAGACTACAGAGAAAACAGGAGAAAATGTGATGCAAAATTTCACAGAATAAATGAACTGAGAACATGTACCTCCAGGGAGGTTTGACAACTAACTGAAAATGAAATGGAATAGATTTTATAAAGAAAAACTACTTTGGCAATGCCATAGGATGATCGACACTGGCTCATGTGAACTAAAAAAAAAAAAAAAAAATTGAGATAATTCTTGGTCATTTTGGAGGCCAAAGAATAAGTCTCTCGAAGGCTTAGAGAAGTCCATTCCTTCTTTTTTTTTATCTCTTCTTATTCTGCTTAGATTGTCAGCCTTTGAACATTTTAGTAATAAGGACAATAGTTTAGACTTTAAAGATGGGTGATACATTTCAAGATTATTATGGGTGAAAAAATAGTTTTTTTTGTATGTGGTTAGTTTCATTTGCAATGGAGGAAAATAATTCTAGGGCCCATACTAATGGGTGGGAAACTTAGAGTGGCTGTATGGCTATAGCATGTGTAGGTGTGTCATTATGGAATAGTCCTTTTAAAGTAGAATAGCCTGAACTGATCAAAGTGGCGACTTATGACTAAGAATCTTTGTTCTCAAGGACAGATATATTGAAGCATTTTTAGGCAGGAAGGGAAAGTATATGCATTTCTGCTCAACATTTCTGTGCACATACATACACATACCCAGAAATGTGTGCATTTGGTAGAAGTTCATGCCACAGGGGACGGAGGTCATAATCTTCATGACCTAGGACGTCTATAGCCTACAACTCTGGAGGAGTGGTTCTCAAAATATGGTTCCTGGGCTAGCATCAGCATAACCTGGCTATTTGTTACAAATGAAATTCTTGGGCCCCAGCTCAGACCTATTGAATGAGAAGCTCTGGAGAATATCTGCCTGTGTTTTAACAAACTCCCCAAAAGACTCTGGTACATTCTAGTTTGAGAGCCACTGGTCTATAGCATGTAGCAACACCTTTGTCCAGGTGGGGGATGTATAGGACATAATTCTTGCCCTCAAGCAAATCTCAGTCTAGTTGAGATTTTAAGACCTCTATTTGATTAACAAGAATTTATCAGTTTTGAAGGGTGTTGATGCAGCGGAGGCAAGCTATGAAAATAGAGATTAAGAAGAAATAGGCTCTGCTTGATATTAATGGAAAAATGCTTGAAAGTAGAGATGTACTTAAGAATTTTAATGGGAGCTTTCCAACCAGACAAAGGCGGGGAATAAAATTGAAGGCAGGGGGAAAATCGTACATCAACGTGCGAATGCACGAAAGAAATTATTTGTGGGGGGAGTGGCAGGTGGTTAATGTGGCTGGAGCACTAGTGAATGGTTGGAAATTTTGGAAGCAGAACTGCCCTAGTCAGGGCCACTCTTCTCTCACCTTTTGATTATTGCTGAGACCTCCTTACTCCCCTTTTATCCTCCAGTATAGCTCCCCATCCAGTTCATCTTCTGCAACTAGAAAGACTGGACAAAAGTGCCAATCTCCAAGAATCAGCTTATATTTCATTTCCTTTGACATTCCCCAAGGACCCTACCTCCCAAGCTGACTAAGGGGATCTTCCATGTGCTTGTGTGACATCCCCAGATGCATCTACTCTGCCATGTCGCACATAGTACTGATAATGCTCACCTGTTTCCTCTCATCTTATTCTGATCCTGTGCAGGACAAAGGCTCAGGCTTCTTAGTTTCTAACCTCAAGTCTGAGCATAAGGCCTGGCACATCATAGTGTGAGTGAATATTTATTGAGTGGGTGAAACATGAGGAACCATGAAGAGATTCATGTTTCAGGCAAAAAATCCCATGAAGAAAATTTAAGACAATTACTGTTCTTCTCTAATAGACAAGATCATTCTGTATAAGGAAACAATGATGGTGGCAGTAAATTCATAATTCTGAATACCCTTCAAACCTGGTTTTCTTTCTAGCTACTCTTAACTTTGGTACAACTCCTTACCACTAACACAATTACATCCACCTAACCTGAATGATTTCTTCCTTTTACCAGACTGAACACAGCATGAGAAACCTCTGTTAGAACCTGGGTATTGATCTATTTCATGTCAGAGCTAATATATAGTTGGTTCTCATTATTCATGGAGTTGTATTCTATAAAGTCCCCATGAATGTTGAATTAGCAAATACTGAACCATTGCTCTTAGGAGAAATACTGGGTTAAGTTCCTGTGAGTCTATTTTTGTCAACTGATTGACATTTAACTTTGTTTTATGTGTGTTTCTATGTAAAGCTATCTTATTATATGTGTGTATATTAATTTTGAAGCACGATTTATTAATGTTGAGTTATTAATGCTGAGTTATTAATGTTGAACTCATTGCCAATAGCACCATATAATTCATGCCTGAAAAAACCTTGCAGCGTGCATGTTTTCTACATAAGGCATCCCATTGCCTTCTTGACCTTAGGGACACTAGACTACAGCACTGTGCTTGTGGGCATTTCAAACAACAAAATCAGCAGTAAAAACACAAAAATGTGAAAAATGTGGCACTAATTAAACCATGAAAAGGATATTTGTTTACAGTGTGAGAACTGAAACAAAAAGGCTGAGCATCATCTTGTTTGGTCTCAGCTGGAAAATTGTGATTAAACATTGCAGAATAAAAGATCCATGACCTTAATGTGGTATATAATATAAACAATTAAAAATGAAGCAGACACATAGTTAAAAATGTGCAGAACTGTGTCAACATCAAGCACCTTAATATCTGTGCAATTGGAGCTCCTGCAGGGCAGGAGAGGGGGTGAGAGAAAAGTAATCAGTAAAATAATCTAAACCTCTTCCCCTCCACCCTCCCTTCAAAAAACAGGAAGGGAAATTATAGTCAAAACCAGCTGAAACCAACACTAACAAGAAAATTAAATTTAAAGACAGGTCAGGGCAGCGGCCTTATTACAAACAATGGAATAAATATAAGGATGGCAGTAGATTTATCACCAGAAACAATGCATGAAAGAGAAATAATTATCAGCATAGGTTTCTATACCCAGTAAAAATATCTTTAAAAAAAAAAAACAAAGGAAAGTATTTTTTTATAACCATACAAAAGCTAAAATAATTTACCTCTGCAAAACTGCCCTACAAGAAACATTAAAAGAAGTACTTTAGTCACAATAAAAATGATATGCAAATGAAAATCTTGATCTGTACACAAGATTGAGGAACTCTAGAAATGTTAAGTGTGTAGATATAAATCTTACCATAAAGCAAAGCAAAATAGTATAGTATGGAGTTAATAAAATATGTAGAAATAAAATGTATGAAACAGAAGAGAAACGGAAGTATAAAGTTGTAAGGTTTATAAATGTAATCCAATCTCTTTATTTGGAGGTAGGCTGTGATAAACTGAAGGTGTATACGATACACTTTAAATCAAACACTAGATACCATAACAAAAAGTCTTATCCAATAAGCCAAAAAAAGAGAGTATGGAATCATTAAAAACAAACACACAAACAAACAAAAACCAAAAAGCCTCAATCCAAAAGGAGGCGGGAAGAAAAAAGAAAAGGAATGCAGATACCAAGGTAGAAGGTGTATATCCAACCATGTCAATAAGCATGTGAATATAAATGGTCTAAGCATTCTAGTAAAAGGCAGATACTGTCATATTGGATTAAAAAAACTGGATGAACTCTATGTTGACTAAAAGATACATTAAATATCAAGACAAAAATAGGTCATTTGTAAAGGAATGGCATAAGATATTCCATACTAACATTAAAATAAAAGATGATTGGAATGACTCTATTATTATCAAAGTACACAGACTGAGAAATATTATGAGAGCTAGAGTGTCATTTCTTAACAAAATGTTTATCAATTAAAAAATATAAAGCAAAAAGGAATAGAACTACGAGAGAAGCAAACAAAAGCACAACTGTAATGAGAAATTTCCATATCCTCAAATAATTGAAACCAGTAGACATAAGATTGGTAAGGATATAAACAGCATTATCAATCGCCTTGACCGAACTGACCTTTTAGAACAGGGTACTAACCACAGTAGAATACACATTCTCTTCAAGTAAAAATGGAACTTTTACTAAGACCATCTATTCTGCCATAAAATAAGCATAATAAATATTAAAAGAAAATTTGTTCTTTGACTACAATACTATAAGTTAGAAATCAATAATAGATAACTGGAAAAATCCTAAATATTTGGAAATTAAGTAACAAAATTCTAAATAGCCCATGGGTCAAAAACTAAAAGCGAAAATAGAAAGTTGAGCTGATTAAAACTGAAAACACAACTTATTAAAATGTGTCCTCTGTAGTGTTCAGAGTTAGCTAGTCAGTGAACTTAGAGTTAAGCGTATGGCGTTAAGTGCCTATTTTAGGAAAGAAGTGTTTCAACAGATGAATTTAGTTTTCTCCATAAGAAACTAGAAAAAAAAAAGAGAATAAGCAAAATGGGATAAACAGAAGAAAATAAGTAATAAATGTAAGAACAGAAATCAATAAAATAACAAACGATAGAAAACAAGAAAACCAAAAGCTAGTTCTCTTATCTCTGAGAACTTTACAGTATGTAATTTTGAAATTTGTAGCTTTTTTGCACGTGGATGTCCAATTAATTCCAGCACCATTTCTGAAATTTGTCCACTGAATTGATATTGCAAATTGCTACCACAAATTCTAAATCTGTTGAAGAGCAACTGACAATATATTGTGGGTTTATTTTGGGACCCTCTTTTCTGTTCCACTGATCTATTTATCTTGATACCACTGTATACTGCCTTGATTATTGAAACATTATAATAATTCTTGAAGTCAGATAGCATTAGTGTTACATTTTTTCACCTTTCAAAGTTACTTTGGCTGTTATAATCCTTAGCACTTACATATAAATTTTAAAATCAGTGTCTAGTGGGATTATGATTGAGTCTGCCTTTGATTTATAGATCAATTTGTGAAAAATTAGCATCTTAACAGTATTGAGTTTTCTCATTCATGAACATTGTATATCTCTCCATTTATTTAAATCTCTTTAATTTTTCTTAAAATGTTTGCAATTTTCCGTGTACAGGTCTTGCATGTCTTTTGTCAGGTTTATCCCATAGTGTTTCATATTTTTATACTATTTATAAGTGATATTTTTATAATTTTCATTTCCAATTTTTGTTTCTAATATGTAGACATACAACTGATTTTTGCATACTGACATTATGTTCTCAACCTTGTTAAACTCACTTATTATTTCTGGTAACTTTTTTTGTCATGCCCATATTTTTGTCATCTGTGAATAAATGTTTCCTCATTCCTTTCCTGTTTAAATGTCATTTTTTTTTTTCTTACCTTAGTTTACTGGCTAGAATTTCCAGTACAGTGCTGAATAGAAGTGATGAATATGGACATCCTTGCTTTTCTTCTTGTAAAAATGAGAATGCTTCTCATATAAATGGTGGAAAGCATTCAGTCTTTCACCATTAAGTGTGATGTTAGCTACATGTTTATTGTAGATGTCATTTATGTTAGGTTGGGGAAATTCCCTTTGTTAGTTTTTTGATAGTTTTTATGGGAATAGATGTTGGGTTTTTTCAAATACTTTTTCTGATTCTGTTGAGATGATAATAGAATTTTATGTTCAAGTCTGTTAATACAGTGAATTATACTGGTTGATGTTTATTAAATCAACCTTGCATTCATAGGATAAATTCCACTTATGACACATTAAAAATACATACAAATAAATATGTTGTCATATTTAATTTGTTAAATTTTGTTTAAAATATTTGCATCTATGTATAGGAGTGCTATAAGTCTATAATTTTTCTTTTTTTGTAGTAAGACTGTTTTTTTTTTTTTTTTTTTCTTTGCTATCAGGATAATGCTAACCTCAGGGAAGGAGTTGTGGAGTATTTTTTCCTTTTCCATTTCCAAATGACATGCTAAACATTTGATGTCATTTTCAGTGAATCTATCTGGGGCCTGGAGTTTTCTTTGTGAGAAGGTTTTTAGTTACAAGTTAAAAGAAAAATACTAGACATAAGGCTACTTGACTTATCTACTTGTTCTTGAGTGAGATTTGGTCATTTGTGTGTTTCAACTACTGCCCACTTATCTAAGTGGGCAAATTTATTGGCATAAATTTATTTATAATATCTCTTTACTATCATTTTCAGATCTGTAGTGTCTGTACCATCTCCTGATATTGATAATTTACATCTCTTCCCCCCCCCCCGACTGATTTGGCCAGAAGTTTATCAGTTTTATTTAACAAGTGTTGAAGGACATGTGGGCTAATTCTAGTTTTTTGGCTATTAAAAATAAAAGTTGCTATGAATATTTGTGGACAAGTTTATATATGAACATGTTTTCATTTCTTTGAGATAAATAGTCATGGATACAATTGCTGGCCTGTGTGTTATTGCATGTTTACTTTTTTTAAGAGACTGACAAATTGTTTTCCAGAGTGGTTGTGGCATTTCACACTCAATTAGTCATGTAGTTATCAACGTTATCCATATTTTAACCAACATTTGTGCTACCAATTTTTTTATTATCCATTCTGACAGGTGTGTAGTAATATTTCATTGTGGTTTTAATGTGCATTTCCCTGCTGGCTAATGATGTTGAATATTTTTCATGTGCTTATTTACCATCTGTGTATCCTCTGGTGAAATGTCTGTTCATATCTGTTGCCCATTTTCTAATTTAATTGCTCATTTTTTTAATTTTATTGACTTTCAAGAGTTTTTTACGTATTTAGAATTTTTTTTTGTTGGATATCTGATTTACAACTATTTGATATTTGTCTTTTCATTATCTTCAAATGACTGTTCACAGAGTAAAAGTTTCAAAATTTGATGAAGTTCAATTTATCAATTTTCCTTTTATGTATTGTGCTTAGTCTAGACTAAGAACTCTTTGGCTAATCCTAGATCCCAAAGATTGATTGATTGATTGATTGATTTGAGTTATATAGTTTTTCATTTTACATATAAGTTTACAATTTATTTTGAGTTACTTTTTATATAAGATGAGAGAATTCCTTCATTGAGTTGGTTTTGCAACTTTGTAAAAAATCAACATATTTATATGGGCCAATTCATATGATTTTTCTTTTGTGACTTATTGTGGTAGAATAAAGACCACTAATTATGGTGTATAACTCTTTTTATACATTGTTTGATTTGCTTTTTATCATTGTTAGATTTTGCTGAGTATTTTTCATGAGAGATAGTGGCCTGCAGTTTTGTTTGTTGGTTTGTACTACTGTCTTCATATGGTTTTGGTATCAGGATAATTCTCACCTCATAAAATGAGTTGGGAAATGTTTCTCTTTTATTTTCAGAAAGACATTGTTTGAAATTGTTGATGATTATTCTTTAGATGTTCAGTAGAATTCTCCAGTGAAGCTATCTGGGTATGGAGGTTTGTTTGTTGATATTTTAAATTACAGATTCAATTTACTTATTGATATAGTACTATACTGATTCTGTATTTTATCTTAGTTGAGTTTTGGTAGTTCGTGGTTTTAGAGGAACTGGTTTGTTTCTTCTAAGTTAGCAAATTTGTAAGCGTGAATTTTTTCATACTATTGCAAGAAGTGTAATTATAATCTGTTTCATTCCTGATACTGTTTTCTCTTTTTAATAATGTGAGCCACATATGTGATTTATTAAATAGTTTTATTGAAATACAAGTAATATACAAAAAAACCTGCACATATTCAATGTATACAATTTGATAAGTTTGAACATATACATATACTAGAGGCATACACATTTTATTAATTTTTTTCAAGGAGTAAGCTGGGTTTTTTTAAATCAAATTTGTGTGCTTCCCCCCCCCCCCCCAATTTTATGGATATCTGCTTTTACAAGTGTTTATTATTTTTCCTTCTTGATTTGAGTTTAGTTTGCTCTTCTTTCTCTAGTTTCTTGAGGAAATTTGGTTATCAACTTGAGATCTTTTCTTGTCTCTAATGGAAACATTCAGTGCTATAAATTTCCCTCTCAGCACTGCTTTAGCCACTTGCTACATATTTTGATAACTTGCATTTTTGTTTTTATTAATTATATTCATTTTGTAAATTCCTTTTGACATATGCATTATTCAGAAGTGTATTGTTTAATTCTCATGTGTTTAGGAATGTTCCTGTTGTTTTTCTGGTATTGATTTCTATATGGTCAGAATATACATTTTGTATGTTTCAAATTCTTTTAAATCTGTTAAAGTCTGTTTTGTAGTACAGGATATGATCTGTCTTGGTGAATATTCCTTAGGTGCTTGGGAAAAAAAGTGTAATCTGCTGTTATTGGGTAGAACATTCCAAATATGTATGTTAATTAGATGTCCTGTTAGTTGATTATATTGTTCAGATCTTCTAAATCTTGCTGATTTTCCATTCATAGTTCTCAGATTTACTGAGAGGAAGGTGTTGAAGTCCTCAGTATAATTATGAGTTTGCTTATTTCTCCTTTAAGCTCTATCAGCTTTCCTTTCGCTTATTCTGAGTCTGTTGTTTGGTATGTACACATTTAGAACATTAAGTTTTCCTGGTATATTTATGCTGTTATCATCATGTAATGTCCCTCTTTGGGTTTAGTAATTTTCTTTATATAGCTAGGTTTTCTTTATATAGCTAGGTTATGTGCTTTTTATGTACTCTGCCAATCTATGCTTTTTGATTGGTGGACTCAGACATTTAAGATCGTTATCAATATGTGACCTCTTAAGTGTACCACTTCTCTGTTTTCTTTATCTTTCTTTCTTCTGATTATGATTCTTACCTTTCTCGTTTCTTGCCTTCTGGTGGGATCCCTGAAAACTCTTTAGGATCCTTTTCTGATTTATTTATCATATTTTTGAGTATATCTTTCTGTATAATTTTTGTAGTGGTTGTTCTGGGTATTACAATGTTTGTGACTCCTAATAGTCTTTTGGTATCTGCATTTTACCACTTTGAGTGAAGTGTGGGAAAGTCACTTGCATTTAGGTCTCTTTGTCTTCTACACTTTAAATATCATTGTCTTGGGTATCAGATGGTATTACTGTTTTTGTTGTAATCATCAGATAAGATTTATAAAGCTCATGAGGAAAAGGATATTCTATTGCATTTAAACATACATGTGATCTTTCTGTTGTCACTTCTTCCTTCTCAATTTACTACAGTTCTTTCTTTTATTATTTCCTTTCTGTTTGAAGAAATTTCTTTTAGCCAATCTCTAAGAGTAGGTATGCTGGTGATAATTTTTTTTTTCGAGTTTTTCTGCATCTGAGGATGTGGATATTTCCTGTTCACTCTTGAGGGATAATTTCTCCAGGTAGAATTAATGGTTGACAGTTCTTTTCTCTGAACATTTGAAAAATATTGTGCCACTTCCTCCAAGCCCTCCATGGTTTTAGATGAGAAATCCGCTGTCATTTGAATTGGTGTCCCTTATCTGTAATGTGTCGTTTATCTGCTTTCAAGACCTTTATTTTGTCATTAGTTTTCAAAAGTGTAATTATGATATGTCTTGGCATGGATTTCCTTGATTTGATCCTCTTCGGTGTTTGTTCAGTTTCTTGAATGTGGAGGAGTGTGTCTTTATCAAATTTGGGAAATTTTCAACCATTGTGTCTTCTAATACTATTTCTACTCTACTGCCTTTCTCCAATCCTTGTGGGACTCTGATGATACAAAGCTTGGGTCTTTTTTTTTTTTTTTTTAATCACCCTACTTGACCTCCAGACTGCTTTTTGTTTGTTTGTTTTGTTTTGTTTTTTGTTTTTTTTTCCCCCCAGTATAAGTCCTCTCTTGTTCAGATTGGGTGAATCAATTGTTCAATCCTCAAAGGTAAAACAAAATCCTTGGTTTACCAAGGCCATTTTACTCCATTATCTCCATTTTACTATTAACCTATTCAACTTTTAAGGTTTCCATTTTTGTATTTCTAGTTTATAATTTTCATCTGATTGTTTTGATAAATTCTTTGTCTTGACTGAGATTTCTCAATTTTTCATTTGTTTCAAGAGAATTTGTAATAGATTTTTGAGACATTTATATGATGACTGTTTGTGTTAGTTCAGGCTACCAGAACAAAATACCACGGACTGATGGCTTAAGTGACAGAAATTAATTTTCTCACAGTTTGAAGGCTGAGAAGTCCAAGATCAAGGCACTGGCTGATTTGGTTTCTGGTGAGAGCCCTCCTCCTAGCTTGCAGATGGCTGTCTTCTCGCTGTGTCTTCACATGGCCAAGACAGAGTGGACTTTGGTATCTTTTCTTATAAGGACACTCATATTATTGGATCAGGGTCCTACCCTTATGACTTCATTTAACTTTAATTACTTCTGTAAAGGCTCTGACTTCAAATATAGTAACATAGTGGGTTAGGGCTTCAAAATATGAATTTGGGCTAGATACAATTCAGTTCACAGTACTGCTTTAAAATCTTTGTGAGAGAATTCTAACATCTGATACATACATCTCAGGGTGTTGGTATTCCTTGATTGCTTTTTCTCAGTCAAGTTGTGATTTTCTTGATTCCTGGTATCATTTTATTATAGTCTAGATATTATGTTTGGAGATTCTGGGTCCTATTTAAATTCTGTATTTTCATAGGTAGTCACCCTATGAAAATAGCTTATGAGTTGTGGTCTACTTTTATTCTATGGTCCCAATGGCAGTTCAGTTTTCAGAATCTGTGCAGTGTTATTTTGATCCTCTTAGGTCAATAGGTAATATCCAAGCTCCCTTTGTTCTTGCTGGTTCTGCTTAAGCGGGTGGAAGTGATATCCCCAAACCAGACCAACAGGTATCTTACCACTGGGGAGGGATGTGGTAGATCTCTCTTCTGATGCCCTTCCCTCAGGCTTCCCCAGTGTCTCTGGGTAGGAGAGGAGGGTCACAGGCCCAAGAGGACAAAGAGGTTTCCTGGTGCAGGGTGTTCATTGGGACTGGGTCCTGTTTTCCAGTTCTTTCCATGTGTTCCACTCATGCCTATTTATTTTCACTTCTTGTCCACATCTTACCACTCAGTGCAATGTTTTGCATATAGTAGATGCTCAATTGCTACTTCACTTGAATTACTCATCAGTTATTTATTCACTTGTCAAGGGTGTTGGTGGAGGTGGTTTTATTTTTATCCACTCTCCTGAGTTTGTCTAGACAACTGTAAATCAAGGAAGAACCTAAGATTGTAAGATACAAGGCCTGGATTCTTTCTGTGGAAAGTGTGTACCTTTATGGGAGGAGGGGAGTGGCTTGGAAATGTGTGCTATTCTGTTGAGATGCTTTTCTTTCTATCACGCAGAGTCCTTTTTAGAGGGAAGCAAGAAAAATCATTGCCTCCTCCTGTAAAGGATTTCAGAAAGAAATTTCAAACTTTACATTGCAAAATAGGCTATTTGGTTGGTATGAGAAGAATCCATAAATGGGTAACTATTTTATTCCCTGTCAAGAGGCTGCCTCAAAAGCAAATGTTCCTTAATTTTGATTGATAGGATTATAGCATATCACAACTGAATGAGACATTAGAGAACAGCTGGTCCAAAACCTTTTATGTTACCAGTGTGGAAAATGAGGCTCATTTAAAGTAATGGTTTGTCTAAGACCACAAAGAATCTGGCAGTAAGTGGGCAGTAAGGTTTGTGTTCGTGATTCACAGAGCTTCTGGGTTTGAATTCTAGCTCAGCCACTTCCTGACTGTATGATCTTGGACAAGTCCTTTATCTTGTCTAATTTTATTTATTCAGTTGTGTCCTGAAGACCCAGTAAGTTAATCCATGCTCAGTGTCTGGAAAATAGTAAGAGCTCAATAAATAGGACTCCAGCCATCCAGGGATCACCCAGCTTTAGCTCAGAGAGTTTCCTGCTCCATGTGGCAAACCAATTATGCTTCTCCTGTTAGGCACAGTTTCCAGTTTCACTCGTTTATTCATAAGCATTTGCTGAGCACCTGCTATGCACTCCAGCACTGGAGACACCAAGGTGAGTAAAAAGTCCCCTTGCCCTTCTGGAGCTTGCTCTGTCAAGGGGAGTTAGACTCGTAAATAAAGTGATCAGAATAGAGGCATGCACAAGTCACAGAGGCTAGAAGAAAGGAGGGGGTCTCTCCTATCATGGGAAATTACTTTTAGGATGATTTTATTTTCACCTATTTATTGGAAGATGGCTTAGCATTCATTTATTGGCTGTACATGAAAAATGACTGTAAGGTATTTGGGCCAGTAATGTTCAGAAATTAAGGTTTCTAATGTTAAAAACATTGCTATCAATGTATACATTGAATACCCTTTAGGAGATCAGTGTTTTGGAAGTTGGAGGAACTAGTTCTGAGTCGTCAGTAACCTGACTATGCTGAAGTCAGGTAGAGTCACCTTTTACAGTAGGTTTAGCCACAACCAGGCAAGTAGGAGTTTATTCAGAGTCCATTTGTTGTTTGTCAGTTTTAAGAACAAGTTCTAATTAGGGAATGATTATCTCGGGAAACAGAAGCATGTTCTGAAAATTGTGGAGTGCTATGGGAGAACAGGAGATATAGAAGTTAATTTCATTTATTATCCCAGGACTATGGAAGACTTGACCTAGCTTTGAAAAGCAAAAATGGGGGATGTCCATTATGATGGAAAGGGATACCCTAAGTTAAGACTGGAGTTTTCTAAGTGGAAGATGAATGTTGGGGGCAGCACACAGCCTGATGTGGTTCTCTCATGAGCTGGAGGAGGTGCAGGAGGATGGGGCAGACTGGCTTAGGGGTGAAATTCTTGGGATTGTGAATATCATACCACCCAAGATTGACTCTGGACTTAATGCCACAGGGAATCGGGAGGCAATGTTCAGTGTGAGTACAAGAGCAAGCCTGCAATTATTATGTTGTCAATAAATTCTCTGCTCTTTGCATCTCTATGTTTTAAAGGACAGGGATGTTAAACATATTTAAACAATGGCAGATTTTTCTTGCCACAGTAGCTATTAGACATACATACTTTAAAAGAGAGCATTTTATACAATGCCTTTGGAAAAATCTTATGGACGTACAATAGGGACCCCAATCTGATTATGGCTCTCAGGAATGTCACCTAAAGCATTTGGCTATACCCCTGTGTTGATTGATAATCATGTTGATCTGGCTGCTATGGCCTTGCCTTCTGATTGAATAATGGCATCCTCTGCCATTTCCAGGAAAAGAAATGACCAGGACCGGTCACATTATTGTAGATTTTTTGGGTGCAGATTCTCTTGAGGGCCCCATGTGGGAAATGAGGATTCTCTATCTTGTTTATGCTGAAGTCCAGGCATGAAAGTCATCACAAGATGAAAATAGAGCAGTCGCTTTTTGCGATTAACTGGTTCTGGGATGTATTTGTGTAAGCAAATTAATGAGCTGGAAAGTCTCATTTTTACAAGTGCTAAATTGTGAAGACACTACAGGGACAGACGCTTCAGTGTTATTGATGTCTGTTCAAATGAGGGAAGGGAATCTCATGGAATACCAAGGAAGCCTTCTCATTTAAAATATGCCTTCTAACTGTTAGCGACATCATTTCAATCTCAGCAGAGGAGGAAATGGCAGAGAATATTTTTCATTTTGTCTGTTGCAGATTTTCCAAAATGCATGTATAAGTTACCAACTATGAAAAGGGTCTTATGAAAATTTTCTTTCCAAGATGGCTAAATTAAAACTTTGAAGTAGAATCTTTCTTGTCTCCCTCCCCCCATCCTGCCTTCCTTTCCTTCTTCCTTTCTTCTGATTCTCCCTTCCTCCTTTCCTTCCTACTCTCCTTTTCTTCTTCAAACATTTATTGAGCACCTGTAATTGTCAATCGCAATAGGTGACAAAACTCATAAGGATGGAAAATACAAGTCCTATTCTCAAGAAATTCATAGTCCATAGAGTAAGTGCATGCATAAAGTACATAAGAATGCAATCACAACACAACACAAGAAGTGATTCCATTCCAGTCATTATCAGCTCAAAGGAATTTTCCATTGTTATCTGGTCCGGGGAAGCACCTTAATTTGTCCTTTACCTTTTGAAAATGTCCAGGATTCTCCCAACAGAGCAGTTCATCCTCTGCATCCTCTGGTAAGTGTTTGATGAAATCAAGGTTGCTGAAGAAGGTCCCAATAGCCATTCTTCCAAAAAGCCTGGCCAATTTGATAATTCAGGAGAGTAAATGATTATCAGATCTTCATATCTGGCTTAATGAACCTTTTATGCTTATGTTTGCGTGTGGCAGTGCCATCCTGGAAATTTTTAGCTTTTCATATCAAATGAAGACCCAGTTTAGAAGAGCCTGGGCAAGACCCCCTCTCACAGAATTTCATTTCATGCAGGAGTGCAGAGTATCAACGTCCAGACTAGATCCAAATCCAGGCTGATTTCTGCTATGTGGATAGCGGTTATATCTTTAAGAGTTTTGGTTTAAAAGACATCTGGTGTGTTTGTTTAAAGTGCAGGCCCCATCGGTTACGCTGATTTTAAGTGTCATTTCCCACATCACCTTCAAGCACCAAATTATTCAGTTCTCAAGCTTTTGAGGAAGCTAGTGTTACCCTCATCTTACTGATACAGTCCCAGATTTGAGGAGGCTAAATACACAATTAACAGAGCCAGGAGGTGACTGAGTCTTAGTATGAAGAACCTGCAAGTCTCCCTCCTTCCAGTTCTGCTTCACCACAGGTGACATGGGGAGTAGGTTAAAGAGGAGGCAGACGTGGCATAAGTTTAGTGGCCACAGTGAATAGCCCCTGGCAGGCCATTAAGTGCCAGCTTGTGATACAGTGGGAAAGAAATAGGTCCTCTAGCCACCCAAGGGTTATATGGATCAGATATTAAAACAAGCAAACAAGCTTCACCATGCTGTTGAATCCGTCCATTCCATCATTTAACAAATATTTTTTTAAGTTTCTGCTATATGGAGGAAACTCTTTTAGGCCCTCTGGATATAGCCGTGAGAAAAAGAGACAAAAGTCTGCTTTCATTAAAGGAATATTCTAGAATTGCATGTCAGACAACAAATAAGTATATTGTATATTAGGTAAGATGGAGATAAGTTCTGTGAAGGAAAACAAAGCCGATGAGGGTAGCAGAGGTGCTATTATTTGTAAAGAGCAAAGCCAAGGGAGGACTAATAAGGTGGTAGCTCGAGGGGGGAGGCAGTGAGTTGCATGGTCATCGGGGGAACTGCTCTGGGCAGAGAGAATAGCTGGAGTGAAGCCCTGTGGTGGGGACCAGCTTGGTGGGTTTGAGTCACAGCAAGGGGGCCAGTTGGTGGGGCTGAGTGAGCACAGTAGGCAGCTAAGGAGATGAGGTCAGAGAGGTCACATAGCAGGTCACATGCTGACCTTGGGCTTTGGCCTGGTCTCAGAGGGCAAGTGGTTGTGGTTTGGAGCAAAAAGGACTGATGTGAGCTGATGTATTTCAGCAGGCTGTTTGCTACATTGAGAGGGGGCTAAAGGGCCCTGGGCTGAAGCAGGGAGACAGGTCCAGGGGAGGTAGATATGATGCCAAGGACCAGAATGTTAATTCTCAAGACAAGATGTGTGATCCTGTGCAGGCATCAGCTCCTCCGGGCAGACGATGCCCACTGCCTCTTGTTCTATGTTCAGTCTTGGATGTTGGCATTTCACTGTTACCATATACTTTATGCTTCACTGCATTTATTACTTGAACTCTCTATGAGAATTCAAATCAAAAAATCAAATAGCCTAGGGCAAGTCACTTAAATTCTTTGGGCTCCTGAGTGCTCATTTTAGAAGGATGAGAGTAACATCTAATTTGCTAATCTTTTAGAAACATTCCAAGAGAGGTGTATAAAAGAAATGTGTTACTAGAAAACCACTATACAAAGTAGAGGGTCCCATCTGCTATATAACATTACTATTACTTTTCTGATGTCTTTACAGTAATCCTCATTCCATGAACACCAACGTGAAGTGTTTGCAACGTGCCTTTCCTTTGTCCTCCAGACTCTGATGTATCCTACTTTTGTCCCAGTTTTCTTTCACAGTGTCTTTCCCATTTGTCCTTCTTTTTTAGCCCCTGGAGCCCAGGTTCTTGTGGAATGATATTGAGGCCACTGAAATGACCTCTTGGGGGAACCTCCCTGCCTCTTCTCTTATCTATTCATCCCATGGTCCCCACCCTTCCCCTGCATCACAACTTCTGTACAACGCACCTGCATCCTCTTCTTCCATGGCATTTCTTTTGGTTGTGTTATATACATCTGATGGTTCCAGAACTACCTTACAATCCCCCACAATATCTCATTGTTCCTATTTCTGTGGTTTGGATTAACCACTTCTATCTAAAATATTCTCCCCTTCTTTGTTTCTGTCCTAAACTCTCCAGTCTTTCCTAAAACCTTTCCTGCTACTCCTACCTACTCTAATTCTTCACTCACTGAGCAACTAAATACTTATGTCCTATGATATTACTTACCTCTGTATATATTCGTATCTTATTTCCTAATATGACCATTTTTAGGTGACCCTTTGTCTGGAGCACAGTGCAAGATTCGTGGTTCCTAGAAGTATCTGCAGAGTCAACCTGGCTCTTCAAAGACAAAAGGAGACCTGGAGCTACACAGAGTAGGTTTTAAGTCCCAGATCCCCTGACCATTGTCTGTGTGATCTTGGATAAATCTTTTAACATTTCTGAGCCTTCTTTTCTCCGCTTCGTCAGCTTTATATAGCAGTCCCCTTTATCCATGGTTTCAGTTGCCTGTGGCCAACTGTGGTCTAGAAGTGAATGATTCTCCTTCTGGCATATTGCCAGAACATGGAGAGTAGCCTAACTCTATGTCACGATGCCTGTGTCATTCACCTCAATTCCTCTCATGAGGTAGGCCTTTTATTATCTTACGTTATCACATGAAGAAGGATAAATACAGGACAATGCAATGTTTTGAGAGAGCATGTTCACATAACTGTTGCTATACTCTATTGTTATAATTGTCCTGTTTTACTGTTTGTGGTTGGTAACATCTATTTGTGGTTGTTAATAGTAAGATGCCTAATAATTACCATAGGCATGTATGTATAGGACAGAACATAGCATGTGTAGAGTTTGACACTGTCTGTGACTTCAGGCATCCTCTGGGGGGTTCAGAAGTGATCCTCCATGGGCAGGAGGATAGAGCAACTGGAAAAGTAGCTGCCATGTGGATTTGCTCTGAGGATTAGAAATACTTATGTCAAGTGTCTACCCAGACTGGCCACAGAAGTAAATGCTCAATAAATTATAGCTATTGCTTTAATGTTTACTGGTATTACCACAAGTATATATAACCGTTACTGGTATTATCATAAAATAACTGTCACTTGCCATCAGTGTGAACTTAAAGAGTCACTTTTTTGCCAGGAAAAGCTTCTCCACTATTAGGTTGAGAGAGTTGAACTAGATCAATGGTTTTCAAATGCTTTAAAACTATGTCACTTCTACTTCTGTTATAAAATCTCACTTTATTCTCTAGTGTTATTTAAAATAAAAAGTAATTCAATGTTGCGTTTTACAAAGGATGCAACCATTGGCATAAAATGGTTCTTTCTTTTAAAACCGCATCCCAAAGGTAGAACTCAGAAACTAGATATTCTCTCATGCCCCTTCCAGATCTAATACTTGCCCTAATTCTGTGGCTTTTGAGGGGGATATAAGTTCATTTATGTCTATTTTTTCTGTCAGGAAATGATACTAGACTTTGGTTGACTGGCATCTTTTGGCTCTTCAAAAATCTCATTTTACATGAAAACCATAATTGCATCATTTAAACATTTATGGGGACCCCTGGGGTTTCTTCTTTTCTCTCGGTTATTTTCTTGGATTGGTACAGCCCTCTTCTAAAGAAAATCAGCCACGTTTTGACAGTGAGTAGCTCCCTCTCCTAGCGTGTGCTACGGATAGTACCAGTCTTCAAGTTCAAAGCAATGGGAAATGTTGGCTCTACAGGATAGGAAAATTTACACACGGTAAATACTATTGATTTCCCTTGTCTGGAGATTAATTTAGAAAAAAGAGTCTGTTATTAGTATGAAGGTGATGTGCGATGATGGAGAAAGGAAGGAGGGGGATCAATACTGGGAGCCACCATTAATGTACTGCTGTCACTATCATTTTGACAGGTTTACAATCAAATGCCATTGATTTCTCATCAGCTTTTCCAGCTGGCTTCAGAAGGGGAGCTTGCTGGGTTTTGAAAAATAAAGACTGTTGCAACAGACATTTTTGTTCTAGCTTTTGCACCCAGAAAGGAGTGCTTGAGATGTGCTGAGTCAGCCTTCACTTTCTGTGTATTGTTACGCATCGCACCTATGGCCTGACAGCCAGGAAGGGAATTTGTATGTATGAAGGGAGGTTTGTGTGCTGCCCAAGGTAGGCATCCTCAGAGGAAGGAATGGTGTCGCTTAGAGAATGGGACTTCCCCAGAGTAGCAGCATCAGAACAAGAGAGAGGGGATTAGGCACTCAGGTGGGACCCAGGACTTTCGAGTGGAGGCGAGGAGTAGAGACCAAGAATCGCTGAGCACCTGCCATGTACTGAAGCTTTACACGTGTGATCTCCTTTCATGCTCAGATCCTCCAGGTTGCAAAGAATTCAAGTTCACAGAGTTCAAGTAACTTGCCCAGGTTTGCACACCTGGAAAATGCAGCTGGGATCTGTTCAAGGATTGTTTGCAATTATTTCTATTTCCCTCTAGATGTTTTAGCTCATGCACATGTTTGCTCTCAGTAATACGTGGTGACTTGCCAGGTGCCCCAGTATAAGGGACTTATATGAATGGGAAAAGTCATGAATCTTGGCCTTTATACTGAAGTGGCTCAATGCTCTACTTCCTGACTCCTGATCCCAGCTGTGTATACCTGCTACCCGTAATGGGTGTCTCACTGGACTGAGCACTCTAGCCTACCAGGGGGTGATAATGGTTTTAGATCTCGATCTGCATATTCACAGAACAGCAGTGACAGCAAAGGCCATGGACTTATCCTGTATACACTGCTTCTAGGTGCTAACGGGAATTTTCTGCCCCTTGAATACATTTTTTCCCTTGTGAACCTAAGTGTGTTACTTGAAAGAAATTGTTCTATTCAAGTACCTCTCCCTTTTGGTAGCTTTTTCAAAATTCACATTTGGATAGATTTTTAGTCTTAAAATAACTAAGAAAACCCAGTTCTAGGTCATTAGCATGGATGAACTATTTCTGTGCTACAGGAGTGAGGAGGACTGACCTTGGCTTCAAGAGGATTAACTCGTTGTGTTCTCCTCTTGTCTCTGATGCTAAATTACTGTGTGACTTAGGGTAAATCCCTTCCTCTCTGTAAGCATCACTCACTTCATCTATAAATGAAATGATGGGCGTGGAGCACAGCAGTGTTCTTGAACCTGGTTAGAGGGAAACAGGAAGTTTTGGTGCAATGAAATTGCACTGAAATGCACTGAAATGATTATAATTCCTCTGTACTAACAGGAAAGATTTTTCTAGTAGAAAGTATTCTATATTTATTCATATTTCTGAATCTCAAGTGGGATACCACATAAAATAATTTTAAGAAATTACATATAAGTGGGAGAAAAATAATCTAGGTCTACCTACCACATAGAAAGTAAAAGTGAGCCTGCCAGGCTGAGTAAAGACACTTGATATCAGGTGTGATATTAATCAGCTTTTTTTTTTTTTGTATTGCCTGCCAGCAGACAAGCAATAGAGCTAAAATTTGAAAATTTGTTCAAAGAAGTGTTGTAATTGAGAAATTCTATTCAGTAACTTTTTTTTTCTTCTGCGAAGACTAGGGAAAGACTTCATGGGTTTTTTAATATTATATGATGTGATAATGTTTGTGGGGTATCTCATTCATTGCTTGACTCTTAGTAGAAACTCCCTTCGGGTTATCTCATTTGACTTTAGAGGCAGATTATCTCTGTTATCTCTGAATTCCTCCAAAATGAAGTCTGAGAACCAAGAGATTAGAGGTATCTCTAGATCCCCGCCAGAATTGACATTCTCTCATTCAAGGGTTATTTTCCTCTAGGGTAATAAACCAAGACTCCTGGGAGCTCAGAGTAGGGCTACTATTGAAGTGTGGATTTGAAGATGGGGATGGCGACGGGGATATGTCAGTTAAGCAACTGTCAAAATTTTACCCATGAAGGCATTGACTCAGTCCATTGATCACGTGAAGGTAATTCTCTCTGGCATTCCAAGTTCTGTGATGTCTGGTGATAATAGGCAATGCCATCTGTCAGCTCTGTAACTGGGCCCCGAATCTATGTGAGATTACTTAAAGAGGGAAGAGCCGAAACAGAACTTTGCACTGAAGTAAACCTAGGCATATACTGTTAGAAGGGTATCTCACTAGGCTTTGGGATGATATAAAGTTGAATATTAGCAAACTTCTTACCCTCAAGGAAAGATACTCTAGTGGTGGATACTCGTGTGAATACACACATGTACACCTAAGGCCGGATACGGTAACTACCCCCAACACAGGCACAGAGTACACAGGGCAGGACATGTTTATCTTGATACAGAAGGAGCACAGAAATGTCTCCTTGTTGACACTTGTAATTATCTTTTTGGACTCATCGTTTCTGGAGAATTCCTCAACTTTCTGTAACCTAGGTCTTGCTGTCTTCATTCCTTTGAAATGCCTCACAGAGGAGATACTAGTGATCTATTTTCCAGATCCTGGAGAGTTGTTTTTTTTTTTTTTTTTTTTTAGAAATTATTATATTTGCACTATCTTTTTGATTCTGAAAATTGTGGAATATCTTTTTCACTTGGCATCTATGACACCATGCTTAATAATTTTTTGAATTATAATATTTTGTATTAAAAAGTAGGGAATACATTCTGGGGATATTTTCCCTTTAATATGAGAAATATTGATAAATTGTTACGCGGCCTCTAACATTTTCTGAACTTCATGACTAGTTGTTACTTAGCTATATTGACGAGTCCAATTGTTAGGACCCAACTATCTTATGTAATGGACTTAGTGTCTTTTAAAAGTTTCTAAAGAGGTTAAATAAAAATTCTTAAGCTAAGTCACATTGATAACTAATGCAAAAAGGCTCATTTTTATTCCTTAAAATATTAAATTCAGATAAGTTTTATTTGCTTATTACATATTAATGAATATGGACTTTTTAAAGGTAATGAAACACTTTGCTTTATCGCACTCATATTTATAAAGTCATTGATCATGTTCATAACCTCAGTGTAATCACCAATATTTTCATTGTACCAAAGAAGGATGAGTCAGAGAAATAAAGAATGATTTTGTCATAATGAAAAGTCTCCAAATATAGGGAAGCTGAGCTAGAAACAATTAGCCTGCACCCATAAAAATGTCTTAGATAAAATGTTGCTGTTCCCTCAAATAGAAAAAATACAAAAAAAAGGGGGGGGGAGGATGTGGAAATGTAATTTATTCATTTTTGCACATTGCAAGAGAAAGCCTGATTTTGTCATTTGTTCCGTCCTTTTAGAAACACTGTCCATTCTATTTCTGGTTGATTGTTCTGGTTCCTCATTTACCAAGTTCTCCCGTGTACAAGTCCATGTAGGTACTGGGCTTGTGTAAACCTCAAACGCAAAGGAAAACAGAAGATTTCAGACCAATACTCAGTGTGGCTTCCTAGATGTTCAATAAACGTTCATAGGAAACATGGAACCTATTGACTACACATGCATAGTTTAATTTCTTTTAAATGCTCTTTAAAATTGTGTTTTTAAGTAAAGTTTTAAATACTTCTTACTCTATTTAGGTGGGTCTGCTCATTGGGGTTTTCAAGGAGTCCCCCCACCTTGACAAGACACATCAGATTTCCAGCACAAGAACACTCCTATTGCTTTCTCAACATTTACCTGTTAGACGCCAAATCTTTGGAATTTATTTGTTCAGTATTTTCACCCCCGTCTCTGTTCCATCATGTCTTGAGGGTTGGGCTTATTGTTCATCTACTATTTACATCTTCCTTTCACTCTTTACCTGCCTGTAGTTTTTTTCTTTTTTATTTCCTTTTCTCTTACTTGCCATTTTCTCTCCTTTTGGTTCTTGCTGTGCTTTAACTCTCTGAGATATGCACTCCTGCATGTGCCCCAACAGCCAGCCAAGGAATAAGCAATGTGGTTACAGCATAAGGCAGAGGAAGTGATGGAGATCTCACTGGGACGGGAACCAACCTAGCAATCTTTTCCCTAGGACCCAGCTCTCTGAAAAATGGTTTCTGCCTATTCAGAGTCAAGGGTTCTGAATTACAACCTCCTCCTGGGGCTCAGGGCTATCAGTCCAGGGGAGCGAGTAGGGCTGTTGCTCTGCCAGGATTCATGCAGCCAGAGCAGAGAACTGGGAGAAGCTGGCATTGAGGAAGCCAGGAGGTTCTGCTTCTTCCAGTGTTGCCTGAGCAGGTGTCTGGGGTCTTAGATCATCAACACTGTAGCTGATGTCCCAACTTCCAAGAACGTGGGATGGTGTGTCTTTCTTTATATTCCATACGTATATTTGTGTGCATTGGGTGACTGAGTATACATGTGTGTATGCACGAGTGTGTCCAGACATACTTCTGTGGGGGTGGGCATGGGAACACGTATGTATGAGTTGCACAGATGTGAGGATCTATGTACATGTTTTGGGGAAAGCATTATGTATGCTGAGAGCATTCCATAAATATTTGTAGAGTGAATACATTATTCCATGTATTCAATTCCATAAATATTTATGGAATAGTTTGATGCTAATTAGAATTATAATAAGTGGTAATAATGTAAACAGGGGAAAACTTCCACTAGAATATTTGTGGAAAAAGGGGTTTTCCCTAATATGCATTCAGGAATTATCCATGAGGCAGCTACTTTGTAGAAATCTAAGGCCTTCCTTGCTCTTGTCGCTTTGGACCTATGCTTACTTTCTACCGCTCACAACCTGGAACTCTGGGCCATTGTTTTCCAGTAGATGTTGCTACTGGCCTCATCAGAGGTGTTTGGTGTAGAAGACCACCTTTCTTAATTCCTGGGCCCTTAATTTTGTATAATTCTACTAATACAATTGTGTTGTGTTGCCTAAGACTTTTTTTTTCCTGAAGGTTTAGGGATAACTGAAAGGAATTATAGCATTGGGAGTAAGACTCTGAATGTTAGATATAAATAGATTGTTTTCAGTAACCAGTATGAAAATAAGCTATATCTCAGAGAGTGATCCACTTGTAATCCCACAAAGTGTCGGTTTCAGTCTCCCCCTAGGATACCCCCATATCTACTTCCAGAGACCAGTCTCACTCTAGAGCCATCCTCCTCCTGCCATTTCAGCAAATAGCAGCCACAATTATACAGAAGAGTTCACAGTTCCCAAAGCCCGAGTTGCTTACTCGCTCACGACCGACTGCATATGGGACTTCTGTAAAAAAGTTCAAGGCTGGCCACTTCTCACATCTCTCCTCCACTATGAAATAAACATACACACCCCTGGGGTGCCTGGGTAGCTCAGTCGGTTAAGCATCTGACTCTTGGTTTCAGCTCAGGTCACGATCCCATGGTTCTTGAGTTCAAGCCCCACATTGGTCTCTGTGCAGACAGCACAGAGCCTGCTTGAGATTCTCTCTCTCTTTCTCTCTCTCTCTCTCCCTCTCTCTGCACCTCCCCTGCTCATTCTCTCTCTCCCTCCATCTCTCTCTTTCTCTCTCTCTCAAAATAAATAAACTTAAAAAATACATACATTCTTCTTGGGGTCTTCTGGGCCTTTGGGGATAAACCTTGGGTTGAACACCCATTCCTACCCACACAGTGCACGCATTACTCCCAGGACAGACAATAATTCTCAGAGGCAGTACACCCTAAATAAATACAAGAGAAACTTTTCCCTAAGGGAATGGTGATTTTTTCCTGGTCCTAAGGGGGATGATGTTTTCCATTACTGAGCAATTTTCCTTCCCCTTCTTACCTTCTCCCTTTTCCTGTCATACATCTCGTCCATGCCAAGGGACCCACTCAAACTTACGAAATGGGGCTCATCAGAGTCTGATTCCAAAGAGCTGTCTTTTATCTCCAAGCATTCCCAGTTAGCTCCACAAAGACCAGGAACATGCTTTCAGTGTATAGTTTCTGCTTTTTCTTGGGCCAGACCAAATTCTCCCTGTGGGCTACTGTCCCTCCTCACCTGTGACTTATGAGGGGATGGGAGAGGCATAAAGGTAGATTCCCTCTCTGTGTAGCAAGCCCTTGGGAGACAACGGGGAGTAGAAGCACTTCCCATTATGATCATAATTTCATCTTAATTCACATAACAGTTTGTAATTTACAAAGAATATTTACCATGCTCGCACCTGAGGTTAAAATTTACAATGAATGAATGAATGAATGAATAAATAAATAACCCTCATAAAATAACTCAGTAGTTTCGCATACTTTGTCTCATGCAATGGATTATCTGGGACCTATATAGCACTAGCAACTCTCCCTCCAAAAGAGCAAAGGAAGACTCATTTAAGGCTCTTGGAGTATGTCTTGGTGGAGAGATATTTGAGGGGTTACCACCTTTCCCATCCACTTCTGAGGACAGTCACATAATATCTCATCAAGCTGTCTGTCCCTTTATTGGCAGTTTTGACTTGACCTTACAGCTGTGCATCTCAATTATCTCTAATCCATATGCTGTTAAGATGCTAATGGGAAGAAAAAATGTCATTACCTGAAGAAAAGTCCTACAATCCCCACTTTTCATTCTGTGCAATCATCTTGCTCACTTTCCTTCTGAGCCACATGGAAAGGCAAAGGGAACTGAGTGCCCTTGTTTTACTTCATAGAAGGTCACTGGTTAGATACATGAAAGGATGCATTTCCCCCTTTAAAAATAAGGCTTTAAAGATATTTAAATTATCCATGTTGCTTTCTACAAGGCTCCGTTATGTAAAACAGCATTAATGATTGTGTAGTATGAACAAAACTATAGCAAGCCAGACACACAGGGAGCAGAAATGGGAAGGATTTTTATGAGATTTATAAATTTTGCACCTTTATATATTTAATAAAAAGCTTGTGTCTAAATTATGGGAATGTTCTTGAGAATGAGGCATGGGTTTTGGAACCTTTACTATCTGAGGATATTTTAACTGCAAAATAATAACTTGACTGGAACTTCTCTTTGAGTGGATAAGTAGTAAAAATGACAAGGGGCATTCAGAGATGTTTTCATTGTATCCATTCGTCATCTGAAACTTTAATATAGTCAGGATTTACTGAAAGAATAACATACTCCTATATATTAAATGCTGGGAGTGTTATAACTTTGAATGTTCTTGGAAACTATCTATCCAATTACATATGTTCCTTCAGAAATTCAGTGGAGATTACTGGCCTCGTACTTGATAGAAGTGATTTCAGACTGTTCCTTTTTGCAGATAATGACTTCTGTGTTTCCTTTCCCTTTCATTCCAGTACAGCTAGCTTATGGGTTAGTTATAACTCTGAAACACGGTTATGGGGCATTTTCTGAGGTTGGCGAAAAGCTCCAGTTGAGAAGAAAAATATCAGAAACCATTTGTTGGGTGGCATATGTATCTGAATAACATGGCCAGGTCAAATTCAGCTAATTAATACATCATTGTGTACTGAAAAGACTATCAAGTTTGAACTCAAAGCAAGAACAATAACAACAACAAATACAATAGCATGTGCGTATGAATCTTGGCCATGCCCTTAATTCCGTAGCTTTGACCCCTAGTCCTTCCCTGAGTCTCAGGGTCCTCAGTGAAAGATGGCAAATTGTGTAACAGCATCATTTTTAAGATAATTAGGCGGTGAATATACCAAATATCAGTGTATTATAAATTACAATTACCCATTATAACCATAATTTGTTAACTCAAATAGTATTAATTGAGGTCTTTCTGGGTATTGTGTTTTAAGTACTGCATCAAAATAAAAAGATGAAAAAAAGATACCATTTTTGCTTTCAAGGATTTTCTGGGCTATAATATTAATGGTCAGCATTTATAGCACACTGTGTGCCAATAGTGGGTAAAGCATAATTTAACAAAGAAACAGGAATAAAAAGACACCACATACAACAGAGCCTTTGTGTGGGCTAATTATAGGAGCTGAGTTTGTATCTAGACTTAACCAGGGTTCTTGATGGATGTTTCAGAAACCCCTAAAGACTTAGCACATCTAAGGGTCATATTCCTCTATTCCCTAAGGAGGAGACCCTAGCAAGGATCTATAAACTTACACTGCCGGCTGCTTGAATATATTTCAGGGCCCCACAGTGGCTACAGTTAGGTCTGCCTGGGCATAGCCAAACTCAATTGCAGGAGATGTTTCCTCACGAGCTCTAAGGGAGAGTCTGGATTGTCTCCAGTATTGTGCAGCCTGCAAAACCCAAAAGCAAAGGTGGCCATGATAGGGACTGGTAAGTCTTGTGCCTAGCAAGAGAGAGTATGATGGCTTCTTGAAAATAATTTCTCATCTAAGATTCTTTAGAAACTAAGTATCTTAATCTAGAAGCCAGATATGTTAGAATCTGGTTAAATGCTATTGAATTGGTGATTGATTCAGTGTACTGTCCTGAGAAAAACATGGATTCAAGGGTGGAAATTATTTAAATTTTTACAACAAACTGTGTGTTGGGTATTATTTTTATCATTTTAAAGACTACAACCTAGAAGCTTAGAGAAACTAGGTGTATATGTTCATATGTTCTTATGGTTTATGCAGCTGGGGTTCTAGTGCAGATACTATTAACCACAACATAAATACTTAAATTTGAGGGTGAAGTCAAGAGCACCAGATTCTGCCTTGGAAAGTTCCACTGGGGAGGTGATTTGCTTAAAGGAACACTGAAGAATGAGGAGGCATCCTCTAGGATTGAGAATGGCTTTATCAGGGTGAGGGATCCCTCCACCACGGGGGTGGGGGAGGCTGGGGAGGGAGGGGCTGTGAGCAGGTGAGGAACACTGTCAAGTCCACGTGCTACCCGGAGGTGTGCATCACAGGGTATCCAGACCAGCCTAGGCAGACCTTGGTTCGCCATGTTAAAGATTCCTCCTTTATCCTGTAGGAGGTGGGGATTCATCGGAGGATTTTCAGTAGAAGGACAAGCCTTGAGGACTGTAAAAGAGTGAGACTTGAAGCAGGGCATCCCACGGGGTAGTTGAAGCACTGGAGGATAAATGAAATGGCCGACGACTGCAATTCCTCCTTACATTTACGCAATGGCATAGCCATTTGTAAATGGGTATAGGATGCTTAAATAGCAGGGAGGGGGCTAATGAGTACTGGAGGAAGTGAGAGGGACTCTGTTTTTGACCATCAGGAGGGGCTTGTTCAATTGGTATCAACTGTGATGTTACTCTTCTATCGGAAGGAGTGTGAGTCACCGTTGGGTTTCCGCGCAGGTACATGCACGCATGCGTGCTCCCATCCTACCCACCCAGAGTGGGGGGTGGTGTCAGCGTATGCTGAGACAGAAGGCCTCCAAGGCCTCCAAGGCCTCTCAGAAATAAGTGTGCCTAGCATTTCAAAAATCACATTTATATAAAGGAGAGATGACAAGAGATGACAACTCTACATTAAAGTGCGTACTTGATACAATTACAGATAGAAACAAAATTGTATTGTTATTCTGTGCTTTCTTAAAGAGAAATCACAATTCCCTCGTAGGTTATGTGGGACACGAGTGGCGGATAGCACACAGATCACCGCAGGAGCTGAGCAATGAAAAGAGAGAACTTTTTTTTTTTTCTTTCCAGTTAAGGATTTTCAGTGTGACTTAGAATTATTAAGCTTGCTTAGACCACAATAAATATCACTTAGCTGGAAGCCTAAACACCAGATACATCAAACAATGGAATTGTTCTCACTAATGTCCTTGTAATTGAAAAATATCTATGATGCTTTAAAATGACTTGTTAATGGCAATCACAAGATAAGGGAGGCCCTGGGTGAAGTCACTGACAATCCAACCCAGACTACTTTATGGAGTAGTTGACTGGTTTACTATGGAACGACCAACAGGCCCAGCTCCAGTTCCATAGCAGTGGCTAGCAAAAGTGCCCAACAGAGCAATTTGCTAAAGGACCCATTCACCTGCTTAGTTAACCAAACAAGAAAAAAAAAACCACTTTTTTATTAACCACTTAGAAAATATATAGCAATTATTTGTGTTTCGTGGAGTCTAGCCTCACGTTTTATGCAATTTTTGCATTATATTTTGTGAAGTTTGAATTTCACTGTAATGCATCGCATGAATGTCAAGGATTTTAATGAATGCATGGGCTCATTCTCTAAGTGCATTTTAAATCCAATCTTCTGCCTTCCCTGCTTCTATTAGTTCATGAATTTAATTTCTTGAATAGGGGGAAACTGAGGGAGTTGTAGTGTGTACGTCAGAATTTAGAGCTTGGGAAAGGTTTTGCACTAGTGGCTTTACACGCTCACGGTGCTATGCATTCATCACTCAGACACATACACACCCATGCCCATGTAGACAAGCCCAGGAGGCTTTTCTTTGTTCTCGGATAGTCTTTGCAACTCATTGTTTATACAGAGTAAAACGCCACTGTGTTTCTCATCTCAAATGACCCTCATCAAGATGCGATACAGAAGTGGTGTATCTCCATCACAGCCTCCACTGGTACTGTGTAATTTCTGTGTCATTAAAAGATGAGAAATTGAGTTACATTACCCGATGTAAGCTTGCAGACAGAATCTATATATTTCAGAGCACAGACCAAAATAAAGATGTATTTCTAATTTCAGATACCTAGTCTCTTCTTAAGTTCTTAGTGCTTTGTAGGCAAATGTATGGTCTATTCCTTACACACAGTCTACAGTGCCGTAATATATTTGTCAGCCTAAGGAAGTCAGGTCTGCGTGGATGGGGGCTTGAGTGTACATGTTTAAGATGTGTGTATGTGTCCTGATTTGGTGCGTGTGTGATATCTAGAGATAAAGGAGTAGAATATTGCCAATCTTGGCACACTATTGAAATGGCACCACCCCTTTTCTTTCACTCACGTGACTAATTCAGGAAATCAACTGGGTAGAAAAGGCAGTAACCTGGATTGAAAATCCACTAGGTGAAGGAAACCTTTCCTATTCTTTATGAAATATTTAACATTTGTGACCTGCCCGAGAGGTGAAATTCACCATATAAA
The DNA here is from genome assembly GCF_018350195.1 of Panthera tigris. Classification (NCBI taxonomy): domain Eukaryota; kingdom Metazoa; phylum Chordata; class Mammalia; order Carnivora; family Felidae; genus Panthera; species Panthera tigris. The sequence goes on from NC_056662.1 coordinate 128,323,532, forward strand.
AAATTAGAAACCAAAGTATACTTAACATTAGCTGTCCTCTGAGAAACTAGAACCATTGTAATTTTATAATTGGGTTAAAGGAAACTTGTTTATCTTTTTTTAATTTTTTTAAGCGATTCAACAATTCAACAAATTGGTCCTTGGATGAATCACTGAGCTAGTGATTCTTGGTGAATTGGTGATTTTGAGAGATGATCTTGCTAGCAACATTTTAGATGTATGTTTACTACTGTTTACATACCCGAGTAGATAACTCCTTGAAATCATTTGCGGATACCATGGATTGGAAATCTAGAAATACATCTTGTGCAGGAAGAAGAGCTAAGGAACAAAAAGGAGAAAGAGATAGCAGTTGAATTAGGAAAGCAAAATTTACGAGAAATTATCAGCCCACTTCTGCTTATGTCTGACTGGCCAGAATTTTGGCACATGGTCAATCTTAGCTGCAAGAGAGTCTGAGAAATGCAGGGTTTTTTTTTTTGTTTGTTTGTTTGTTTTTTATCTTGTCCCATTACCCTCCTCAAATATAACTGGAGTTATGATCAGAAGGAAGATAAGGAACTTGGATACTGGAAGAGCAACTAGTAATGTCTGTCTGTCAGAGTTGAATGTTCTCTTCCTTAAACTCCTCACTTTTTTAGTTCATTACTCTGCTGGATTTTTTTTTTAAGTTGTTGTCCCCTTTTCTCTCCCACTGAGTTCTATTTTACTTAGAACTGTAGCAGTTCAGAGGAGAAGGACTCAGGATCATCTGATTCCACCCCCTTTATTTCACGGATGAGAAAAGTGAGGCTCAAGAGTATAGTTACTTGCCCAAAGTTGCATAGTAAGCTACACAAGAAGGAACGGGCACAGAGACCCGGCTAGCATTCATCTCTCAGAGCAGTCTGCCTCTGGGGGGTGAGGAAAAACGTCAAATGCACGGGTTTTTGCTTTTATTTTTCCCAATCTTTAAATTTTAAATTATTTGCACTTCTAGAATTCAATTTCTAGCTAGCCAAGCACAGTTGCAACCCATTGCCAGTCTTTTTTTTTTTTTTTTTTTCCTTCAATGCTTCCTACACACTTTGTTATGGGATCATGCAGCTGCCATAATGGGAAGGGGCGTTCAGAGGGATTTCTCTTCACCTGCTAATCAAAAAGATTAAAGGCCAGGACACCAAGGCGGCTCAGTCAGTTAAGCATCAGACTCTAGCTTTTGGGTCAGGTCATGATCTCACAGTTCCTGAGTTGGAGCCCCACATTGGGCTCCACGCTGGCAATGTGGAGCCTTCTTGGGATTCTCTCTCTCCCTCTCTCTGCCCCTCCCTAGCTTGCTCTCTCTCTTTCTCTCTCTAAGTCAATAAGTAAACTTAAAAAAATTAAAGGCCAATATTAAGAATAACCTCACAGAATACCACCCAAAACCTTTGCCAGAAAAATGTCCCAAATAAGATTTGTACCCTTCCATTCGAATATAAGATTTTTTTTAACTTTAAAGATTATTGCATAAAGGCTACGTGATAGACGAGGAAGGCTCTTACAGTGCCTTCCATGAAATGAGTGATCTCATGCAGGTCATTTTCTTGCTCTCTCTTCCTTCTAAAGTTAGGAGAGGTCGCACTGGAATGAGGACCTCAGCTTTGGTTGCACATTGCAGTCACAGCAGGGCACTTAAAATTATTAATGTCTCTATCTCCCCCCCACCCCTGCCAACTATTTTGATTTTATTGGTTTTCAGTCTAGGGCACACTTATTAGCAGTCTTTGTAAAGTTGTCTAGGTGATGCTGACATATAGCCAGAGTTGAAACCCACTGGGCTGTAATAAGCACTTATCTTGCCACTCAAAGTGTGGTCTCCTGACCAGTAGCATCCTATAATGCGGGGGTTTTGTTAGAAATGCCGGGATTTTGGGTCCCTCTCCAGACCTGCTGAATCAGAGTTTGCAAGAATCTCAGGTGATTCAATACACTGTGAAATTTGCTAAGTGCTGCTGATTTCGTGATTCTATAATATTGGGTTGCTTCCTTGCTCAAAATCCTTCAGTTGCTCCCATGCAGTCTAAATTCCTCAACCCGGCATGTAAGGCTCATCTTAATCTAACCCAGCTGGCATCTCTGCCACCATTTCTCCCTTTGTGTGGTCTGATCTCGAGGGACCTCTGTTTTCTCGTTGCCCACCCAAGCAGCCCTTGGTTTGTTTTTGCATGGCTAACATGGCTCCCCGGTACTTACCCAGCCATACACTTCAAAGTCCAGCCAACGTTGGCTTGCCTGGCCCACCATGCATCACTAGCACTTTTTCTTTCTGCTCTTATTTGTAAGTTGTGGGAGTTTCCTGGAATTGTTACTGATGGGGTTTTAGAGTGGTGGCAGGGGTTCAGAGCCAACGGCCAAGAAAGAATTCTTGATGATGTCTTTGGTGCAAAAAAGATGATTGTGTTAAAGGGGGACAGGACCCATTGGCAGAAAGAGCTGCACCAGGGTTGTGAAGAGTGATTGGTTATATACTGTGGAGTTGGGAGAGATAAAGTCAAGAGGAAGTTCCTTAAAGGGATTTCCATATACTAAGGAAGACTCACAGATTACTGGAGGCCTAGGCATTGTCAAGCTAAGGTTGTTTTTCCCTCTAGAAAAGCATTAACATTAAGACAGTAGGGAGTTCTGGAGATTAGGCTATTGATAAGATTGCCCTTTTCTTGTAATATTACTAAGATACTTGTAAACTGATGGAGACTATCAGTTTAACCATTTGTTTTCGGTCCTTTCCTTTGTCCTGGGGTAGCCAGGAGTGACTGAGGAATGTCACACATGTCCCACCTGGGGAGGGGATGTGCTAGTTTGTGCTTGGCTCTCAACTTGCCTTATGATCCCTCATCAGTTACTATTAGATTTCTTTTCCTTACCTCTCTGCTTAGACTGAAAGGTCCTTTAAGACAAGGATCATATCCCGTTCATCCTTGAATCCCAAGTGCATGCTTGAAAAATACGGTGGATATCATATAAATGTTTACTATCAAGGCTTGCTGGAGGGAAAAGTCCAGTGATATGGGAGTCAAATGGGGTGGATTTTATAACCCGTGATGGTGTGACCTTCTCTGGGTCTCAGTTTTCTTATATAAAAGAATTTAGGTGACTTCCATCTCTGACAGTCTGAGTCCAGGACTTTGCTGGGAACCGGTGTTATCTAGATCATGGTCTCTAATGATTGAGTCCTTATGTATCTACCAGGAACAGCACACACATGTGAAGAGTTTTTAATTCATTCAGTCCTTCATGTGGGCTTTAAATACACTAGCTTATCTTGTCCTTGAAAATAAGCACTGCCACTAGGTCTGTAGCTGAAAGAAATCAGGATGAATTCAGTAAGAATGGGGCAGCTGAATGAGTGAGAAACTGAAAACCCTTGGCTTGGTCTTTCTGTTACCTTGTTTGGTTTTCAAGGGAATTGTGATCTTTTGTCTCTTAAGGATATGGTTTGGGATCGACTGGAAATGGGTGGGTTTTTGCCCCTGCGGACCTTTCTGCCCTTACACAGCTATCTGGTTAATGGAATGAGCCTGCTTCACAGCCCTTTTGCACATTACCTTTTGCACAGCGCTTACACATTACCATTCTCATCCGGCCCCCATGGCAGTCCTGTGAGGGGGACATACAGGGATTAGAGTTGTTCCAAATTGGAGCCGAGGAAGCAGGCTCAGGGAAGTGAAGTGATTTCTCAGTCATTTGCAGTAGTTTTCAAATGGCTGCTTTCAATGCCATCTGCTTCAGAAGCACCTGGGGTATTTATCAGCCCTGCTCCTCGGCCCTACCTGAGCCAGAATCTCTGTGACTGGGGCCCAGGATCCTGCTGGTGACAATCCCCTGAGACCATTCTTAAGCATATTGAAATTTGAGAACCACCTTGCTAGGAAATGTTCTGGGTCCTTTTAGAGAATGAATGCAAGACTCGGGATGATGACATTGTCTCCCTTCCCCTGGGAAGACTCAGAAATTGGGTGTGTTATCACAGTCACCTGAGGAGCTTTTAAGAAAGGTCACCTCACTAAGTGCCACACTAGGCCAAGTGATGCAAAGTGTCCATAAGCAGCCTGGGAATCTTTATTTTTAAATAGTTGCGTAGGTGACTTTGGTACTCAGCAAGGCTTGGGAACGGCCAAGTTGAAAGCGGACTGGAACGTTTTCAAAAGGCTTCAGTCAGCAGAGAGAATAGTTTGTGATCGGATAATCGGATGCATTTAAAATGGAGTCTCCCACAGGCTGTCTCTGCCTACCTTCCACTCTGTCTCCTCTGGAAAAGCCTTTTCCCTGGTCAACAGAAGTACACTGAGCATGTCCAAACTCCTTGAAGTCTTTTCAGAAGAGAGCAAAGCTGACGGAGTTTTCCAGATTCTGGTTTTCTGTCTGAGGCTCTGCCACTCAGGTCGTGCTCCCACTGTAGGGGCCCGAGCAACATGCAGGCTGGGGCCTTGGCCAGCAGCTTCTGGGATAGGACTGCCAGTGTCCACCAGGCACAGCATGAGATAAAGAATAGAAACAACAAGCCCCCACCTTTTATAGCATTTTCCATTCACAGAGCACATTCACATTTTTAAAATCTCATCATTGCCCACAGCGGACCTGTGATGTACATGTCATACGCATACCTGACAGAGGATGAGAGGAAGCCAGGAGAGGGGACATGCCCTGCTCAGTCATGGTTGTTGAATCACAGAGCTGAGCAGACGACCCAGAGGTCTGGTTTCAGCCCCATCGCTCTCTCCACCGTGCACATCAGACACTATGTTCCCTCAGTAACCCTGAGGAAGCGGGTGTTTTGTTCTTATTGGCATACAGTAGAACTGTAGTTAGAAGTGATAAGCCCAGGGGCGCCTGGGTGGCTCAGTCGGTTGAGCATCCGACTTCGGCTCAGGTCATGATCTCGCGGTTCACGAGCTCGAGCCCCACGTTGGTCTCTGTGCTGTGAGTTCAGAGCCTGGAGCCTGCTTCAGAGTCTGTGTCTCCCTCTCTCTCTGCCCCTCCCCCACTCACACTCTGTCTCCCTCTATCAAAAAGCGAATGAATGTTAAAAAAGAAAAGAAGTGATAAGCCCAAAGTCACACAACTACTAAGTGGGTCAGGATTCAGACCCAGCTCTAAAGCTAACTGTTCTTGTTCAGGACTCTGCCATTTTCTTTGAAGGCTTGAAGCATCTGTTGTGTTCATCAAACGTTTTTTGTATCAACCATGGTGAGAGATCATCATGGTTCAAAGTATGCGCCCACATATGCATCCTTATATCTGCATAGACACACGAAACCAAAAGGTTTTGTTGTTGTTGTTGTTGTCGTCTCAACGAATACTCTATTGCTGTACATTCTACTTTCTTGTGTTTCATGATGCGCTGAAGGGCCACGACCTACACTTGGAAAAAAAACATTCTTCAAGGTGCCCAAACATTTCCTTTGGTGTTTATTCACGTCTTTTCTGTGTGTTTGAAAGCACACATGGAGAGACTGAATCAGATTCTTTGGTGGTCAGCCTTGGACTTGCTCAGTTTGGGCACGCCTGCCCGGTTCCTTCCCAGTTTGCCCCAGGCCCTTGTGCAAGCGTCAGGCCTCTGGCCACCTCCCAGGTCACAGAGGTGGGGTTCCAAGGCTGGTGGCGAGCGCCAGCAACCCAGGGGTGCCCTTGATGATGGGCGCATTCTTCAAAGCTTCCCCTTTCTTGATGACTAGGAGCAGTAGTAAACGTGCGAGCAAACAGGGAGAGTTTAGTGTGTTTATTGCTGCTATTGAGAAAATAATGTGATAATAAACAGGGCCGGTAATGGAAATTGCTTCTAAGAATAAAATCATGTTATTATGAGTTACGTGCGGCCCTGAGAAAGCGTGTCACGTCTCCGAGCGCGAAGCGCCTGGCTGGTTGGAGCTGTTCTGCGGGGCCTCCCGCCTGGGATCCCCGCTTCTCACTCTCTTCGCCAATTTGAACTTGTAGCCTCATTGACTTCTTGGCATTGCTGATCTTTGGAAACTGGGCGGCTTGGGCAGCATTGCATTTTAATTAGTGCATTTAATCCCCTGGCCTGCGTGCTGATGCCCGTTACCTTTCTTTGCAGAGTCTCATTAGGTGTGGATGAGGAAACTCTTCTTTAGCGTATGATGAAGGAATTAACCCCGAGCACAGTTTAAATGGCCTGTGTGGAAGAGAATCGCCTTTTTTTTATCAGCTAATAGCCTAGCCTGTCATTAACGCAGGCGTACGAGTAAAATGAAGGTTGGAGAGCTTAGCTCCTGTACTAATTAGAAAGAAAATGACAGAAAAAAATGTCCGCTTTGAAGAGCTGACTTGGCTTTGATGACACACAGACTTGCATAGGCTAAGAACAAAATGCCTTTTCAACCTTTTCCTTCAGACTTTGTGCATAATGTTGCCTTACACCCTGTCTTTTCATGCCCTGCCTTTCCGTCTGGGGATCTCTCAACTTCCAGCCTTCCCCTGTCAGATTCTTAGTCCTCTCCCAGGGTTTCTCCCAACGGTGTTATCCTGCAAGAAGTCGTGCCAAACCCCAGGGAACGTTTTCTCCCCTACGCAGTTCCCATATTCTGTTGACCTTTTGGCTCAAGAACATGTCATGGTCTCCGGTTATTAAGCTGATTGCATCACATCCCTTGTTAGATTGCAAATTCGTCTCCTTCATCTTTATTCTCTTTACAGAGTCTGGCCCAAGGTACAGCGTAAGGCAGCTGGGTCCACGATGCGGCAGCCGATGCAAATGGAGTGGAATTGACTATAGGATGTCCACCATGTGTGCCGGGGCTGGCACTGGGTGTGATAAGAGGGGCTCCTAGCGTGCCCATGCGGGCCCCCAAGAGTGAGACTCTCTCGCAGGTTTGCACTGTAGGCACCTCTCTCGCCTCTCAAGCCCTGGCCTTGGTGAGGGGACTGGGAAAAGATTGAAGGTTGCTCTTAAAGAGGCATTTGCTGGATTCCTTTTGTGAGAATAGTTTAGTCTTCTCTGATCAGGGATTTTATAATCGGCACAAAAGAACCTCCTAAGCTCTGCCGTTGTCCTCTTAAAGGGCCCTATTTCTGCAGCTTCCCTCCTTGCCCAACCCAGCAGGGATCCTGTCCTCTAATGATGTATCTGGGGTTTCACTGGTACACTTCTGTGCTTGCTCACCCTCCACGCTCTGGTCGGGCCCTTCGTCCGTCCCTTACCTGGGCTACTCTGGAGCTTTCCTGCCTTCAGAGTCCCTCTACCCTTGGCCGCATCCATTCTACATGTCACGGTATGTCAAGATGCCACTCTGGGTCCCTTCCTTGCTCTTTGTCCTTGTTCTCCTCTTCTTCCTCACCTCATGGCAGGGGGAGACCAAGTCCCCAGAGACTGCAAAGGAGGCGATCACTAGGACATTTGTGGATTTTTTTGACGACTTCCCATTTAAGCTGTGATGGCAAGTCAGAGTAACCAGAATTATCAATTAGATTCTTTAAAGATCAGGATGCTTACATCATGATAACATGTCAGAATATTTGGTGGCGGTCTGTCTTTAAGGTAAGGGAAAATTCATTCATTCACTTGTTTATTCATTCAGCAGTTCAAGGGTCCAGTCTGGATGCATCAGGAAGCAAGGCTGATAATGTCCCTGTCTTCATCCTCCTTACCTTCTACAGGGAGGAGGCAGAGTCAATCAGGACGCAATGCTTGAACAAGGTCCTGGTGAGTTGTAGAAGTGTCATGAGGAAAACAAACAAGGTAGGGTAGTGAAGGGCTGCGGACGAGCCCTCAGAGGTTGATGACATTTGTACCAAGACCTGAAGATTGCATGAAGCTGCCAAGGGAAATGCCAGGGCCAAGCAAGCGTGGCAGGTGGAGGTTGGGACTATTTTGATGGATTTGAGGAGTAGGAGGAGGTGGTGTGACAGCTGGAGGACAGTGAATAAGGGCAAGAGTGGCACCAGAGGGTGTCGGTGAGGCAGGCAGAGGCCAGGTTCAGAATGGGCTTTAGACTTTATTCCTGGTGGAATTGGAAATACTTGAAGGACATTGCCCAGGAGAGTTGCATGATTCGATTTACTATTTCAATGATTACTCTGGCTCATGTGCAGACTGGATTTTAAGGGCCCAGGATTCCACATGGCCACCCATGCAGGTAACTACCCTTTTAGACAAAACACAAAGTTCTGTAACAAAGAGGATGTATGGAAGACTCTCTGATTTGTAGATATTCTTTTTATGTTTCTTCTTGTCTGGAAACTTACCTTTAAATTAAAAAAAAAAGCCCTGTTTTTTGTTTGGAATAAATATTTATGGTACTCTTAAAAACAGTGGTAGTTTTTTCTCTCCTTTGTCATCACATTCACGACACTCCTGTGCTGTTCTACATGAACACAATATATGCTTGAATTTTGTCCATGTTCTTTTCCAAGAGAATTGAATGTAAGTCAAGTGGCTGAAGGAGCAATACCATTTCTTTGAATTTGTCACAGAGAGGAACGTGTTATTTACTGATGCCCAATTTTATTTGGTGTTTGGAATAGCAAACATCTTTAGAGATAGGAACAAATTTTCACAGATCTTGAACATCATCTACTATGAGACACTCTCTTGGTAAAAATAATCTCTGCCTCCTACTGTAGTTATCAGTGGAGAGATAGTAAAGATAGCCCTTGATGCCCAATTGGATATGTTTTATAATAACCTTCCATAGACCCACCCCACTATACCCTTAAATCACTTCTTTCTCCTTTGGTCTGAGAAAAGTGGGTTCAGGGAAACAAAGATGAGGTATTTGGGGAGAAAGTGGGTAAAAGAAGGTGTGTGTGTGTGTGTGTGTGTTGTTTTAGCTTCGTCCCATGAAGGGTATGGGTTTGCCCAAGAGTGATGCCTCTAGTATAAGTCAGTGGTTTTCTGCTCAGGCTGATGAAGCTCATCTGGGCAATTGGTTAGAAGGACATTCCCATCCTGCTATGGGTTGAATAGTGTCTCCCCCACCCCCCCACCCCACATTCCTATGTTGATGTCCTTATCCATAGTATCTCAGATGTGACCTCATTTGTAAATACTGTAGAAGTAGATGGTCAAGTTAGGATGGGATCATGCTGGATTAAGGTGGGCCTCTATTCCAATAAGACTGGTATCCTTATTAAACAAAGGAAATTCGAACACAGAGTGCACACACAGGGTGACTGCCATATGAAGAGGAAGGCAGAGATTGGGTGACACATCTACAAGCCAGGGGATGCCAAAGATGGCCGGAGACCACTAGAATCCAGGAGAGAGTCCTGGAACAGACTCTTCCTCACAGCTCTTAGAAGGAGCCAACCCTGCTAACACTTTGACCTTGGACTTGTAGTTTTCACAACTGTGAGATGGTAAATTTCTGATGTTTACGCCAACTGGTTTATAGTACTTTCTTAGAGCTGCCCTAGGAAACTACTGCACAGTCCCATCTGGCTCTCTGGGGGAAGGTCCATGGAGGTGGATTTTCACAGCCCTTGAGTGGCTTCTGAGGAGGGGGTGAGGCTGGGAAGCACAGTTCTAACTCCTTGCCCGTCTCTGGGCATCCATAGATGCTCTCACGTCTGAGCTCCTGCCATCCCCGCTGACTTGCTCAGTGGTTTTCAGGACTCTTGTGGGATGTGTGGACATATTGCAACCATGAATGAACCAGTCAAGATGAGACTGTTCACCTATTAAAACAGACATTTGTTGACATTCCTCTTGTTAAAAAAAAATGCAGGTATACTGTCCCCGTATATTGTGTCACATACAGAAAAACCAGACTTATAAGTGCATTCTCAGCCCCTAGCCTTGCGCTGGCCACACACGAGTGCAAAGGTTGTTAAAGATGACAGCATTTCTAAATTCAAAGAATTTGAATAATGTGCTTTGAAAACTATGGTTCCTAGACTGTTAGCTAACTTGAAAAAGGTTGCTCTTCATTTTAAATGTCTATGACACTCCGTATTCTGACAAACAACAGAAGAAACTTCTTCCCGGACAAGCCTGGGTAGCAGTGTATATATAGAAACCAAAGTCTGGAGATAACTTTTCCTTTTCCTTTCAACCAATCTGACCTTCAAGACTAGCCTGCTTGAACACCAGCACCACCTTTTCCAGAATTATCATCACAGAGTTGTTTTTATTAGAATCTGGGTCTCAGGAACCTATAGCATTCTTCTGCTCACACTTTGGGTTGGAATTTATCAGGCTTGTTCTGAGCCCAGAGGTGGTTTCTTTTTTCCTCCTGCAAGTTTGGTAAATTTCTGCTCAGCCATTTTTATACTGTTGAAGCATGAAGCATAGTTATTGTGCTCTGAAAATTGTTTAGATGCTTTCCACCCACCTCCAGCCAAATAACGGGAGCTAGTTTTTTTTCAAGTAAAAATTTTCCATGGCCTCCTTTGAGTGCAAGAACTGATTCTTTGTCACAGTGGGAGATTTTCTCCTTAGCCTGTGGTGACACGAAAGAAGGCGCGTGGGCTGGAAAAGACAGACTCAAGTTTGAATCACACTTTTCCAACCACCGTTGTGTGATCTTGGGTGAGATTCTTAACTTTCTTCCCAAACCTTGTTTTCCTCACCTCTAATATGGGACAACACCTCTCAAGTTCATGGTGAAGATTGGCATTTACATGTAAAACAATGAGCTATGGTATAGGCTGGTGGTTCTCAAACCTGCATGCTCATTAGAATCACCAGGGAGCTTTTAAGACAAAACTACCCCTCACCCCAGACAAAATGAACGGGATTCTCTGGGGGAGGGATGAAGCTACACATCTGAATAATTTTAAATGCTCCAGGATATTTGGAAGCCCAGGGAGGGACTAGGTAAGCCTAGCAAAGATGGACTTCAGAAGCATCTGTTAAGTGAAAGAAACCACACAAAAGACCACATACAGTGGGATTGCATTGATATGATATTCTAGAAATGACAAAACTCTAGGGACAGAGATCAGATCACTGATTGTCAGGGTCAAAGAGTCGGGGAAGGGGATGATGACCGCAGAGGACCATAGAGGGATGTTTTGGGGTGAAACTGTGTGATATGTTGATGTGTCGTACTCATTCAGTCATATGCTTAAAAAAGTAAATTTTGTTGCATGTGAATTATACCTCAGTTAAAAAAAGAGAGAGAGAACTAGTAGGGTAGGTCCTCAATAGCTATTATTTTGATGATGAGATTATGATGATGATGATGTAGCAGGAGGAAGGTAGCTGGTGTCTGAAAACAGTTTCCTAAAGTTTTGTTTTTTTGTTTTTGTTTTTGTTTTTGTTTTTTTGATGAGGACTAGCTGGAAACTCTTGAGGCATTACAAGATAGGTAGTCACAAATCCATAATTTGAAATGTACACATTAAAATGAATGCATTTGACATGCGTTTAGTTCCAGATGTTCAGGTAAGCATGCCGAATGGGGCTTGCTGACACTTTCATTACTGATGAAGAATAAATACCAGATGATCGGAGAGGGTGTTAACATGGAGATGAACATCGGGAGTGTTTTCAAGCCGAGTTATCCAAACTCTCTGAGGCTTTCAAGAAAAAAAAAAAAATCACAGGGAAGCAGAGGCTCATGGGAGTTTCTTCCCGAGTCCCTCTTCTGTTAGGGCTGGCAGAATGGTGTTTTCTTCTGCTCAGACTTGCACAAGAAGCCTCAAGAACATGAAATATCTGAAGAGCAAATATGTAGAGAGTAGATATCAGCAGAAACCTCTGGTGGAGGTTTCAGTGTGAGATGGGCCAAGGCTCTTGCTCACGTGTTCTCACACAAACACACTGTCCTGTTCTGCAGGTAATCAGAACTAAGTGCACATGTTGGCTTAATTCTTTGGGATTGTGGTTCTCTAGCACAGAACAGGGCAAACGTTCTTCCCTTTTCTTCCAGTTGTTTAACCTTTGACAAGTGATTTAAGCTTTCAGAGTGTTAGCTTTCTCACCCAAAATATGAGGGTGGCTACTTACTCTATAGGGCTGTCGGGTAAAGTAGAGCCAATGTATGCAAAATGCTTGCTCTGTGCCTGCTGGGTGCTAATGAGTCAAATTATGTCCCAAGCACTGTTCTCATAGGTTGATCTGTTTTAATTCATTTACTTTTTATCACAGCCCTAGAAAGTAGATATTGTTGCTGTCATCCCATTTTGTGAACAAGGAAACTGAGCCAGAAGAGGTTGGTGATTTCACAAAGGATAGATGGAAACAGCCTGGCTCCACATCCTCTGCCTTAACCGCTTGGCTCTGCTTAGCGCTGGTACATGCAGTAGGCTTGCCTTAAATTATGGGAATCTGCAGAAAGTTTAGTATCCTTTATTAATCCTTGGGTAGAATTGACTCCCCAGGAATTGTCTGGTACTTTGCCAATCTGTGTGTGCACATGCACATGTGTTTCTTGGGGGATATTTGCACAAATGCAAAAAAGTGAGTGTTGCAGTATGGCCGAAAGACCTCGGTGAGAATTCCCGTCTTTCCTTTCCTAGGTGTAATGTTCACCAGCTCACTGGCTCTCTTTTGACCTTTAGTTCACATCTGCAAAATAGAATATTTCTGTCTACCTTACCAAAGAGTTTTGAAGGTTAAATGAAATGACGGATATAAATGTACCTAATAGATTGGTCAGTATGTATTGGATCTTGGTAAATTTTTCTTTTTAAGATTAAAGAACAAAGAAACCCTTAAGAGAAGCTTGCAGCCTAACAGGGCTCAGGGAGCTTGTATTGCTGGCTTGGCCTCACAGGTTCCGTTTTATTGCTGATGGTTCCCAGGCATAGCCCTGGTCAATGTCCTGCCTTCTGTCCTGTCAAGTCAGGGAGGAGAATAGCACCCATTGCTGGGGAGGACCTTGGGCTTGCAAACACAGAGTCATCTGGTGTTTGGCAACCAAGGTTCTGAATCCATTGCTCTGAGTCCAGGATGGTGCCTGGCCCTGAGGACATGCCAGGGAGGGAGGAGGCTTATTATCCCTTTTCTCAAGGACCTCATCAACCAGCTGTTGGTGGCCAGGCTACCCCTGCATTTGAGGATGGTTAGGTGGGGCCTGTAGTTGTTCCTCTTTGGAACTCTAGAACCTGGTTGAGGGCTCAACATATAGAAAAGGTGTCAGGGGGCACCTGGGTGGCTTAATTGGTTAAGCGTCCGACTCTTGGTTTGGGCTCAGGTCATGATCTCACAGTTTGTGGGTTCGAGCCCCACATCGGGCTCCGTGCTGACAGCATGGAACCTGCTTGGGATTCTCTCTTTCCCTCTGCTCTCTCTCTCTCTCTCTCTCTCTCTCTCTCAAAAATAAATAAATTTTAAAAAATTAAAAAAAAAAAAAAAAAAAGAAAGGGTATCAGGAATGCTGAGCAACAACTGGTTGTGGTGGCTGCAAGGGAGGGCCAGAAGTGCTACAAACCAAAGACACAGCAATGCCAGGGGTGCAGACAACTGGGACTTCTCCCCTTAGGGAAATCATTTAAGCCTCTCTTCTCCATGCCAGATGCTCTGGGATGCTGCTTTTTGCACTGGGAAGTGTTGGCAACCTTCTCTAATTGATGCTTCATTAACAGTGGGGAGACAGTCTCCTTTCCATGCTGGAGGAGGATCTGTCACGGAACAGGGAAACACCACCCAAGCTGGTGACCTCTGATTTCATGGTAGCCTTGGAAGGCTGTGCCTGTGGTGTCCCGGAAGGGTCAGTGGGCCAGGGACTGACCTGCACTCAGAAAACCTGTGTCTGTCATTACTTGGCCTTGTGGCAGTAGGGATGTCACACTTTGCTAAGCTTCAAATTTCTTACCCCGTCTGGTATTATTGATGAGGGAGCATAAGGCAAGCTGACAGGCACTCCTGGCTGCCCAGGAACAAAGGAAAGGGGCAAAACAAAGGGTTAACCATAGAGATCAGGAACTGAGTCTTCATCTATTTACAAATACCTTAGTAAATGACAAGAAAAAGGTAATCTTATCAATAGCCTAATCCCCAGAAACCTTTAGACTCTGTTTCCTGTAGCCCCACATCACCCCTCCATAGTGATGTTGGGAACAAAGGCAGAAGGAAATGGCAGATAGAACTCAATTTCCTTATAACCTGCAGCCCAATGACAAACACTTGAGGCTGGCAGAGTAAAACGTTTCTCCAGGAACTGCCTACTGTCTTAATGCTAATGATTTGCTGGAGGGAAAACAACCTTAGCTGGACAATAGCTAGGCCTCCAATATCCTGGGAGTCTTCTTTAGCATATAAAAATCTCACTGGAAACTTCCCCTGGACTTTACCTCCTTCCAACCCCATAGTATAAAACCAGTCTCTCCTCATGGTCCCGGGGCAGCTCTTCCTGCCCACAGGTCCTGTCCCGTGCTTTAATAAAATCACCTTTTTGCACCAAAGATGTTTTCAAGAATTCTTTCTTGGTCATCAGCTCCAAGCCCCACGAACCCCACTGTCACCCTGAAAACCTCATCATTATGACCAGTTAACATATCCTGTGTGCCTGCTGTGTTCCAGGTCCTGTCCCAGGGAATAAAATGTGCCACGTAGGAAAGCTCCAGGATCAGCCAAAGAAACAACTTTGGGGTACTGGCTATAGGCCCAGGTCATCCTCTGGCTCTAGTGTGCTTGCTGTGTGACCTTGGGTAAAAAATCGCTTTCTCTGGGCCTCTGGCTCCTCATTTATAAAGTGGTGATGGTGATCCTCGCCTAAGTCCTTATGATTCTATAGTCAGCAAAATAGAGCTTCTTCCAAAAGGCTTTGTTCTTTTTGTTTTTTAATTTAATTTCTACAGTGAGGGGCAGAGCAGAGAGAGAGAGAGACAGAGAGAGAGAGAGAATATCCCAACCAGGCTCCATGTTCAGTGCGGAGCCCAATGCAGGACTCGATCCCACGACCCTGGCATCATGACTCGAGCTGAAATCAAGAGTCAGATGCTCAACTGACTGAATCATCTGGGCACCCCAAGGCTTTCGGTTTTAAACTGTGAACAGGGAGACTTCAGTGGCCTAAAAAAGGGTCCTTGCACCTCCTTCTCTGTGCAGTCAGAACTCATTCCCACAGAACCTGGTGTTCTCTTCGCCAGGGAGAAATCAGGCACTGAATGCCCGCCTGGAGCACCCATGGTGGACTTGGACGTGGGGATCCCTGGAGGAGGTGTTCCAGAACTGGATTCCAGTCCCCTGTTGGCCTGGAGCAGGGGAGAGATGTCGTTTCCCACACAATGGATTTGAAATTCTTTCAGAAACCATTCTTTTGTAAACTAGTGATATTCTGTCTCTGGCCATTAGGATTTGAACTCCCAGGGGATTTGAATGACTGTCATCTATTCCTGTCTCCTCATCCCCTAGCTTAGTTCCCTGCACATTAGTTCCCTGCACAGAGTAGGGGCTTTATAAAAATCCACTGAAAGGCATTAAGTGCAATTGAACTACTGAAATACCAAGACAGCTGCTGGACTGAACTTTAACAAAAGCCCCGCCAGGCCTGGTAGAGGTCATTCTTGAAAGCTGGTGTGTGTGTCGGCGGGGGGTAGGGGGGGATGGGGGGGTGGGGGGTGGAAGGTGGAGGCAGGCTTACTCTCTGACAAATAGACAGAGACTGTTTTCCTGTACCCTTGGGGTTTAATCTTTTCTTCTGAATCTTGAAAGCCCATGGCGTTGAGTGCTGAAACCCATTACAGAGCAATTGTCCTTGGAGCTCAAGTTCCCTTACAGTTCTTTTCCTGGGAGGCTCATATGACGGGCTCTGACATGACTCCATGAATCATAGACACTTCTGCCTCAGGCTCTGAGAAGCGTTTTTCGCTGGACCGGGTCTACCAAGAAATAGAACTTTATTCCCCTTTCTGCACTGTGAATGTGTTCGTCTTCAAGGAAGGGCTTCTCCGAGACCTTCCCTCTGCCTCCATCTCAGAGGCGTGTGTCATCAAATACAGAAAAGGCCATAGATAGGAAAGAGCAACACTATGGCGATGGATCTCATTGAAGCAGGGCAAGCTTACGATTCGAAGAATCCCACATTGAAAGAATGTGGGGTCAGAAGGCACCCGGGGATGGGAGGCTTAGGGAGTTGAGAGCCACACTCTTGGGAGTAGGTCTGCACCCGTTGTGGCCTGGGGTGTAACCACAGCAATCTTGGGATCATGTGGTCATAAAATCAAGAGGCTTGCTGCCCCCCACATCAATGATGTTGCTCACCATCCTCAGTAGCCCCTTCTGTAGTGTTTTTCGGTGCCCAGGGGTGCTCGCTGACCCCAAGTCCCTTCTCCTGCTGTTCCCTGTTTAGAACACCCTTCCTGGTTGTCCTTTCCCCCATACTTCTCCATTATTGAGACCAGCCATCGATTTGACTGGAAGTTCTCTGGGATTTCCAGCCTGTTCTGTTGTTCCACTTCCATGCCTACCCCTCTATCAGAGCACACCGAACTTGCTATTAGTTATTTGTGTCCAGGAGAGAGTCCTGAAAGGGCTTTCGGTTGGAAAATGATGTGGTGAAGACTGATTTTCAGAGGGGTCACTTGTCTACTTCTGTAGGAAGTGTGGCTGCCAGAGTGGAGAGCCTGGGCAGGAGTGGAGATGGGGAGCTGTGCAAGGGGCTGCAGGGGGAGATAAAAGTTTGCAGGGAGGCTCCAAGACAAACTCTGGTAATTGTTCAGAGGTGGTTCAGGGTGAAGGAAGGACCCAGAGCTCTGCTTACACCGGGGATGGCCAGATGCTTGCAGGAAGCCTGTAATGAGTGGAATCAAACGGAACAGGGGACCTTCAGGGGTTTTCTATTGACAGGTGGTCTGGCTGCACAAGTTCTCAACAAACAAGGTAAAAACAGTTGCTCTGATTTTTTGCTGAGGTGTTTCTCGAGCCAGGTGTAAAATGCTGGCATGGTGAATGCCTGATGTCTCCGAGGGCAGCATGTCTTGGGACTTTCCAGCATTCTGGATGTGCAAGCCAGACAGACAGCAGTTCCCCGGGAGTGGGCAGGCTCGCTGCTCAGCACATTCTACCAGGAGCCTTGACTCCCACTCTTCCCATGGTCCCTCGGGGTCCAGGCCAGTTCCCGCCTAGCCTTAAACGTGCAGCCCAATGCCTCCTTCTCAGGAAAGTCACATGGGCTCTCGCTCCCTCTTTGATATCCTCAAAGCTAATTTTAAGGCAAGTATCATATTTTTTTAAGTTTATTTATTTTGAGAGAGACAGAGACAGTACCAGTTGGGGAGGGGCAGAGAGAGAGGAAGAGAGAGAATCATAAGCAGGCTCTGTACTGTCAGCATAGCGCCCGATGTGGGGCTCGGACCCACGAAGCTGCAAGATCATGACCCCAGCTGAAACCAAGAGTCAGACACCCAACCGACTGAGCCACTCAGGTACCCCAAGTATCATGTTTGTTTTTTTTTAATGTATTGGAGCTGAGAAGGCATATAGTTTAATTTATTCGTTGCCCTTTGATAAACACTTTTAAACAATGTTTATTTTATTTTTGAGAGACAGAGAATGAGAGAGAGAGAGAGTGGGAAGGGGCAAAGAGAGAGGGAGACAGAGAATCCCAAGCAGGTTCTGCACTGTCAGCGCAGAGTCTGATGTGGGGCTTGATCTCACGAATCGTGAGATCATGACCTAACCTGAAATTAAGAGTTGGACACTTAACTGAGCCACCCAGTGCCTCACTGATAAACACTGTTGTACCCCACTCCTTGTAACCTTAATCTGACAGCATACTTGTGCACAGGAAATGCTCAGAATTTTTCTTGGAATGAATAAGAGAAATATCAATCCTGTCCTTTCTGAGCAACGAAGACCATGGTCACCCTTCTTCAGTGAGACAAGCAGGGTAGTTGGGTTGGAGATACACCCAGACAGACTCAGAGACCATGGGACTGATGTAATGAATGAAAGTGTGTGCACATGTGAGCGTGTGTAGGAGGAGGGGGGGGGCGCAGGTACCCCCAATTAACAGTGCAGTGCCAGGCACAAAATAAGCACTCCATTACCTGCACATTCTCTCCTTTCCCCATATTCTGGGTGGACTCTTTCAGGGCTATAAACACAAAAATACCCTGAAGGAACCTGCATGACAAGAGCTGAAGCAGGAGAGAGGCAGACAGTAACACCTGGCAAAGGCAGCAGACAACCCCTTGGCAGAATGCCTCAGATTCCCGCCACCCACATTGGTTCTGGAATCGGCCTTGTATCTGAGCCTAAGATTTCCGACTCCTTCTGAAATGACCTTCAATGACCTGTTGTTCGAGTTTCACTCTCCATTCTTGGTGCCAACCCCAAGTTTCAAAGTCCTGGCCCACCATTCCATTCTGGCTCTGCTGCATCACATTTTTGGTTGTTTTCATCTCTGACTCCTCCAAATGTTATTCTTCTACAGAAATCATCTTGGAGGAGCTGCCTAATTTGCTTCGCTTTAGTTTTTTCAAAAGCCCCTCTTGCTCCAATAATCTGGGACTGTATTTTAATCACCACAGCTTGAAGGCTTTTCTACATGAAGACCTCCAAAATTTTAGGAGGAGAGATGATGTCCCTTTGGGAAATGAGCTGAGGCACACGTCATTCCCCAGGCAGCCTCTTTGCCTCACACTGTAGAGTTCTCTACTTTCCTTCCATTGGTGAATGGACTTCCAGTCTGTTGTGATGCTGGACTGCACACCCAGAGCCTCGGAGCTGTGTCTTATTGTCCACGAATTCTTTTCAAGAAATCCTATAATCCTGGCTTTAGCCATCCATGATGAGAAAATGTGGCTTTTCAGGAAGGAGCCTTTCCTTTAATATCTACATAAAATAAGTCAAGGGATGTGGGACAATTCTGAGATTGTCTCCTTGCCCTATGAAAAATAATACTAAAAATGAGCTTTCCAACTAAGGCAATGTGGAAAATGTTTCTTTCCATCATCAGAGGCCAATCTACCAGCAGATAAATAGAACAGCTTGTGAATAATTCAGTTATGTTCTGGGTGTGCCTATTAGCAGTGCTTGAAACAAATATCCCAGATATCTTTGAGAATGGGAGAGCGCAAGGGAAAGGAATATGCTGAGAGCAGGTCTAGCATCCCAAGGCCCTCCGACCAGGGTTGGACGCCTGGATCCTGTGGAGGTTTTGCATCCAGAAGTTACAGGCATTTTTCACTCAGGTCAAGGCCCATCCTCATGCTGTGCTCATGTCATCAGCCAGTGACCTACTGATATCGCTTCTACACTCCTCCCTTCCAAGGCAGCCACGAAATTTTGAGGATTGCCTCCATCCTCAGTTCCAGGAATGGGCTCTGATTTGTCTAATTAATCAGGAAAGTTGTATTCCCTTGCCACAATAATTGGTGTGAGCTACTCAGGCCTAAATTGATGAATCCTTGGCTGTCTTCTGGCCATGAGGATTGGTGGTGTAATGGCTTTATGGTTCATTTCAGGTCATTGATATGTAAGGAAGAATGTGGTGGGAAATATGGGAAGTATCTTCCCACTTTCTCTGATCCTTTGAAAAAATACTATAGCCGCTTTGCTTCTTTAAGCTTGAAAGTGAACTCAGTACATAGAGAAGAACAGAGCTGAGTCACTAACAGAAAAACAGCCTACAGCATTGGATTCAGGCAACCTGGAGGTCTCCTTTACCTCTGGGCTTCTGGTTATATGAATCGAATCATGTATTCACTATTTAAATTAGCTCTATGGGTTTTTCTATTATTTGCAACATAAAATAAGCTAACTGATGGAAAGGGTTATAAAGTTGGTGGGAGAGTTGGTAAAGTCAAAGACTTCTTCGTGATGAGGTCTCCAGAGAACTTGAAGACGTTTCCCAGCAGAGAGAAAAGCATATGAAAGACAAGGAGGCAATGGTGCTCTTTGGGAAGTTGTCAGTGGTTCTAAGTCTGGTTAGCTCGTGCCTCCAGGAGGAGCGATCTGGGACAGTGAGCTCCTTGAGGACTCCATGTCTTCTTCATCTGTGAGTCCCTAGTGCCCAGCACCGTGCCTGGCACATACCTTGTGGGTGGATAAATCAGTGAAGGAATGGATCTCTTATCCATCCAGGCCATTCACATCAACAGGTATAAGAAGGGTTTTGAAAAGACAGCAGTGAAGAACACTGGAACAATCAGTTGCCAAGTTCAAGACAGTAGTGGCCAGAGTGACATGACTTAGTTCTCTCTGGTGACACAGTGAGCTGGAGAGACATTGAAGAAATTGGGACATTATGGGACCTGCAGTCAGAAGAGCGATCTTGGAATTCATATTTGTAGAGGTAGTGCCTGTTTGTTAATCAAATCTTTTTTAGAGATGCTCCACTAAGAGACTTCCAGGCTTGCAGGGATTGAAGATCTGCCTGGTGGGCATGTTTCCTGGAGGTGACGGGATGGCTTGAGCTCTGTGGGGAGTGACAGTCCTGTAAGATTACTCAGAAATCAGCTCCAGGGACTCCGGCCCAAGGACTCCCAGAGTAATTATAGTATCAACTGCATGATCAGTGCCAGCCAGGCCTTCTCAGAAGCCTGAAATCAATCTCTCTCATTTTGCTTTTATTTCTTCACCAATTGCAATACAGAAATCAAATGGGGATAGCTTAGACTTTAACATGTGCTTATCTCTTTTGTGGGCATCACTGAAATCAGAGAGCTCAATTAAGTCATCCAGTTGCCAGTATGGAATCCACGGATTCCTGGCGAGAGGCTCTGAGATCCTACATTTCCCTCTCCAACCTCTGACGTCTTGCTCCGTCAGTCATCCATTCCTCTCCTGTTTCTGAGCCTCATGCTTCATCTTGGTGCTTTGCATCGCGAGCATTTCTGTCTTAGGAAACACACAAACCTCACTTCTCCACCAGCCACATTCTTCTCTAGTTTGTGCCTCATTTTCTTCCTTCACATCTCTACCCAAATCCTCAGAGACTGTCCGTACCTGGCTTCCGTCCTGGCCATTCTCCAAAACAGCCCTCACCAAAGGCAACCTTGACCTTCTGGTTGCCAGATTCATTGGACATTAACATGCCAAAGATATTTAGATGCTAGTACAATTGTCACCAAACTGACAGACTTTGCAGAATCTTTTAGAGCAAATAGGGGTAGAAACTAGGAGAGCACACATAATATGATGCTCCCAGAAGAACTGGGATGGGGTGTTCTAACAATGAAACAGCTTTACAAATCTTTGTCTACTTACCATGAGCCTGTGGCCTGGAGAGGCAAAAACGGTCAGCTGAATGTTAGGGCCAGAAAATTAGGACTCGAACCCAGCCTCTTGATTCTAAACATTCACTGAGGACTCGACACCAGGGACTGTTCTAAGTAGTTTACAATTATAAGTCTTACAATAACTCTATCAGGTAGATGCTGTTACTCTCATCCTTATTTTGCAAACAAGAAAACTGAGGTACAGGGTGGTAAGTAACTTGTCTGAGGCCACAGAGCTAGAAGTGGAACAGATGAGATGAGACTCCAGAACCCACTGCTTAACTGCTAGGTAGCCATTGCTACCTTTCCATTGTCTTACCTTTCATTGTTTATCCCAGATTCTTCCCAACCAAGGTGTGTGATATGCCTCAGGTAGTTAGAAGTGGTCCTAGATGTTAATCTCCTCAGCCCAAGGACAGTTGGATGGGACTGGTTCGCTTTCACTGGTAGCTTCCTTGACTCTTCATTCCAATGGGTCACACAAATGTCAATTTTCATGTTCGGCATGACGTGTAACAAATAAATATGGTCCACGTTACGGCTTTATTAAGATAAGCACTCTGCGAGTATCTGTTGATTTATTCAAATAGTTATGTTATTATGCTGTTGTGTATAAACCTCTCAGAAACCTTGTAAATGCCACTTAAAGTTTGCAGCGGGATGGGGTGGAGTTGGGATGAGGGGTGAGCGATGGGAGGAAAGGGAGAGGATCTGAAAGTGTTCATTACAAAGGAATTAGTGTGCGGTTAGTTTCTACGTAAATAACGTATCCTGAATTTCCCATGAGACTAACCCTGCTCTTAATATTCTAAAATGCTCCCTTGAAGTCAAAGTCACTATTAATTATAGAATCCCAGTATAAAATGAAATAGACTTCTAAAGCAGAACTACTACATATAGAAAAAGGGTCACGCCCTGTAGGCTTTTCATAGCCTTGCATTAGCTGTTTGCCCCAAGACAGATTTTAATAATTAAGCGTATTACTAAAAGCATACATTTTTGCTAATTAGTAAAATACATAATCCCCTTAATTACCCCCCATTCTATGCTACTATTATAATAAAAATACCTCTTAATAGTACTTCAGCCTTCAATAATACAATACCTACATTTTCACAATAATTTGTAAAATAGTCCCTTCTCTAATATCTGAAATGAGGGTTTGACATTAATGGGAATATCCTCACATGTCTGCCAAAATCTTTAGGAAGATGAACCTCCCTGTGAGCCTTTCCATGAACTGGAACCCTCAGAGGTGGAGCTCAAACTCCCCCCCAGGACCTTCCTATTGCTCACATTCCCAGAGTGTTTTGCCCATCTGCTCTGAGGGAACCACTGAAACCAGTTTTGCCACAACACAGGGGCAGAGGACAGCATGTGGGGAGTCTGGCTGGAGCAAGGGGCTCTGGAGTCCAGGGAAAGAGGAACCGGGTCAAGTACTTGTTCTCTTGGGTTCACATTTCTGCCCCTTAAGGGTTCACCCTGTCAAGAACTTCACTCCTCTTAGAGGGTCTGCTATGTCCTTATGTTAAGAGGATTATTCTCTGTTGAACTATTTTTCGTTGTACTGAGGAAACACAGCCCTGGGTTGGGGTTGGCTGGTATATAGTTCAGTCTGATGACTGATGGATGTGGTGTTCAGTTGTATGTATGGCTGCAACAAATTACCACAAACTTAGTGGTTTAAAGCAGCACAGATATATTATCTTAAAGTCCTGGAAGTCAGAAGTCCAAAGTGGGTCTCACTGGGCTCAAATCAAGGTGTCAGTAGGACTGAATTTCTTGATAGAGGCTCTGGGGGATAAACCATTCCTTGCCTTTTCCAGCTTCCAGAGGCTGCCCACATTCTTAGACTCATGACCTCTTCCGTCTTCAAAGCCAGCAATCGCTGATCACATCTTTCTCAGATTCCATCACTGTGACATTGACTTTTATATCTCTCTCTCTTCCGTATTTAAGGAACTTTTCTTGTGTCTACCTAGAGCCCATCTGGATAATCTGGGATACACTCCCTATTTTGAGATTAGATGATCATCAACCTTAATTCCATGGGCCATCTTAATTTCTCTTTGTCATGTCATGTGACATAGGCACAAGTTCCTGGAATGAGGACATAGACATACTGAGGAGGCCACTCTTCTGCTTACCACAACGGGTGGTAGGTCTGGTGGCTGCAGCCTGACTTTTGGATCATGTGGCCCTGAGGCCATTCAGTCTTCTGCTTGGGGCAGCTGGCACAGTTGCAAGAGTTTTTGGCTGGCTTATTGATCAGCTGGCTGATATTCTTGATGTGTCCAGAGGATTCAACAGAAATACTTAAATGCTGAATCCAATTTGTTACCTCTACCGTATTCTTTGCTGCTAGTTGTGTCTCACTGGTGTCCTGAGGTTAACTTAGAGCCTAAAATGCCACTACCACCGTCACCACCACATTCTACTACCACTGTCACCACCACGACTACTACTTTCTTCTTCTCCTCCTATGTTACCTCCTTCTTCTTATAACACCTGACTTTTACCGAAGACATCAAACATGTGTCAGGAACCAGGTTAACTTCTTTAACAGAATTAGCTATTTTAAGCCTCACAGCAATCCTGTGATCTAGGTGTTATTTTCCCATTTCATGTATGAGGAAGTTGAGGCAACAATGCACATGCCAAACACAAGACTGATATTATCATGTAGATCTGAATCTCCTTCCCAAGAGGTTGGGGATTGGGAAAAACTAACACGTGAGCTTAACAAAAAGGGACACAGTCTGACTTTAAATGATTCCACTCACCCCTCTGAAGTGCTGTCAGAAGGGTTACTTGCAATATCCATGGGGCTGTCCAGCTATTTATCATGTATTCAGTGTATATTCTCAGCCAGTCAAGAAGGTCTGATCTGGAGTCAATATATCTCCCAACTGGGACTTTGCTTTTCATAGGTGCATTAAAGAAGAAATCTCAAATATTCAGATGGTAGTATAATTCTCAGCAAGTCTCTAAAATCTACTTGATGGAAGCTAATTGTTATAGAAAATGTAGGCAAATGTAGACAAATGACCCCACAAAGTAGTTTGAAGGGGCCTCTCTAAATAGAGATGATTCAGAGTTTAGACTGACTAGTCAAGCAAGGCCACATGCCAAACTTTATTTTTTGCAATAACAATATTACAGGTGCCCTGGGCTCCTAACTCTAATGCATTTGGCTGTGGGGTTTTATAAATTTAGGTTTCTAAATTTATATCAAACAGACAGTTCAGGTGGTAATGAAATGCTTTGGGTGAGTACAATTTTCTTTTCAAAAGGAAAGTGACAAAGAATTGCCAAGGTTTGGGGGGATAATGACATACTTTATATTTAGCCAGTGACAATCCTCCACCAAGCTCCAATTTCTTGGACAAACATTACAGAGATACAGATCTTCATGATGCCCTTGAAAGGTAAGTGGTAGGTGACGCAATCCTGGTTTTTTCTGAGTGAAGTGAAGCATGGGGAGGCTGCCCTTTCGAAGGAACACTCAGAGCAGTGTAGATCTCCCAACCTCAGGGCACCAGGACCTCATGTACTTGGTAAGGTTATATCATGGCTTCTGGAAATACAATTATATTTACCAGATCATGTAGGTCTCCAGACATTCATGAGCTTGGGAAAAAATTAATCCCCCCAAAAAATCTCAGACATTTCTAGTTTATCCATTGATGCATCTCTCTGGTTATTCTTTGAGGGCTCTTAAGGGACTGTGGCTTGCTGGGGCTGCTCTAACAAAGTACCACAAACTTGCTTAACACAACTGAAGCTCTCTGAGGAGAGCATTCTCTCAGTTTGGGAGAGGATAGTGTCTGCAAAGCCTGCTTCCTCCAAAGGCTCTAGAACAGGACCCTTCCTTGCCTCTTTCTAGCTCCTGGTGGTTGCAAGCAATCCTGACTTATAGATACATCACTCCAGTCTTTGCCTTCATCTTCACATGGCGTTGTCCCTGTGTTGTCTCTGTGTGGAAATTTCTCTCTTCTTATAAGCACACTGGTCATTGCATTAGAATCTATATATATAATCCAGTATAAACTCCTCTTGACTTGATTACATCTGGAGGGACCCTGTGTCCAAATAAGGTCACCTGCACAGGTACCCAAGGTTGGGACTTCAACATATCATTTTGGGCACAGGGACTATCAGACCAACTGAGACTCAGCCATTGCAGACTTCTCTATGTGACAATTTGAGAGGGGCAATGGTTGTAATGAATGTGATCAACTTAACATGTTGTCCAGTGACCCAAGTTAACACTCCATCTCCATACACACAGCCAGGTCAGGCCTTAGAAGATGCTGGCTTTGCAGCAAGACTCCAGCATCATGGCAATGGCTTCCTTTCTCTGATGATGCATTCAGGAGCAATTTTCTGTTTAGACAAAGGAGAAGGTTTGGAAAAAATGATGGTGGAAGAGTTAAAAGGCTCAAAGGGGGAAAGAGAAAAGAAAGAAGTCTGTAAAGTGACTACTGCCCATGAGAAGCCAAATTCTTATAGTCCAGACCCCCCCCCACCCCCCCTGAGCCCTGTGTCTGGAGCTGCTATGAGCCAGCACCTGTCACCAGCCCTACTGAGGAAGCACGCGATGCTTGAGATTAGCAGTGTGGTCTCGTCCTTTTCCACTTCAATATCAGCAAACTAATCCTGTATCAAGTCAGATCTCCTAAAGCTAGAGGTCTCACTACCATTACTCTCACACCCATAAAAATGTCTCTGGAGAGTGGCTATTTAAGAGGATGTCCTTTCCTTTTATCGAGGGGCCATATAAGAAATGACTAGATAAAGCATGTTTCTATATCTTCTATAAAAATGCTACTGAAGAGTACCCCCTCCATTGTCCCATGTCCCTTACATAAAACTCTTTGTAATGATTGCCTCTTAAAAGTTGCTGCTAGAAAAAGGTTTGTCTTTCCTGTCACCCTGTTTTTCTTGTTAGTAGGGAAAAATAGCACTGACAATTTGGAGGAGTTTTATGGTGGTTTGATTTTTGGCTTTGTTGTCAGAAAACAATGAGGGTCTGAGCTAACACTTTCTACCAGATGTTATGTTAGTTGTTTTTGTATTGCAACCCACCTGTTAGAATAAAAGCATCATCTTATAAGATGGCTGGTGTAGGCCGACCTATGGTATTGTCTGCCCAAAACTGGCTCCCGGGACACAAGAACTTCACTGTGACGGCCATCTGGGGGCTACTAAGTCCAGATACCTCAATGTAACAACACCCAGAGTGGCTCTTCGGTATTCTGAATGTCGCTGTAGAATTGCTTGAAAATGGCCAGCCCCACGTTGTGGAATGGTAAGTATATACTGTTTGGCACTTACATAATTACATGAATTATAGACGATTTTTTAAAAGATGCATAATTAATAAATATATGACTGAATAGGCCAGAAGCATTTTGGCCAGGTGCCCCTTATGCTACAGCTGCCAGATGACCAGTCTTTTGCTACTTCTTTCCATATGTAACGATTCCATGTGCTCCAGCCCATCCCCTGCCATTTAATGCTTTTGGTTGTTCTCGCAGGCAACATTATCGCCACAAAATCTGGGGGTATCTGCATTTCAGAACAGCCTTTCACGGTTATATACTCTGTGTAGGGGAGTCTGCAGAGAGATGCTTAGAGGCTGCAGAAACAGCCCAGTGCCTGAGGCAGGGCATAAATCTGGCATCTACACTCACCTTCCCCTTTATAAATTATAGAGGAACTTTGTGTTTGTGTGTGTGCGTGAGTGTGTGTGTGTGTGTGTGTGTGTGTGTGTGTGTGTGCATGCTTAGATGCTATTCTATTCCCTGTAAGGAAGCATCTTCAGAGTTTTCCGCATACGAATTCATTACCTCCACCTCAGCTCACACGCTCCATGGTATGTAAACAAAATTTTACTCTGTCTAGAAAATGAATGAATATGTGCCTAGGTCCTCTGGGTTTGAAAGCATGCATTTTGAAGAGCAGTCTTTGGAAAATATCAGTGGAGCGCTCAGTGACAGAATGCTGAAGAAAACAAAAAAAACCAAAAAAAACCATCAAATGCCTTTGGAATTGAAGCAGTGAAGATGACCTACGGCATATTCATACATTCATTCATTCATTCATTCATTCATTCTCTCAGCAATATTGCTATTGAGCATGTACTAGGCACCAAGCACTGTGGTAATAGTGAAGCATAAATAGACATTTAGTGGGGGTGTCAGGACTTCATAAAATATGATTAATCACACAAATATAAAACTCCAACTGTGACTAAGTGGCATAAAGAAGGAAATGGTGCTGCCAGGAGCCACTAAGGGAAGAAGTGACCTGCAAAGTGAGTTAGGGTCTAGTGGGAATGCCCTTCATTCACAAGAGAGTGTTATTCATTCTCAAGAGAGTGTCTCCCGCAAGCATTTCACAGTGAGCCAGTCCGTCAGTCCCTAAGCAGATGGAGCCTGAACAGTCTCAGAGCACATCAGCGATGGAAGAACCTGGCACAGACCCTTCATCCTACAGATCGGGGTGTTGAGGCCAAGGCCACCATCGTGGGGAGTGTCACCAGAACTTCATCGTCCCCTCCTGACGGTGTTTTTCTCACACTGCTGCCACCCCTAAAACCCTCTGATATGCATGAATATACAACTATTTGGTTGTCTGTTTACTTTCCCTCCCCGACTAGAAGGTGAAGTCCATGAGGACAGAGATTTGTGTTGGTTTCATGTGTTGCCTGGGACACCCTTGGCACATTCTAGGCACTGTTGCAAATACTGAACCCAGCTTGTAGTTGGTGTTTACTAACTGTTATTTCCTTGCCCTTTGTCACCCTTTGCTGAGGTGTGAAGGTGATACCTATGTTCTGTTCTTGGCTGTCTGGTTATCCCAGTACAGGGAGGGTTGAGACTTCCCATGATGAGTCACCTGGGTGATGTTGTTCCCTCCATCTTTTGGTTTGCAAACCAGTTTAACCAGTCATGTTTTGAGGCTGGGAGGAGGAGGCTAACCATTACTGAGTCAGTAAATGCAAAACACAGCGTCAGAGTAAGGAGTGTCCTTACAGGAACAAGAAAGGTTAAGGAAAAACAAAGTGGTCATAACCCAGAGTGAGATCTCCAAGTTAGCCCTGGTTCTGGAAGTAGAGATGTGGCTGACCATAGTTGGACACTCAAAATAATTAGTTAGCATTTGGGCTTCCGTTTGGACTTACATTTGGCTGCAAGGTACAAAAACAAAGCCCTACAGTGGCATAGAAAAGTCCATTTTCCTTACAAGTACGAAGTCTAGGCCTGGGCCCCTGTGCAATGAAGTTCCCAAAGATGCAGGCTACTTCCATCTTTCTTCTCTGCCATCCGAAGAATGTTGGCTTTTCTCCTCACACATCCTGCCTCATGATTATAAACTGGCCCCTGTACCTCATGGCATCATGGTTACATTCTCAGCAGGAAGAAGGAGGAAGGGCAAATAAGTGAAGGGGCCATATCAGACAAACCTGTTCCACTTTTAGAAGGAAAGCAAAGCCTTCCCAGAAGGTCTACCCAGTGAATTGTTACATCTCCATGACCAGAATTTGTCATGGCCACTCCCAGCCAATTACTAACCAAGGGGAATGAGAAATCCACCATTAATTAGTCAGGATTCATTGCTCGATGGTAATGGAGTATGTCCACCCTTCTGAGGATCAATGGATCTCTCTAGTTACCTGAACAAATCATGCCTCCATTAGAAGGGAAGAAGAGGACAGGGAATAAATAGATTTTGTACAGACACTGATAGGGCCTTCCATAAGGCTCCAGCCTCAGCCACTCCATACCCCTGCTCACTTCAGGCTCTGCCCCTCAACTGGGTCCATGCAAAACTCCTGGGAACCTCTTGACCAGCTTCTGTTACTTGATGGATAGAGAATACACAACTGGGAACCCAGTTTGGGTTTTCTCATCCTTCCCCATAACTTCTCCTGATACTGGGCCCAGGAATCTGTCAGAAGGTCTCATTCTGAATGTCTTCACTGTGTATGATGTCATCTATTGTCACAGTCAAGTTCCAACTTATGGAACTGAGTCTATGGAGGCAATGTGGGGCTATGGGGTACTCATTAGACTGGGGTAAGAAGCAAACAAACAAACCTGAGAAAGAATTCTGCATTGGCCCCTTGTTAGCTTTGTGGTACAACCAACATTCTCTCTGATTCTGTTTCTCCTCATTAAATGGTGATGGTTTGAAGGATCCAGTGGGATAACAAGTTTGAAAGTGTCTTGCCAACTGAAAATACCATCATACAGATAAGCTCATATCTTACCTAAGCGAAGCCTTCTGTTTTTGTGCTGTGTTTCTGTTTTGAAAGTGGAGTGGAGTGTGAAACTGAGGAGACTTGCTGTTACAGCTTGAAGAGTTTGGAAACAGAATGGAGTGATGAAGCAGAAGGAGCCCTGGACTTCTCAAGAAACCAGGGTTCAAGGCCCAGCCTTGCCATTTGCTTATGATGTGACCCTCAACATGTTACCCTCTCCGGGTCTGTTTTTCTCATTTGTAAGATACCTATGTCATAGATTTACAACAATAATGAAGTCAAGTTGACCATATGAAAGAACTTGCATAGGTGCTTGCACATAGTAGGTGCCCAACAATTATTTGCGAAACTGCTGCTTGATCGATACGGTAGGCCAGTGCATGGTTGGCGATGGCTCCAGAAGTTGTACAAAATCATTTCAGGATCAGTTAGGAAAGCCCAGGGAAGAACATCTCACAGGGAGACCAGTCTAAGGCAGTGGGAGGAGAGGCCGCCCTGAAAGCCCACTTGGAAGTCTATCCTGCCAGGGTGGTCTCTACTGTACTGTTTAGGGGGTTCTTTCAGTTCCCTAGGAAAATTCTCTGTGTTCTATGTGGTCTGCTGAGGCATCACTCTCTCTGTTCAGCTCCAGTTAACTCAACGGGCATGAATAGTCTCTATTTTTTTTTTTTTTTTTTTGCGTAGTGAATATGAGAACAATACTATTTGGTCACTGCCCTTGGAATTGGTTGCAGTTTATTGGGGACAGGGAAAAAGTAGTTCTTGAGGTTTTATCTTAGGCCCTAAGGAGAGAATTTCGTCACTGCTGTAGTCCCAGTGCCCAGAACAGTGCTTGGGACATAGTGGTCACTTAATAAATGTTTGCTGAATGGGTCATTATAGGTTTGGATGGGGTAGTCACCTTCAGCCATCTCCAGATTCTCCCTTCCCTCATTGGAGATGATCAAAAGGATGTTTTCGTTTTCTTTTTTTCTTTTTCTTTCTTTTTTTTTTCCATTGGCAGTTATGACCATGCTTATTCAAGCAAGCATTGGATTATAGTATTGACATTTGGAATCTGAATTAGATAATAATTATTCTAGAAGACCTGCTATATTCCAGGCATTGACTAGATGTTTTATAGTTATTACCTCTTTCTTACTTCATGGTAACAGATGTAGTAGCTTCTCCTCCTTTCACATGAAATTGAGGCTCAGAAGTTAAACTTCAAAGCCATGCATGTGTAAAATCCTATTCTCAACATCATACTCTGCTTAGTTTTCGGCAGTTTTGGTCTCACTCAGATGTTCAGGAAGAATCGCAGTCCCTATAAGAGCTCCAGTCGACACTTATTCCAATGGAATGAGGATAAGTATAGTTTTTTCAGTAAAGAAGAAACTATTTCTCCTAAATTGGATTAAACCAACCCTGAGTCTACTTTATCCCCCACTTTTTGAAAAGCCCATGGAGTCATACAACAGATAAGATTATTGTAATAGCCATACACCTACAAAATTTAGAGAATATTAGCGAAAGACAACTTCCCGGCTCTTACAGAAGTAATCTCAAGCAAGATTATATTTCCAAAATTAGATATACAATAAAAGCCAGACCTGCATAACTTTTGCCAAAGACCATAGCCAAGATGTAGCAGTATCTAGAGGAAGAAAATGATTTAGAGACACCAAGATGAGAGCAACTCAACAATTGCATGTTTCCTTCTTGCCAGTTCTAACTGTGCTAACAGTCCAGAAATTATCTTACACATAGATTGAATTCAGTAGGAAGAAGTGTTTCATCGAGAGCTTGCGGCAATGTTTATATCTGAGGTGAAATCTACCCATTGCATACAGCCTGCTCTTTCAGAGACTAACACCAGAAATGGAAACATTCCTAACTTCCTAAAAAATTGCAGGGGTTGTTTGGTGGCACCCCCAGTCATTAGGACTTACCTGGTGTCCTTCCTCCCCCTGCCATCCTTTAAATATCTAAATGCCTAAATCCCCACCTTCTCTTTGAGCCCTGGGCTTCTCAGTCCCCAGCTTTGAACTGAACGTGGGTTTGGCCAGAGATAAATCTCTGTCCTGTTTTGAGCAGACACGCACAGGGGTAAGGGTGAGGTTCTCACATCCTCCACTCTCTGTCTTCCTCCTTTGCTCTGCACGACCTCAGTCCATTTGTAACTCTGTGTCCTAGTGGTTGCTGCTACTGCTTTCCTCTCTAAAGACTTCAGCTTGCCCCGATAGGTTCTATTTTGTTCTCACGTTTGTGTCAGCTAAAGAGTCATGCTCACCAGATATGAGACTCATATTTTGTTGCCCTCAGGATCCAGTGAAGCCCTCTGGCACCTGCTCCTTATCTTTCTTCAGCTTTTGAATTGTCCACTGTGAGTGACTTCTGTTCCTTCAATAGCAGCGGACAGTCTTCCTGGCCATCACTTGCCCTGCTGTGTTTCATTTCTGTTTTGCTCCTGTTCCTTTCAAGCAGACCTTGCTGAGTTTTGTAAATATGACCGTGTTCATCTTCTTTCATAAATTGTTCATCTTCTTTCTCTGCTACATATAGAATTTGACTTCCTTTCCTTTTTGGACCCATTGTCTGGTTTCCTGACATATTCCTCTAGATTCTATTTGTGGGTGGATTTTCCTGCACTGAGATATGTTAAGTGACTGAATTCTGAGTTTATTAAACATCTACTCCTCAGATAAATCTTATTTGCTCTCATCTTCCTGAGTTAAATGTCTCCACTCAAGACCCATCTTTCCTGCCGTCAAAAATATAACTTAGGACAAAACTAAATGTATATAGTATTAAGCATACCTAGTCTTTTCTAACTAATAACTTAAGTAGTATGAATGTTCTGGAAGTTCTCTTCAGTGGCATGAATAGTGATTTCAGTACCACCCACAGAGGAGGGTGTAGTGTGGGAGAGGAACTAGATCTCGTAATTTCAAAATGTACCTAACAATGCTAGACATTTTCTGCACTGGTACTCCCCATCTTCTTGGATAAACTGTTTCAATTTTTCCACCTCTACTTGGTATAGCTGTCCTAGTATTAAAGGGTTGGTGGGGCGCCTGGGTGGCTCACTAGGTTAAGCATCCAACTCTTGGTTTTGACTCAGGTCATGATCTCATGGTTTGTGAGTTCAAGCCCCACATTAGGCTCCATGCTGACAGCATGGGGGCTGCTTGGGATTCGCTTTCTCTCCCTCTCTCTGTGCCCCTCCCCTGCTTTTGCATGCTTGTGCTCTCTCTTTCAAATAAATAAACTTAAAAAAGAAGTTGGTTTTATAATTGTATTTTCCAGGAACACTCTTTGACAGCTTTAAGGGGCATGCCTCCCAGAGTTTGGGCTGCTTCTGGAATTGGCTCCTAGAGTTCTTGCCTCCCTTTAGGGGGAGAGTATTCCCTTGTCCTTATGTGTCCATGAAGGAATGGCTCCCAGACACATTGTTAGAACAACACTGACAGCCCCTTGTCATCCCCTTATATTTCTCTGAGTGGAAAAAAGAGATTTAGCTTATGAGCTGAATGTTAGGAGTTGAACATCATTGGCCCATCTTTCTCATTTAGGCAAGATTAAAATGACAGATAACACTGTTCCCAATGCCCAAGGCTGATTCTTTCTTGAGGAGCTGCCTTGACTATAGTGAATTTCTCTTCCTTCATGTAACAAACTTTTCAAGAGGCAGATTCTGTCCCTTCAAGGGAAGGAAGGGGAAGGAATAAGGACATGGTTTTATCTAGATGTTCTATCTGTGCCTGAGTAGGTAAGTTCAATTACTTATGGGGTGGAGAGGTAAAGTATGGGGTAGGGATGTAACAAAAACTATATGTGGCCAAGGTTAAAACTATGTTCTCCAAACCAGAGCCTCTAGAAATAATGCTAACATATTTTTATCCTTAATGGATACATATTTCAGTTTCTCAGTAGGATCTGAAACTCAGAAAAGGAGAGGGGTGTGATTTATTTACCCCTTCAAATCCAACAGCCTTTGCCCAGCCAGGTCTCTCTAGATTCGGGTCTCCCGTGCTGGTGGAATAATGGCTGACATGCCTCCTTTTCTATCTTTAAAAGAAGTGCCATCCAGACATCTCTCTTTTCCCTTTTCATGTATGTTCAGCCTAATCTCAAAGTTCACAACGTTTCTTGGAGGGAAATCCTTCTCTTCCTCTAGCTCAATCAAGATGTCATTCTTCATTTTTCACGTACTCACAGCAATTCTTGTGAAGGAAGGATTCAGACCTTTACCTTTTTCCTTTATGAGCTGATACTGTTCTTCCTGGAGTCCCTCATTAGATCTGATTTCTAGAGATTGAAACTTCCAAATATTTACTTCCATTGAGTTTTTCTAGATCTTCATGCAATGAGGGTTTTTATTCAATTATATGATAAAGTTTCTTACAATGTTTAGAATGTTCTTGGGTAAAAGCAGTGAAAAAGCCAACTGATTTGGATTAGATAAATGTATTGGTTCACATATCTGGAAATTCAGAGGAAACATAGACTTTAGAGTGAACCAGAGATCCAGCTTCATTCTGCCTCTCTTGGTAATGCCCTTCACTTTGGGTTGGTTTCCTTCTTAGTCTGCTTTTAGCAGTTTGTCCTTCATATCCATGGATAGCAACATCTAGAAAAAGAATAGATGGTCACTTCTGGATATTTTCCAGAACAAGGAAGAAATTTTCTAGAGAGTCCCCTGTAAACTTTTTCTTAGATAATTGCCCTGTACTGTGTCTCAAGTCCATTCCTGAAGCAGTCATGGCAAGGACCACTCCTGGGGCTTGGGGGCACATGAGGTCAGTGGGGAGGGATGGATAGAGTAACTAGAGAGGGATTTTGCTTGGAAGGCAGGATGTAGGACCTGGATGTAGGAAGACAATCAGAAATTCTTGCCTTAGCTCATTCCTCTAAAACAATTCACTGATAAAATCATACCTCTGGGGTCGAATCCATGGTCTAGATCACCAAAATCCATGACCATGGCCAGGGGTAACTTGGTACCAGGTAGTGGCCAGCTGATTCTAAAAGGTTATGGACAAATAAAATGCATACTAGAAATCCCAAAATACCTTCCATAGCTTTGGAATTAATTTAGCATAAGAAGAAGAAAAGTCTATTTGAAGTTGCTGGTCTAGAGCCACTTACTTACTTGTAGCACTGGTATTTTAAAGGTAAAATATTCATGTTAATGATAAGCTGGTAATTAATATGGATATTCATGGTTTATAGTCCTGGCTGAGAAACGCATTTCATTCATCAGTGAATAAAACATAAAAGCTCTGCTTGAAGAAAGCTTTAATTACCCAGAAGGTACAACCATTTGAAACCTGCATGTACAATACATGCATGTGTATGCATAAGTGTGCATGTATACACACACACACACACACACACACACACACACACACACAACTCAGGGCTTGGGCCCTGACACAGGAATGCCTGCTTCTGTATGGAGGAGAAAGAGAATATTGACCTCTTGGGGGCAGGCAGGTTGCCAAGACTCTGCTGGGTAGTAAATTTTATTTCAATCCTGCCATTCAGAGAAAAGGAAATCCTCTTTTATGTAACCTGGGTTCTCTAAGAAATAGACACTAAGACAGGATTAAATACACAAAGATTATATCAGAGCAAATGCATGTGTAGAAATGGATAGAATCAGGGCAGGCCAAGAGAGCAGTCAGCGCTCTGTGCAAGTCTGGCCCGGGATGATGAACAGGACAGAAATTTGGGGAGCAATGTCCAAGACTGCTGAGCTATCTAAGGAAGGTTCAGCAAAGCTAGTCGTGAGTCCTTGAGCTGAAGTCAGCTGATAGACGTGTCCCCAGAACTATCTGTGGTAGCATCCCTGCTGTGCCCTGTCATTGGAGCCAGAGCCTTCCTGAATCCTGTGTGAGCCTGAGGCAAAGGGAAAATCAGTAATGCTGATTCTGACTTTATTTACAATTTTGATATTTTATTCAGGGCTTTTTTTGCATTAATTCTTATTAAAAATGTTACATCAATTATCATTTATATTTATTACCAAGTTCTTTGGTACCTCTTCAACTTTGTACCCAAGGCATCGTGCCTCCCGCTGGTCCAGGCCTTGATTGGCACAGTGGCTGACGTGGCCTGAATGCAGGCACTGACAGGTTTTGAGGCACAGCCGCTGGGTGCCAGCCAGTAATGCTCCCAGGAGCAGGAAGGCTGGGAGATGCATTCTGGTGGCCACCATGCCCTCTCCTGGGGGGAAGAGGGAGGGGCCAGGAGAAAACACCCATCTGTGAGAATGGTGGTGCAGTAAAGAACATAAATAACAAAATCATCGTGTTCATTCTATTTGAGAAACTATTGAAAGGAAGCCCAGAGCCAGTAAATCTCTTTGGTCTGTGTCTTGTGAGGATGGTCAGCCACTTGCCTCCCCATACTGGAGGTTGCAGGCACTGAAGTGACATCCCCAAAGCTTCTTGTCTCTGCTCTCCGTGTTTAGCAATCGGTCCAGATACTTCTGTCCTGTCTCTCTGCTTTCAGTGTGGCTGGTAGCTGGCACCCCCAGACTGGCCAGCTATGCGGATGGTGTGCTTACATCTTTGTATTTGGCTTGTCTACACAGCACTTCTTTCCAGAGCGCACCCTTGGCTGCATGGTCTGTGGACAGGCGATTTGTGACCTCCCATCCCTCCCTCCCTCACAGGGATCTGCGACCTGACATCTGGGATGTGACAAGCTGGTTTGATCCTTGGGGTCCTTAGACTTTTCTCATCTGGTAAGAGGATTTTAAAAAGTAAAATGAAGGGAGCTTGGTCACACAAACCTTAATTTCCAGGTTAATTAAAAATTTAAGCCTTTTCTTTGTACACAATACCAAAGTGCATGATGTGTTATAAACCTTCTTCCTGACGACTCCGCTGGTTCTTAGAGCAATCATTTACCACCTCTGATTCTGGCTCAGCTGTGTCAGGGGTTACTCTATGTCAGACAGTGGGCAGTAGGGAGTATCTTGATTCTAATCCCATTGACAGAGGAGTATAGGTGTTACTGCCTCCAGTTCACAACTATAAAAGTTGAGGTTCAGGAAAACTGAGACTTGGCCCAGGTCACTCAGCTGGGACATTGTGGTTCTAGAATTCCAAGTCTGCATGCTTGACTTCTGTGGCTGGCTTTTTGCTGTGTTTCTTCCCATGGACTGACAATGAGGGGCTTATTTCTAGGGAAATCTTTGCTGCGTATTGATCTAGGGACAACTATCTTGTAATCTGATTAATCACTAGACATCCATCTCAGTGACAGTCCCTGGCAGAAGAGCTTATGTGAACAGTGTCGTGGCTGGTTTCCACCAGGAGAGACCAGCATTTGCTCCAACTTACTGAACAGACCACTCAATCAAATTTTATAGTTAGTTGGAATTAGCACTCCTGTAGCTGTGAATTCTTCTGTTTTTTTTTTCTTTCAAAAACTGCAGCTGAATTTGTATCTAAAAAGATTCAAAGTTTTCCTTGACTTTGAAAGAATCAAAGATAGAAATGTCCAATGTGATTATTGCTATAAAAACCCCACTAAAAAGGCAAGGAGGGAAACTAACCCTCAAGATAACATGGGAAAATTATATTTGCATAACATAAACTGAGTCTCTCTAGCTTCTTGTGGCAAGGGATGATAGGTTCACCTTGAATTAAAATTATGTAGCTCTGGGGTCTTTCAAAATGGACTTTATTTTTCTATTTCAGAATGTCACTCTTATGATCATTCCAGGTACAGGAAATGATGTCTTTCCTTGGGCTTCATGTAACCAGTGGGTAGCGTCATTTATACAAACTCATCACTGTGTAAATATCTGGTGCTATTAAAACCTATGTGCTCTTAAATATTTATAATGAGAAAAGTCATATTCAGCATCTTACATGCATTATTAACGGTCTCTAAATACATCTTCTAAATCAGTTACAGTGTGTATTGTACCCCTGCCATGAAATTTACCTTCCCAATTCAGTTTGTACATTTGTGGCCAAGGACTGATGGGTCTCCAAGGAGTATTGTGACCCAGATTCGGTTTCCATATGTTCAGTGCTTCCCAGGGTTTTCATATCCGTTCACTTGCTGACTACTCATATGTATATTCATTTTCATATAAAATTAAAATGTCTCATTATTGAGATTTCAAGAACATGTTAAAAGAGAGAGAATACTTGACTATGTTTGGGACAACCTGAGTCCTAGTCCTGGCCTTGCTGTGGACCTGTGTGGGTGCCTGGAGGCAAGTCCGTTTGGGCCTCATTTTCCTCATCTGTGAAAGGGGGACTTTGGATAAGTGGCTTGTTTCCTGCAGAGCATGGGAGGCTCAGGCCACACACCTCTCAGTCTGGAGGACAACTGTGGGACCTGGACAGAGCTCGGCCAGTGAGACATGCTGCTGGGACCGAACAATCCAAACTTCAGAAAATATACCACAGACAAGTGTAATTTCCCTGTTTGGGGTGTGGTGTGGTCAGATTGCACTTTTGTGGCAAGGACTTACTCTGAAGGATATGGATCATCCCCCACTGTTGGCTGTTCTTAAGCAGGAAATGCTATGGCTCTCAGAAGTAGGGAGAGGAAGGTTTTCTTATTGGTATAGACTAAATGTTCATGTCCCCCCAAAATTCATACGTTGAAATCCTAACCCCCGATGTGATGGCACTAGCAGGTGGGGCCTTTGGGAGGTAATTAGGCCATGAGGGTGGAGCTCTCATGAATGGGATCATGCCCTTGTTAAAGGAATACCTGAGGATTCCCTCTCGTTTGTGCCATTTGAAGACACAGTGAGAAGACAGCCTAGGAAGTGGACCCTCACCAGACACTGAATCTGACACACCTTGATCTTGGACTTCCTAGCCTTCAGAACTGTGAGAAATAGATTTCTATTGTTTATAAGTCACCAGTCTATGGTATTCTGTTACAGCAATTTAAAATGGACTAAGATATTTATTTAGTAGAGGTCTAAACTCATAGCCTAGAAAGTATGGTGGGGAAAGGGTAGATTTGATAAGAAGTTAGGTGGGATATGGGTGGGGACCCTGAGATTGGGTTTAGGCTTTAGAGTTACAGCTGCTAAATCCTTCTTTCTGTTTACTTAGATCCTTGGGTCTTCACTTTGTTTTCTTGACATAATTGTGTCTGAGTTCTACCACAGGAAGTTAAGGAGAACCTGTCCCTCCTTGTGGTACAGCTGGGCTGTCAGGGAGCCCAGTGCACCTGGGCCAAGAGTCAACAGCTACAGAGGAAGAAGCATGGAGACTAGACCAGGAGGCCAGCTGGGAGGTCTGGAGGAACTTGTTCTAGGGCCCATGGGAATCCTCTGGAAAGCTCTTAGACATAATGGGTGACAGCAGGATGAGTATCTCCAGGAGGCTAGGGAGGTAAGATCATCTTGTATGCGGTGCTGAAGATCTTAGCTTTCATCTAGGAAATGGGAGGCAGTTCAGGTCTTTTGAGTCAGGCATCAGTGTATCATTTTTATATTTCATCAAGGAAATCCTGGAGGCAGTGTGGGAATGTAATGGGAAAGAGAGATGGAAAATAATCCAGTGTTACTCTTTGCATGTTATGTCAGGCTTCATAAATGCCCGCAACTCCATTTAGGGCTTCAGATGTCTGGTATAATTGGTCTGTGTATGTCAAGCTCTCATTTTGGACTCCAGATTGTCCAAAGCCCTTATTCATCTCTTCGGTAGAGTAGAGGGCAGTTCACTCATGATTTTAGGTTTTCACTTAACATATCAATAGCCTTTAGTATTTGAGGTCTCCTAAAGGAATAGGAGGGAAAATCTAAGAGAGAGAGAGTGTGTGTGTGTACGTGCATGGGCGCATGTATGCCTGGGTGCCCATGTGCCTGTCCATGTGTGTGCATACCCAAGCATGTGTGCACTGATTGGATTTTATAACATGAAACCCCAAGTGCATGATGAAGAAAGCACCAGCCCAGAAGTCAGTACACCCGTACTCTTATACTGGTCCTAGGCCAATCTGCTGTTTAACTCTGGGTAGATCACAACTGACCTGAGATTCTGTTTCCTTCTCTGTCAAATGGAGGTAGGGAGTGAACTAGACCTCGAAAAAGCTTATCAGCTGTACCATTTTTATGTTATAAATAACCCCTTCCCTCATATCTTAGAGCTGGTACACACTTTACAGATACTGTGCGTTGTTTAAATTCCATGGCGTGCTATGTATTTTAGGTAGGAAATAATAAATAACAGAAAAAGAGGGAAGAATATATTAGATTTGACCTTGGCAGTTTCATTTTTAAAAATGTTTTCTGAATGGTGTGAACAAGCAAAAAATAATCTAAGCCAACAACAGATAAACCTTTTACCATGGAAACCATGAGACAATAGATGTTGTGCTGTGGAAATGAGTGAAACCGACAGGATGAACGTGGAACACGCACTGTAGAGAGATTTGTACCTTGTAGGAAACTTGGAAAAATAAGATCTTTTGGTATCTGCACATCAATAAGGAATGAAGGTCTGAATTCAGAAATATGATATTACAGTCACTTATTTTAAAATAAGACACATTTTGATAAATTCCAGAGCAGGATTTTTCAGCAGCAGCACTATGAGACTTTGGGCCAGATAATTCTTTGTCATACGGGGCTGTCCCATACATTGGAGTATATTTGGAAGTATTCTGGGGTACAAACTCGATGACCATAGTATCACCTCCCCTTATCCTGAAGCAGCAGAAATTAAAATTATCTCTAGACATTGTTGAATGTCCCCAGGAGGACAAAATTACTCCCATTAAAAAAAGTTTTTTTTAATGTCAATTCATTATTGAGAGGCAGAGAAAGGCAGAGCTCAAGCATGGAAGGGGGCAGAGAGAGGGACAGACGAAGAATCAGAAGCAGGCTCCAGGCTCTGAGCTGTCAGCACAGAGCCTGATGCAGGGCTCGAACTCTCAAACCACGAGATCATGACCTGAGCCGAAGTCAGATACTTGACTAAGCCACCCAGGCGCCCCATAAAATTACTCCCATTTGGGAACCACTGTCCTACGGTCAAGATTTTTAAAAAGAGGAAGTAAGCATAGGCTTTAGAGCCAGAAAGACCTGGTTTCTTTCTCAGCTCTTTTGTTTGCTAGTTGTTTGACCTCAGACAAGCTACCCATCTGTTGGAAGCCTTGGCTTCTTCACCTGTTAGAAAGAGATAATATTGGGGCACCTGGATGGCTCCATCGGTTAAGTGTCCAATTTTGGATTTCAGATCAGGTCATGATCTCACAGTTCATGAATTAAAGCCCCACATTGGGCTCTGCACTGGCAGTACAGAGCCTGCTTGGGATTCTCTCTCTCTTGCCCTCTCTCTGCCCTTCCCTTGCTTGCCTTCTCTCTCAAAATAAATAACCTTAAAAAAATTTAAAGGAGATAATATTGACAATCTCACTGGGTTAGCATAAGGGTCAGATTATATAAAATAACAAATATAAAGGGTCTGGACTATAGGTGCCCAGCATGGGAAGGCGGTCCTGGTGATGAACAGGAAAAAGGGAGAAAGCAAACCCTACTCTAGGTTAGAAAAAGGCACACACTGTTAATAGTCATTCCCATTCACATGTGGATGAGAGAACAAATATCATAATCCCAAAATGTTCCTTGTACCTTTAATCAGAAAGAAGTGATATTTACTGAGTACCTACTGAGTATCCATCAGACACTGTGCTAGCCCCTTTATATTTATCACCTCCTTTAATCTCTCAAGAGCCAATTGTGGTACTCATTTATGACCATTTTCAAATGAGATAACAGAGGTTCCAAGAGATCTGGTATCCCATCGAGTGCCATACAATAATGTCAGG
The DNA here is from genome assembly GCF_018350195.1 of Panthera tigris. Taxonomy (NCBI): domain Eukaryota; kingdom Metazoa; phylum Chordata; class Mammalia; order Carnivora; family Felidae; genus Panthera; species Panthera tigris. Next base: position 128,364,693 of record NC_056662.1, read on the forward strand.
TTTGGTCAATTTCAAAGCCATGATTTCAGATGAGATTGATGGTCAGGGATACTGAAGTTGAAATCATTATGTTTTTATAAGGGGAGAATTATCATGAATGTGAAAGCGTATGACTTTTGCCAGCAACATATCTTGCTTGAACATAAATATTTATGGCTAAGAGAGTTGGTTTCAAGGCGCTGAGTTACAGGGACCATTACATGTGTTCAAAGAAGAATGTGACTCAGTTTGAAGAATATGGAGTGTGTTTTCTAGCATGTACTCACTGCACGAGAAAAGCTAATGGCATGCATTTGATTTATTCTAATATTCAATTAAAAGTCCAGTCAACTAGATTCTCCTTTGTCAGCTTTCTTCTGTAAAAGCTGTACCTAAGAGAAATCTTGCTTCCAGTGCTCCCTGGCCCCAATCTTTCATGCTGGTAGAAGGGAAAACCCTGATTCATGGGTCAGAGAATTGGGTTGTATTGCTTTTGAAATATTGGTGCATGGTAGAAATGGTTTCCAATTACAGAGGACTGAGTGCACAATCCCCATACTGTTCTATTTAAATAACTGCTGAATCGCCAGGGCTGCTTTCCTGTTTCTAGCTCCCTGAACAAGTAAATAATGGAAAGAGGAAAAAAAAATCAGCATTTGTAATAAATAACCGTACGATCTGGTATTGGAACCTCAGTCCTTGGTCATATTTCCTCCCTCCACCATGTTTTTCCTAATGGCAGCTCTGAAATAAAAGTTACCTTATATATATAAAACTTAGAACCCAAGCTTACCTTTTGTTTGCACCTTTAGGAATGTTTGTGACAGCATGTTGCAAGGGAAAATAACACCGACTTTGGAGTCAGGCAGATATAGGGTTGAATCTCAGCTCTGTCACCAGCCAGTGTTGTCAATGGAAATATCTCATACTTTTTGGAGTTTGAATTGCATGAGCTTTGAAGTCAGACCAACCGGGTCAGGAAACTTAATCTCTGTGAGCATCTATAAAATGGATAGGTCCTCATGTGACTTGCAGGGTGAAAATCGGGGTAATATATGTGAAGTCTCAAGCATAGTTCCTGATATAGGTCAGGCTTTTAGGAAAGGGACAACTATTATTGCATCATTAATATCAGTTTCCTTGTTAGAGCCATAGAAGAGATTACATTCAATTTATGTTATAAAATATACTGAGCTGATAAAATGCAAGTTACGCTGACAATAGGTATACAGATGAGTTTTTAAAAATTCTCACAGGGGAATTCTATGTGGATCAGAGGTTGCATTCTTTTAGAAATGGCCTATGGTTTTGTGAGCTGTTCTATGACACTTGGGTGATGGGGTTTGTTAGTACCTGTCATCCAACATTCAATTAGTTGGGGGAGAGATAGGAGGGGTGTGTGTATGTGCCTGTGTGTGTGTGTGTGTGTGTGTGTGTGTGTGTGTGTGTGTGGCGGGGGGGTTGGGGGAGAAAGAAAGAGAGAAAGCACAAGGGAGCATGGGCTTGCTGCCTACCTGTGTCATCAAGATAAGGGGAATGCTTTTTGATGACATTTCCTCTGACTGGCAGGCCGGGGGAGGCAGAGGCAGGCATGCTCAGCGGCCAATAGGATTTAACAGAAGGATCCCAGAAGTTTACTGCATGAATGGATTTAAAGGAGTCATTTGGTCCAGGCCCAGCTGATGCTTGAATCCCTGATACAGCTTGCCAGGAAGACATCTCCCATTCTTTGCCTGGGTGCCTCCACGGTGGGGAGCTCACCACCTCTGAAAATGATCAGTTGTACATTTCAGAGAAGAAGAGAGTTCTTCTCTGGGTGGAGCCTGGCCTTGTCTACCTGTTACTCATTCCTGGGTTCTCGTTCTGACCTCTGGGGTGACAGAGAGTAAGTCTATTTCCCCCTTCCAGTAAGGCGTTCTGGATCTCGAGAGCACCTGTCATTTCCCTTGGATCTCAGCACCCTCATTCTCCTTGATGGCTTGTCAGGGACTGTGCTGGAGAGGACATTGATACTTGTACACTGAAGAGTTAGTGACATGGTGGCATGGGGGGAATCGGATATCACTAGAATCTGGGGTTTCTTAGATGTGCCTGTGTACAAAGAGGGGTGTCCTGGTTGGCAGAAAGAGCCTGGGATGTGGACCTGCGTGACCTTGTACCATCGCCTGACTTGTCTATGTGTCACTTTCTATGAAATGGAGAGAATAACATTCCCATCACTTGTGATGAAAAAGTGTGTGTGAAAATACTCTGTAAGTTGTGAACCGTTATACCTGTGATAGTGTGCCTGATGATAATGGCTGAAGACATTTTTATTTTTTTAACTTTTTTAATGTTTGTTTATTTTTGAGAGACAGAGAGACAGAGTGTGAGTGGGGGAGGGGCAGAGAGAGAGGGAGACGCAGAATCGGAAGCAGGCTCCAGGCTCTGAGCTGTCAGCACAGAGCCCGACGCGGGGCTCGAACTCACAAACCGTGAGATCATGACCTGAACCAAAGTCAGATGCTTAATTGACTGAGCCACCCAGGTGCCCCATGGCTGAAAACATTTGTGGTTATCTCTTTAATCAGTCCCAGAGAAATTTCATAGAAGTGTTACCAGCTTGAAGTCTCCTTGAACTTTTGCTATGACGTGTTTGTAAAAGGCGTCATTCTGGGTAGCTGCTATTGACATCAGGCACATGCCTGCATGGGCATATGGCTTTGTTGTTGCCCATGCCAAATGTGGCGTGAAATCATCCCAACTGGAAGCTGGAATTTAGGTCAATCTCCTTCCTTAATGATGAAAAAAAAACATATAACAGAACTCAATGATTTGCCATTTGAAACAAAAAAGGGTATGTTTTCTTCTTGTCATTGATGTTGGATCATTTTGCTAAATATTCTTGCTAACTCAAGCATGACAGCTTTGATGTGGACCTGGAAGCTGGCTGCAGCCAAGCACCAGTGACATCTTGATTACTTAGGATAGAATGCCCTTCACCATCTCACACTCACATTCAGGCTCTATGCTGGGGCACCCAGGAACAGAGGGCAAATGCCAGGAGTTGCCATGTCTGTGAGTGAGTGAGTCAAACACACAATCAATCACAGCAAGCAGGTAAGTGCTAAAGGCAGCTTACAAGATGCTATGGGAAAGGAGTGACACTGTCCATGGTCAGCCCGGGCAGTTTTCTCTGCTCTGGACTCCACCAGGATGATCTGTATATGCTTTTGTCTTCTGCCATGGTCTTTGCTTTGTGGCATTTATAGGGGACCACATATTCCTATTTCCCATCAGACTGAGCACTCTTAAAGCCAGAACTCCCCCTGAGCCTTCCAGTTAATGAGCATGGTTTCTGACACAGTAGATAGGGAATGGGCAGTATAACTGAAGGGTGAGTGAAGTGACAACTGAGATTGAAGAAATATTTCTTGAAGCTATTTCTTTTTTTTTAATTTAATGTTAATTTTTGAGAGAGAGAGAGAGAAAGAGAGAGAGAGAGAGGGAAAGCATTAGCAGGGGAGGGGCAGAGAGAGAGAGAGACAGAATCTGAAGCAGGCTCCTGGCTCTCAGCTGTCAGCACAGACCCTGACACAGGGCTCGAACTCACAAACTGTGAGATCATGACCTGAGCTGAAGTCAGATGCTCAACTGACTGAGCCACCCAGGTGCCCCATCTTGAAGCTATTTCTTGGCGAAGTAGGATTTCTATGAGCTACGAAGGACAGTGATGGCATTCCATATGTGAGCACTTGAGCAAAGGCTGGGAAGTGGGGGAACCTCCTTCTTTGGGGAAGGAATGATTCAGAGTCGCTGGAATTCAGGTCCATTGCCATTTGTTGAATGCCTGTCATGGAGTATTGGGGAATCATTCAGAACCCAGTGATTCTCACAAAAATCTTGGGAAGCAAGCTTTATACTATGCCCATTTTGAGATGAGTTTACCGAGACTCAGAGAATAAATACATTGCTGAAGTTCACATAGCGAATAAATGGCCAGACTGGGATTTGAACCCAGATCCGTGTGGCTCTGAAGACCACATATCACATGATCACTGACAGGGCATCCGAGCTGTATTCATTGGAGGTTCACTGTCAACCCAAACTTCACACGCTTCTGAAGCCTACCTCCCCTGAATCCACACATCCCCCACCCCCTACTCCACTGCTGAGGTACCATTCTAAGGGAGGCTTTCTCTGAAAAGTGTTCTGTTCTTCAACCTCATCTTTATGCATATTTTAGTCTGTGATCAAGTAGGCAGACAGTGTTCGAAATCACTGACTCACTCTCTTTGCTCCCAACCAAGGACACGAGGCCCAGAGTAGAGAGTGCCCTGCTGACCCCCCTGAGAGCCAGGCCTGGGTGCGAGAACGCAAGTCTCCTCACTGCCTTAATTCCAATTGCCTGTACATAGCAAAGGATTCTGGAGAGTTTCTAGTTTTCACTTGAGAGCTGCTGCAAAAGATTTTAACATATGGCAGGTATTTTTGATTGTAGAAATTAAGGGCACTATCCTTAGATGGGGAAACTCACTTTGGAAAAGTGATTTCTATGTTGACAAAATATCTAACTCCACCCATCTGTTACTAAAGTTATTTACAAACACCCATGCCTGGTTTCCCCTAGATTCTCTTCTTCAGAGGCATGCAGGGTATTGGATCAATCCTGTTCCAGCAGGTTCCAGGCCACACAGGCAGAAGAAGCAACCACTTGAGTGAATAATTTTTTGAGCCACTCTCTGTGGGTTGGGACAGATGATCAAGGGCCGTGGAGTCTGCGTAACTAACCCAGGACCTTTTCTGCCCTCCGGGACCACATTGCGTGCACGGAGCACCCACTGCAGGCCAGACACTGTGATGGACATTCTCATATTTATTATCTAATTTAAGTAGCTGAACGACCCTGTGTAAGGAGTTTAGTTCCTCTATTTGCAGATGAGCACAATGGCATTAAGGGAAACTAAGAGATGTGCCCAAAGTGGAAAATCTAGCATCTGGTACCTTTTTAGCAGTTTGAAACAGAGCGAACAGAAGGTAAAAAGTATTAAGATGCAATAGAAACTATAAGAACGAGTAGGCAGGGGGTAAATTCAACTTCAGTTGGAAATAGGGTATCAGGCCACTTTCCCATGCTGCACTTTCTACAGAGTCACCGAGGGTGCTGTTTCTATTACACAATTACTGACAAAGTTTACAAGAGGGGAGGTGGTCATGTTTGTGGCCAAGGGGTTAGTGGGAAGAGAAGGCAGGCAACCTTGCTGGGGGCCATTGTTTCAGTGGATTTGATACCACGAGGCTTCTGATGCCCCGGCTTTGAGGGCTAGAACCTAGACCTTCTTGGTACACTCACAGATAGCTCATGCTCGGGGTCAAACACTGACAGACATACCTAGAGAGTAGTGTACAAAACGGATGCCATGGGGGGCCTCGCTGGCTTAATCAGTTAAGGGTCCAACTCTTGATTTCAGCTCAGGGCATGATCTCACTATTCGTGAGTTCCATGAATGGCTAGGAGCTCTGCTGCTGGTGCACAGCCTGCTTGGGATTCTCTCTCCCCACCTCTCTCTGTCTCCCCCTCCCAACTCCACCCCACAGCTCGTGCACGCTCTCTCTCTCTCTCAAAATAAATAAATATTTTTTTAAAAATGCCAGTTTTTAAAGAGACAATCAGAGATGTCCTTTTCCAATAAGATGATGCCCGTTTCCTCAACCCAGCTTACCCCTTCATCTAATATCAGTGTAATCTGGGAGATGGAACTGGCAACAAAAGTGGGTTTGATGAGCTTCGAATTAAAGCAAAAGAAGGTGATCTGTATAGGCCAGGGATGGAAAGTTATGGTTCTCAGGCTAAATCTGACCTGCCACCCGTTTTTGTAAATAAAGTTTTATTGGAACACAGCCATGCCAATGTATTTACATATGTCTCCAGCTGCTTTCATGTTGCAGCAGCAAAACTGAGAAATTGTAAGAAAGACCATATGGTGTGCAAAGCCTAAAATATTTACTATCTTGTCTTATAGAAAAAGTTTGCCAACTCCTAAATCTAGTCCCCATTAAGACTCGATGCACCTATGTTTTGTTTCCTGGTCCCATAATTCCATTTCTTTCGAGCTCCCAATCCTGTCCCTCTTCCTCTCATTCCCACTGTTCTACTTAAGAACCTTGGAAAGTTCCAAATAACTAACACCAAAGCAAAGAAACCTGAGCAGAAAAGGAGGGGATAACTGGCCCACAAAGCACTTTCAAGGCTGAGATGGCCTTACAAATATCTGGAATTATAGACCCCGAAGCCACAAAGTTTGTTCCATTCTCTACTCTCTAGCTTTTCCTGTGTCACTTTTATTCTCACTTAGTGGAGACAGGCTACTTCTCGTTGGGAGAAATGACTGCCAGATGTTTGGGGTCTTGCTTGGTGAAAGGGTTTTATGCCTCTTGCTCATAGCTGAAAGGCCTTACAGAAGCCTGCTGATTGGTCCAGGTTTACTCACGTGCTCATTCCTGGGACCAGTCATTATGTCCAAGGGTGGGAGGTAGTGAGGCCCCATGTGGGCTCAGTTTGGCCTCTGTGGGTGTGGTCTGATTGTGGAAGTAGGAGCGCAGAAGCGGGGGGCCTCTGGAGTGGGCAGCAGACTACACGAGTAGTTACGTGTCGCTTGTTTCCTCCATCTCCAGCCCAGCCTGATGACTTCAAGCCCTTTAGCGCTTGCCTGCAGGCCAACTGCAAATCATCGAATCTCACCCGCCTCTAGGCACCCTGGGTACTATGGTGGGAGGGTCTTCCTGAGTGCCTTCTGATCATATTCCTAAACGTAAGCCTAAAATGCTGAGACCACTTCTCTTCCTCCCCTTCCCCACTATGGGCTGGTGAACTTCATCTAGTGAACCTCTGACTCCTAGTTTCCCCCTTACATCCTTGGAATGCCCCAGTGGAATTGCTGTCCCTTTCTGGCTTCCCACAGTCTTTTGTGCATTCCTCTGTGGCAGACTTACTTACCAACTGCACCATATGGTCTGTTTGTTGTTGCCCTATCTTACTGTGAGCTCCAGGAGAGTAATCTTGAGCCTTGCTCACCTGTGCACTCAGACACCATAAAAGGTCCCCCACAGTTACTTGCTTGATGAAGCGTTTCTGCTCACACTTCCCTCCAAGGAAGACTCCTTTAGTGATCAATCCCTCCCCACCCAGGGTTATGGCAGTTTTCTTTACTCAATTCCTCTTTCTGTGCTCACCATTCATTTACAATGGCATATTCTTTCTTTACAAGTGCCGACATCACTGAATAAGGTCTGCTTGAGTAGCAGTTCGCTGGACCTGGTCTCTTCCATGTCTCCTAGTTCTTAGAGCCAAACATACCCCACCTTCATTCCCAAGTACCATCCATATTCCCAACTTGTCTGAGAAGAGAGTCTATCACAGTTTTGTTTGAGCAAATAAAAAAGTCCAATAGTTTAGTGCACATACACATGCACACCCACAAGTATGAGTATATGCATGTGTTTCTATAATATGTACATGCATTATATAATATACAGACCTCAGTAAGCCTTAAAAACTTCCAAGGTCCAAATTAGGTATTTTCAGGTGAATCTTTGGGACAGAATGCAAGGCCTAACACAGAGTCTGGGAGCGCCCATTCCAGAGCTGTGTGTTCTATTTGCTTAAAATTTGTACGTTTCAAGATTTGAAGAGAATAACATTTGGAATCAAGGTCCAGGATTTAAGTCTCACTTCTCCCCTTTCTGAGTAATCACAGAGAAATTGTACTTAATGGCAATGAGCCTTTATTTCCGCGTTTATGTCACAGTCCCCTCTTCTGGATTAGTGACCAAACTTAAAAGAGAATGCATAGGGAAGTGATTTAGAAGCTGTGAAATGCCATAAAAGTACCAGTTATGACCCAAATAGAAATTTAAGAATTCAGACATGAAATATTCAATGTGAACTCCATGGGAAAAAAAATTTGAAACACTCCTGCCACAATCTAATATTTCCCCCAACAAAGTATGGTGTGGAACATCCTGGGTAACTTAATTACCTAGTGGAATGACAGCTTCAGCAGTGCTTAACGACTGCCGTCTGAGGACTCTGGCAGGTTTAATATAGAAAGCAAACCGGAGCTAACAGATGTGTCTGCCTCTTCCTGGGTCCCATCACTAGGGAGGTGCAGCTGCGGCTTTGCCTTCATCCCAGGTAGTTTGGCTTTGAAATGTGGCTGTGCTTTTGCGAAACTCCCTCTACTGAAGCTTTATTATCCCTACTTTTCCTGAGGATGGCCATTTTCCTTGACGACTCCATGCTGATGGGTAACAACAAAGATTCTCTGCAGATGATTCTCTGCGGAGTGAATGGTAGGGTGGAAGTTTCTGCTTTCAGAGGTGTGTGCACACTTCGGACAGAGTGGGCTGACAGCCCCTAACAGTGAAGCCAGTGGGTGATGGCACAACTAGTTGTGTGCTCTCAGCAGTGACGCTGGAATATTTGCTGAACTGCTCACAAGCCTTCCTTTTCCCCAGTTTGGAAGAAAACCAGCTTCGGCACTGGAAGAAGATGACCGGAGGGAGGTGGCAAGAGAGAAAGTCAACATGTACAAGACGTTTCGGGGTTTTGACTTTTGCTCTTTACCTTGATTATATCGCTATTTATAAATCTTGGGGTTTTTTTTCTTCAGCTTTATGTAGCACACCCACATCTGCTATATACAGGGTGATATTGGGAGCTAACTACTTGCAAGGTATTCTGGGAAAAGTGTATACCCTGCTCTGTGCTAATGAGAGGCTTTTCGAGTGGCTGTTTATTATTTCATATTCTGAGCTCCAACGAGCACTAGGCAGTAGACCAAACACACACATATGGTCTGTGCCCCGTAAATATTAAAAATGCATTAGTCAGCCTAAGTTTTCTTTTGTATTTTCTAAGACTTGTCAATCACAAACCAATAGGTCCTATTTGTAGAGAAAGAACAGATTTAAAATGACAAAACCAGAACATTTCTCAGAATCCTGGGAAGGACTGGCACTTAAAAAAAACAGTGACAACAAAATTTCAAGTGAGTTGTCTTGGAATCTGTCAGATTTGGAGATGCACTGCTCTCTCTGAGTCTGTGCATCCCAGATGGAGTGGTTTCTGTAGAAAAACAATCATAGTTATATTCAGGAGAGCTTACTTGGCAAGAAAATCATGATTGAATTGATGCTATTGTGACACAATGTAGGAGTTTATAATTGCAATTTGTTATGAAACAGTTGGACTGAATCCCAAGGATGGATATTTTAATGCTCTGTGGGGAAATCGGAAAGAAAGGCATCAGCAAGGACAGATGTGATGGCAGAGTAAGACTGGCTGTTGGGAGGGCTTGCTGCTTGCTATTTGCTTTGGTGAAATTTGGTTTGGTGAAACCACAGAAGTCCCAGGTCCAGCCCCTAGTCTCATAGGACGAGACTCAACTTAGCCAATGTACTAGAGTTGATCATGTTTGGGAAGGCCAATTTATTCTGAGTAAGTCCAGGTATATACACTAGGAACAATCTCGTTTATTTACCAGGAGATGTAGAACTGTAGGACAGGCCAACCCTTCTTTTGGGCTTACCCAGTATACTCCCTATATGCCAACAACACAGGAAGTCAAGATCCCTGGTAAGCTTGGAATCAGGGAAAGGTAGATAGTTGCATAAACTGTGTGGGGCTTCATGTATCCACCTCCACCATAGGTGATGCTCACCGTTGGGTTGATGGAATGCTTTGAGTGGCCCAGCAGGTAACCTGTGGCCCTAAGGGGACTTCGATGGCCACTCCAAAATCTCCCTCAGCAGCTCGTCCTTCCCTAGCCTTCCATTGTTGACATTCTTTCCGATACAATCCTTGCATCTTTCTTTAATTGTGATAATATTTCCAATTACATTAAAATTGGGGCCAGGCCAATCATTTGGCTTCTCTTCAAAATGATGTTCTTTAAATATTCAGCACTTCTTTAGAGGAGAAGTTGAACTCTGCCTAGAGAAGCATCAAAGCAGGAGCCCGACGGCAGCACTCAGCCTCTCTGTCATTCCAAAGTTGTTCCTCCCTGGCCCAACTTTGCATTTCTCACTCAGCAAAATAGTGCTCTGCAGAAAACTGCATCTACCTGCCTTCACAGACAGCTTAAAGACCATCTATCATTAGTTAACCCGGCTTAACATAATATTGCCTCTCACCACATACTTCTCCACAAGGTAGATTCTCATAGATTAACTTCATCTTCTTGTAATACTTGCACACACATGTTTTTATCCAAAGATGTTAACACTTTTGAATCAGTGCTATAGGCAGCTACCTGCTGGCTTGCTCTTTAGTCTGGCTAAATTCAGAGATAAATCTTTGCCCAGCCTGGGAACCCTTCACTCTATTTATGATTTACAGTAAATTGTATCTGTAAAGCCTGCATATCTTTGCATCTCTAAAGCCTGTCCATTCAGTTTATTTTCATTTTTGTTTTAAAAAATTATTCCATCACTCATTTATTTATCTGTGCAGCAAATGTTAACTGATCATCTTCTAGATTGTACCCTACACAAATAGATAAAGAAGGATAATACACAGTCTTCATGCCTGTGGGGAGAGACAGGCAAGGAAACAGATCATTGTAACACAGGATGCTGAGTGCAGCAGTGGAGACATGCCAGGGATCATGGGAACACAGCGAAAGGCAATCAGCCTGAGAGCCAGAGTGGGGCTTCAGGGAGACTTCCTAAAAGGGAATGCTTGAGAATTAGCCAAACTCAGATGAATGTGGGAGGGTTCATTAGGCAGAGTGAAACCATGATATCAACCATCCTGAGGTGAATCCATGGTTTAATTCCAAAGGTAGCATGAACCCTTTTTCCAATTTGTCCCCTGGGGGTTTCTCTCACTCTTGACCAAGCATTTCCTTTGTGTGTGTGTGAGAGAGATTGAGAACAACACTGGGTGGCAGAACTCCTGGATCTAATAATGTCTAGTACTTTGTTGTTTATCAAGCAAATCCACGTTCATTATGCCACTTAACTTTCCAAAAAAAAAAAAAAAAAACCCTTACAGTGATGATTCTTAACTGGAGTGATTTTACTCAGAGGCCACATTTGGCAAGGTCTGCACATATTTTGCATGGCCATACTGGGTGCTGGGAGACTGTTGCTGGCTTCTGTTTGGTGGAGTGATGCTGCTATCATGCACAGAACATCCCTCCACAGCAAAGAATTGTCTGGCCTGAAACATCAAACAACAGTGCTGAGATTGAGAAGCCCCATCTTGAGGTTCTTTGCAGAGGGAAACTGAATCTTTGGTCTAGCTTTATCTAAACTAGCTGTGTGATCTTTGGCAAACCATTTAATCCCAAGCCCTAATTCTTCTACTCATAAAATCCATATTTATTTTGACATTAAATGTTCCAGAAAATCTTTTCCAAATCTAAGAGTCTTTGATTCCCTGGATTCAAATGTTAGTTTAAGCCAACAAATAAGCAAACAAACTTTTGCTGTAAAAGTTACAGTTGTAATACACTGATTCTCAGTACAGTGTTTTATTTGGATAATAAATAATAGATTTGCTCAGCAAGTACTTGGAGTGCCCCACATGGGTGCCACACCATGGTGTGCCCGGGTGATCCTCCAGAAGGCCCTGTGTCTGTCTCCAGCCTCCTCCCTCTTGCTCTGCAGCAGAAGCTGTGAATTCCAGGTGCCCTTTTGAGCATCTGAAAATTTGGCCAGAATCCACAGAGTGACAATGTGGTTTCCAGAACTTGTTGAGATTATTCACAGTTATCAGTGTTCCTGTCCCTCCTCTTCCCACAAAAACTCTTCAAACTCCCCATCACCTGACATCGTGCACATTCTGTCCTTAGGTGACTATGTCATAGTGTTTTGGGAAAATCTACAGAAAGTCACCCCACTGAAGGGTAAGCCAGTTACTAAAATCCAGTGAAAACTATTATAAACAACTTAATGAACTCTTAATGTATGCATTCTATATCACATCCCTGAAAGATGAATATTACTTTTTCCATTTGACCGATGAAGAAACCAAATCTTGGAGAGGTTAAGTAACTTCCTTTGATTTTTTTCAGAGGAATGATGAAAACTTGACAAAATATGAGACTGTTACATTGGAAACTATTAAACTGGTGTTTCAGATGAGATGGGAGGAGGTTTATTGAGTCATCCTTATAAGACATTGATCCATCTGTGTACCAGGACTGATGAGGCAGTGTTGTATGATAGAAAAAGTGGTCTTCATAAGCTGAATATCCGCGTTTGTCAAATGAGGTAATAATTCTTGCCTTAGAGATTGAATGTTATAATGTATGTTAAATGCAAATTATAGTGCCTAGAATATAGTGGGTGCTCACTACCAATGGTAGCTATCATTATTGCTATGTAATCACTGGTACATATTTAATCTCTAATATCTTCAAAGCTAGAAAGGGGCAGGTAAATGGAAGGATGTGGAATTATGAAACATGAGGTTACCCAGCATCAGGATTTTTTATATGTGTGCCAGACTGATTCCACTGAATCCCCTTTATAGTTCTGCAAAGCTATAGGGCTCGGTCCATGAAAGTTGTTTGGAAAATTCTTATTCACTTGAACTTGTAAATTGAGTCCCTTTTTGGCCATATTATCTACCAATCAATTCAACTACCTTTTTTTCCCCATTCTAACTTCATTCTTGAAGGAAATGTTTCATATTTAGTTTTGATAAAAATAAATCTGGTTTGTTCTCTGCATTAGGTATTATGCTAAGGCACTGTCATTTAATATTTGGGTTCCCATGGAGATACTTCCCAAGTGGGACTACAAAATTGAGGGTTCTTATTGATCCCCTGCAATTAAATGGTTCCTCTGAGAGAGAATCTGACATCAACTTCTCTCTCTTGGTGTTGCCACAAGAAAAGTAAGAGCCAGTGAAGAGGGAAGGTATACAGATGGAAACATTCCCCAGTCTGCTAAAAAGTATTGCCTTCTGGTCAACTCATAAAACTGTAAACACTGTAGTGATTGCTTTCCAGTTATAAAGGCAAGGCCTTTGGTTGGTTTGTTTGTTTTCTAGATGAATAGATACTTGCTGAGTCAAAGTGGATAGAATTACATTGTTCATATCTGCACATATGTCCCAGTCAGGTGTTTTAATTTCCCCAAAAAAGGTTCTACGGGGTTATATCATGCCCACCCCCTCATTCGTGTTCACCCAGAACCTCAAAATATTACCTTATTTGGAAATAAGAGTCTTTGAAGATGTAATTGGAGTTAAGATGAGGTCATACTAGAGTAGGATGGATCCTAAATCCAATATGACTAATGTCTTCAAAAGACAAGGAGAAGACACAGAGACACGAAGCAGAACTCTTCATGAAGGGAGAGGCAGAGATTGGAGTGATTTGTCTATGAGGCAAAGAATGCCAAGGATGTCTGGGAACCACAGCCATGGAATAGACTCTCTTTGTGAATGCCCGTGGGCACCAACCCTCTAAACACCTTAATCTTATACTCCTAGCCTCCACAACTGTGAAACAATAAATTTATGTTGGTTAGGTCACCCAGTTTGTGATAATTTGTTACAGCAGCCTTGGAAAACTAATATAGAAGCCTTTTTTTTTTTTTTTTTTTATAAAGCCTCAGTGAATAACTTTATCGAAGTGGTTTGGAAGCAGAAATAGTTAAACTGGACAGACCCAAAGATCAACCAAAATTCACCATCATCTTTTCCCAGTAGGTACCACTTTTCTTTAACCTGCCAGGATACGTGTCATATAAAACGGGGTTACAGAAGCTTTTGAATACAGATTAATTCCTGAATGTAAATTTCCAGTTACCAGAAGGTTATCACAACATGCCTTCCTGGCTTAAAATTTTCTTCTGGTCTTCATTTGATTGTTTGCTTTTGTTTTTCAATTGGCCTTGGTTCCAAATTGAACCTGGGAAAAAATAATGGGATTTGATATGACAATAAAATATTGGTTCAGTTTTCTATTACTAGGAGATTTCAATTCATTGTATGAAGAGTATCAGTGGGTTTTGCTGAACGTGTTCCAATTTATGATTAATGTTTTAAAGGAGTGGAGGTGTTTTAAAGGAAGTGTTTAAGGTTTAAATCCTATCCAACTTAAAAACAAACAAGAAAATGGCAAGATCAGCCAGATCTTCTCAGAAGCACCATTATAGTCCAGGTCTTCAAATTTTTGTCCCTTTTTACTCTGTAGAAGACATAAAAGGAAAAAATAAACCATTAAAAATTTAGGACAGGCAGTATATACATACAACTTCAGAGTACTCAAAGATGGGGGAAGGGAGTCCATTGGGAAATTGACAACCAGGAAAAATGTGGAACAGTTTTGGGGTTGGCCTTTGGCAAAAGGGCGAACTGTCTAGGAGTCAGGTCCTTCAAACACATGGCTTTATCTTTAGACTTTTCTGTAAGGTGAGGGGGACCCTTAGCAAAGATAGGGAATAAAGGGAGAGATGAGGAGGTGAGTGATGGGTTATTGAAATCACTCCAATTCCTATCTGGGGAGAGCTATGGGACAGAAATGAGAAAGGTTGGCCCCTAAACATCACAACATTTTCCCATAATGTAGCTGAACTTGGCAGTCTTACCTGCTACTGTTACATCACCTGGGATTATAAGTGCATGGTGAGTACCTTTAAAGCATCTGTATACTCATTGTTTCACTTGGTCCTCATATACACTCATTAACACACAGAACCGTAGGTATTTATGCTCCTATTTTACCTGAGACTCTGAGAATTTAAAGAAATTTCCCTGAATCACATAGCTAGTAAGTAAATGAGCTGGGATTCAGCTATTAATCTGATTGCAGACCCTAGCTTTTATTGAACAAACTCTGCTGTCCTCTTGGAAAATCCCTGGAAAGCTACTTCTTTGACTATTCTGAGAGGCTGATCAGTCCAAGTCTTATCTCTGAGCTGGTCATTAATGATAATATAGCACTAGAAAATAAGCTAGGTATAGAAATTACATGTCTACTAAAATATTTCAAGTTTATATCTTTTCTGAGTATCAACAAACACATTTTAGTTCCCAAGGAAGTCTCCCTTTTCTTCCAAACAGGCACATTTCTTTAAATAGATCTTTTAGGGAATACAGAATAATTTCTAGTGACTATTTCACGGAAAATGTTCACATGGAAATGAGGGATATAAGCAGAGTACTCTAAATTTCCTTGGAGCTAGAGATTGCACCTTTCTTCATGTAATTGAACTCAAGATGAAAGCAATGGTGTCAAAATCATAAAACATCAAACCAGCTTCCAATGTATATTGTTGAACTTCTCTGTAACTCAAGTGTTTTGAAGATGAATCCTGGCTCACTACTCTGAGTTGACCACGTGCTTTGTTAATATCAGGGGAACTTCATTAGCATCTAGTGAAGATTAAAAAAATAGAAGAAGAAGAAGCCATGCTAATAACCAAAAATAATGTTGCCGTGTGCCAGGTATTCTGTATGAATTATGGCTTGTAATTCTCACAAAATTTTATGAAGTAAGGTTGGTTTTACTCAGATTTTTTTTCAAGAAACACTTGAGATAAGGAACTATTAACTTAGAAAAATTAAGAAATGTGCTCAAGATCCTATGACTAGCCCCAGGATTCAAACTCTCATCTATCTGACTCAAACTCCATGCTCTTAACCCAGTTGTAAATCCAAATATGGAAGACTCAGTATTTTGATGCCTCCTTAATGGCTGAAGTGGTAGGTTGCGGAGGCATGTGAAGTATTCACAGCTATGTGTGAGCCACTGCTGATTCAGCTTTCCCCCAAAAAATATTTATTGAGTAAATTTATTAAATGCCAAGTACTATGCCATTTGCTGGTTATACAAAAGTGAACATGACACATATAATCTCTTACTTTTAGAAGAAAGAAACATCCTAAAAGTTAACCCACTAAAAATGAACTATGAGTGGTGGTAAGTACATCGAGAAAAACAAACCAAAGACTGAAATGGAGAATGCATTTGGGGTAAGCGTGGGGTGTTATCTCAGTGAGGTGACACTTAAAATGAAGGATTAGTGGAGCTGGCGGTATGAAGAGTTAAGGTGGGACATTGTCCTCAAGGCAGAGAGAACAGCATGTGCAAATGCCCTGGGCCAGAAAGAGTTGGACATATTGCAGGAACAAAAGAGATCTAGTGTGATTGGAGCACAATAAGGGCAGGAGTGAGGCCTAACATGGAATTGAGAAAAAAGCAGAACCCAGTTCAAAGAGATGTTATTCTTTAGTGAATGGGAAGTCAGGCAGCAGTGAAAGACATTGAAGAGTATGAGCAGGGAAAGGAGTAGAGACAGGGTGTTCCTGGAGCTGAATCCTATGAATTTTCATGATGTTAGAAGACCCATTGACTTGTACTGCCACACTTAAAGAGCCACTTTAATTCTGCTCCTCGCAGAAGCTCTGTCTTTCAACACTTCCCAGGACTCTTGAGTCCTTGCTAAATTCTCTGCAACCAATTGTGTTATAGACTTCTCAGGATTTTCCATATAAACAATTATGTAATCTGCAAATAGAGATAGTTTTACTTCTTTCTTTTCTATGTATATGTCATTTAATTATTTTTCTTGTGTTATTGCAATCTTTAGTACTCTCAACATAGTTTTGAACACAAGTGGTGAGAGTAGTCATCTTTGTGTTTCACATCTTAGGGGGAAAGCATTTCAAATTTCATCAAGTATAATGTTATAACTAGGTTTTCCAAAGATGCCTTATATCGTATTAATGAAGTTTCTGTTTATTCTTATTTTGATGAGGGTTTAGAATACAAATTTATATCACGAATGGGTGACATATTTGTCAATTGCATTTTCTGCGTCTATTAATCATATTGCTTTTCCTACTTTCTAGTGTTATATTAACTCAGTGATCTTAGGGTAAATCCTACTTGGCACAGATATATAATACATCACTAGGTTTTACTTTTTAAAATTTTTGCCGAGGATTTTTTACATCAGTATTCATGAAGAATTTAATTTATAATTTTTATGAAGTTTTTGGCAGGATTTAGTATTAGGGTTATGCTATTCTCATATAAATGATTGAGACGTGTTTTCTTTTCCTCTGAATTCTGAGTTTGTATAAGACTGGTGTTATTTCTTCATTGTTTAATAGAATTGACTAGTCAAACCATCTTGGTCTAGAGTTATCTTTATGAGAAGGCTTTTGATAAGTAATTAAATGTTTTTAATTAATACTAGGGTTTTCAATTTTTCTGTTTCATTTTGTGTCAGTTTTGGCCAGTTGCACTTTTCAAGGAATTTTTCCATTTCATAATTTGATAAATTTTATGCAAAAAGTTGCTCATAGTATTCCCTAAAAACTCTAGTGAAGAACTCTTCTTTTTTTCTTGATATTGGTCATTTGTGTTTGCTCTCTCTCTTACCTAGTTTTGAGAAATTGACAGTTTTCTTTTTTCATATTCACAAAGAAAAATCTTTTGGCTTTGTTTATTTTCTCTATTTTATGTCTTTTTTTAAAAAAATTAATTTTGGCTCATACTTTTTTAAAACTTATTTTGTGTTTACTTTGTCATATTTTTTCTAGCTCCTAGGCTATTAGGTCACTGGTTTTGAACCTTTCTTCTTTTCTAAAGCATTAAAGCTGTAAAATTCCTTTGAATCATTGTGTCACCTACATCCCCTAAATTATATGTTTTATTTTGCATTATCATTCAGTACAAAACATTTTAAAATTTTCCTTATGATATCTATGGTAACCCATGGATTATTTGAAAGTGTGTTATTTAATTTCCAAGTATTTGGGAATATTCCAGAAAATGTTCTATTGATTTTAATTTAATTCTATTGGGGTCAGGGAACACAGCTTTTAAATTTATTAAGAATTGTTTTGTGGTTTAGCATATGATCTGAGTTGGCGACTGTATCAAGAACATTTGAAAAGAATGTTTATTTCACAGTTGGGAAGTATAGTGTTTTATAAATATCATTTGGGTCACGGTACTTGATACTGGTTCAATATCTATACAGGTTCGGATCTTTGATGGATTTTTGTCTAGTATCCATTTGTGAGAAAGGGTACTTAAGTCGCCAGCTATGATTGTGTAATTATCTATTTTTCCCTTCAATTCTGTCACTTGTTGCTTCATGAATTTTAAAGCTCCATTTTTAGGAGCACATTTATGACTGCTATATCTTTCTAGTGGTTGGATCCTTTAACCATTATGCAGAGTTCCTCCTACTATCTAGTACTGCTCTTTGCATTGACTAATGTTGATATTAATATAAGACTTATTATTCTTACGTTCGTTTACTGTTAGCATAGTATGTCCTTTTGACTCCCATTTACTTTCAATTCGTCTGTCTTCATATCTGAAGTGTGTATTTTGTAAATAGCATATATTGAAATCTTGTATTTTATTAGTTTTTACAATCTTTGTCTTACCTGGAATGTTTGGCCTATTAATGTACAATGTGATATTGTCACGGTTGGGTTAAATTCTGTTATTTTACTATTTGCCGCCTTTTGTTCTGTTACCCTTTCCTTTCTTCATTTGGGTGATTTGATTATATTTTATAATTCCATTTCATTTCAGTTATTGGCTTTTTAGCTGTATATAATATTTTTTTTTGGTGGTATTCGTGGTTACTTTACATACCTTTAACTTTGTACAATCTACTTAGAATTAGTATTATACTACTTCACCTAAGATGTAGAAAGCTTGAAACCACATGGGTCAATTTATCCTTGTTCTTTATGGTACCTATCTTTTTCTTCATGTGTATTACATATATACTAAACATAAAGCTTCTAAGACAGTGTAACTGTTAAACAGTTCTGAGTATTTTAAAGAAAGTAAGAAGTGAAGTTGCTTTTATAGTTATTCAAATATTTACCCTTTTTTTCTTTTTTTAATATTCTTCATTCCTTCCTGGAGGTTTGTATTTCCATCTAACATTATGTCCCTTTGGCTGAAGAACTTCCTCCAATTTTACTTGTAGTTTAGTTCTCTCAGCAATAAATTCCCTGGAGTCTTTCTTTTAACTGAGCATGTGCTTATTTTGGCTTGGTTCTTGAAGGATATTTTGTCTAGACATAGATTTGTGGGCATGGTTTCTTTCTTTCTCTCCTTTAATTATTGTGTTCCACTCTCCTCTGTTGTTTCTAGTAAGCAGCCAGTAGTTATTTAATCATTATTTTCCTATACTTAATAGGGAATACTATATAGTTATATAGTCTTATAATATGTGTATTATATATATAAGAATATAGTCTTTTCCTCTTCTCGCTACTTCCAAGTTTGTTACTTTAGTTTTCAACTTTTACCAGTTTGTACTGTACATAGGCATGTTTTTCTTCATGTTTATTATTCTTGTGATTCATTGAGCTTCTTGAATTTATGTCTTTCTTCAAAACTGGGATATGGCAGTCATTATTTCTTCTCCTCTCCTTTTTGTCCCAATCTCTTTCCTCTCCTTGCGAACTCCCGTTTCTTGTTTGAACTTTTGATATTGGCTTATTTGGTCCCTGAGCCTCTTATTTATTTCTCTGTTATTTATATTGGATAATTTCTACTGATCTACCTTTAAATTTAATGACTCTGTCCCCTGTCATTTCTATTCTGCTGGTAAGCACATCCAATGCTTTTATTTATTTATATTTATTTATGTATTTATGTATTTATGTATTATTTCAGATACTGCCTTTGTTAGTCCTAGAATTTCCAATTTCTTAGTGGTTTCTTCTTCTTGGCTAAGATTTCTTGTTTCATTTCTTAAGTCCATACTTCCTTTATGGGAATGTGACCAATTATAATAACTGCTTTAAAATCCTTGTCTGCTGATTTTAACATCCAAAAAGTCACCCAAGAGCTAGGCTTTATTCCTTTAAAGCAGGGGTCAGCAAACTTTTCCTGTAAAAGGACAGACAGTAAGGAGTTTACTTTCTAGGAGCCTCTCACGGTCTCTGTCATACATTCGTCTTCTTATTTATTTATTTTTTAACAAACTCTTCAAAAAAGTTAAAACCATTCTTAGCTAACAAGTTATACAAAAACAGGCCAAAGGCTAGATTTGGCTCTTGGGCAGTAGTTTGCTGACCCCTCCTTTGAGAATGTATCAGATTTTTCTGTCTCTTTGTGCATCAACTACTTTTGGATTATATTAGGGAATTGTGAGTTTTATGTTGTAAAAACCACAATTATGTTAAATTATGTTATAGTCTTGTAAGGAATGTTATTCATTTTGGGGAAGCTGGCTTTAGCTGGCAATTAACTCGGTTGGGCTCAAGCTATCCTTTTGCTGGCAACTCAAACCTCAATTCAGTTAATTTGTTCATAGTTTAAGTGCTTAGTGTCTTCTCTGAGCATTTAAAATTTAGGGTGCAGCCAGAGATTTGGGGTAGAATCTTCCCATAGAATTCAGGGCTCTGCCTCTCCATTCTGAAAGTTTTCCTTCACTTTTCCAGCTGCTGGGGATGTGCTATGTAACTTCTGTCCTCCAATTCTGTAGTTTAGAAAGGCTGCAGATTTTTTTCTCAGTGAAAAGGCTGAGGTCTTCTGTCAGACTAAAAGGCAACAAATTCATCCAGTGCTATTGTGCGTTTCCTAGGGACAGCGCCTCTCTAGAATATTCCTGTGTGTGGTTTTTTATTGTTTTCCAGTCTCTGTTATTAATTCTCCAGTGTTGTTATTGTTGTTGTCTACATTATTTTCCAAAGTTTATATTTGTTATCTCCTGGAGGATTGTTCTGATAGGACCTCATTCAGCTATACCAGAAAGAAAGTTGGCATATATTTAATATTATATGTCATTTATAAGCATGCCATTTGGAAATATAAGCAAATAATTTGGTTAAATAGTTCTAAAAATAGTTCTTCACATTCACAGTTCAGAATCATTTTCTGAATCACTTTTTGACTTATTTGTGGATGTCTGTGTTTTTTCATATAGTCTCATCTTTTATGCCATCAAAAATACTGGTGATGCAGCATTTTTTTTTAACAGTCTTCAATTATTGTCCCCAAGGTTTTCATTCTAGCTGATTATAAGCATTCTGTAAATTTTGATGCTGGCATTTTTGATTTTTGTTTTTAATCTTACAAGAGGTTGACTACCTGTCAATAGAAGGCATTCAGACAACAACCATTATTCGTATTCCTTCCTCAAATGGTTATTAAGGGTTTATTAATTGAAACATTTAAGGGATGCTATTATTCAGTAATACAAAGGAGTAAGCGCTAGTTTACATATGTACAGGAAATGAGAAGTCTGTCACAATTGTACCCTGGCTGATAGCAACTGTGAAATGACAGGGATTATAAAGCACATGGCAATTTCAGAGACATTAAAATATGAAAAATGTGCATCTTATAACTGATTAGATGTAAGATTTTAGAACTGGTACAGTTGGATTTTCTAACCCTATACGCTCCCAGATCTCTGAACTTCCTCCCTTCACTAGATTTCCACTTATAAACCAGCCAATCCTTCCATGAGTTCTTGTATCATAATACCTTCTTAAGGGTGGTCAACGTTAGCTAACGCCCACTACCAGTACAACTCAGCTAGTTACAACATACATCACTTCTGCCCATCGTCCATTGGTTAGAACTCAACCTGACAGCCAATCGCAATTACAGTGGAAGTTGAGAAATACAGTCTACAGATGGGGTCAGATGGTAGAGGAAGTGGGTGAAGAAACTAGCCCCCGGAGGCTAACGTTTGCCAAGGTAACACCGCAAGTAAATGTCAGAGCTGGTACGTGACATCTCTAGAGTTCAGCTTTCTCCTGTGTAAAATGGAAATATTAATAATAGTTTCTATACCATAGATCTATTCTAGGGATTATATGATATGCTATGATACATCGAGGAGACTTTGTACCAACACTAGTATTTAGTAAGTCCTACACCATATTAACTCAATTTGACTCAGCCCTCTACAATTTTTTTAGTATATCTTAAGTCTACTCTTCTCTTACCATTTGGATAAATACCATTGATTAAGAAACTATTATGGGCTAGGCACGGTTGGTGATCTTTTTATGCACATTTAGTCAATTACTCCTAATAATCACATAAGGTAGGCTTAATGACCAACTGCATTTCACAGACAAGAGATGAGATTTAGCAAGGTTAGGTATCTAGATTTCTCTTGTCTCTCATTAGCTTGATGTTTTTTGTTTCTTCACAGCCCAGCTCAATTCTTTCTTTCCTTATGGAGATTTTACCTGACTAGTCTGGCCCTCACTTAGCTCCAAGGGACAATACGCGTGTGTGCGTGCACACACACACACACACACACACACACACACACTACTTAGCTCATTTACCTTGCATGATATCTAGCACTATACTGGGTGCTTAAAGGACTAAAAACTATTTTCAGTATCTGCTGTTTTATTAATTAATCAAAATAGGATTTAGAATATACTGCTTCCATTTTATTGTAATCTTTCTAAAACACAAATCTCATGTTATTCTCCTAAATGCTTCAGTAGCACCTAATAACCTACTGGTGAAAACCCAGCCTACATTTCTTGCTGTAAAAGGCTCACTATGACCTCGTCTCTGCCAGTCACATCAGCCTCCTCTCTCATTGCTTCTTTCTAATCCAGCTCAATTAAACTGTTGTAATTAACATGGCACCCAGCCCTTTGTTCCTGCTTCTCATTAGCCTCTTATGTCCTCTTCCCTGCTCTTCACCACAAAACTGAGTCTTCAGGACTCAGCGTAGGCTCATTATCTCTATGAAACCTCTGCTATTATTCCCAGGTATGACTGAGTACTCATTCCTCCAGGCCCCCACTCCAGCCCG
The DNA here is from genome assembly GCF_018350195.1 of Panthera tigris. Classification (NCBI taxonomy): domain Eukaryota; kingdom Metazoa; phylum Chordata; class Mammalia; order Carnivora; family Felidae; genus Panthera; species Panthera tigris. The sequence goes on from NC_056662.1 coordinate 128,387,451, forward strand.
TGTAGGATTTTATCATAGCATCCAGAACATTTTATTGTACTTGTTTGTTTAAACATTTGTTTGTTCCCCTAGACTGTGAAGATAGGAAATCTGAACTCATTTCTGTACACTAGAGTCCACCATCATGGTTAATAAATAGTTTAATCAGTTTTAGTGAATTAATGAGTTTGTTTTCGATGCACTCATCGTCTCTGCCCCGTGGTTTGGATACCCTCTTCTGTACCTTACCTGCCATTGAGACAGAAGTCCTTTGGGCTCTCAGCCACAGCCCGGAATGTCCTCACCTGTCAACTGTATAGATTCTTTCTTGTATTCGTCATAGATCCCCCACCCTTTGCCCCACAGCAGAGAATTTACAGGACTTTGCCTAGTGCAACACTAGGCCTCTTACTTGTCAGCACACCATCTCCATGTCAGTCAAGCTCACTGCCCTTCAGAGACTTCCACTCAGGTGCTCAACCTCACCTCCCCTATTCACCTTCTTCCCATCTTACACGACCCCACCTCTGAACATCACCTTGTATAATTTTTTTCCCTAAAGAGTTGTTAACATTTGTATAGCACTTTATAATTTATAAGGATTGTTCTATCTAGTCCTCAGAGCAGTTTTATGAATTATTATGGTCATCATCCCAATTATAGAGATAAATACTTTCCTTATAGTGCTGAGCAACACGTCATGGATATCAGGGGTCTCAGAAGAGGAGCTCAACATGATTTTAATGAATATTTGTTGAGCACTAAAATATGAAAATCACCGGGCTTGTTGCTGTAGGGCATAGAAAGGTGATCAACTTATAGTCTTTGTGCTCAGAGAGCTAATGGTCAGTGGAAAATAAAAATTAAAAAAGATAAAAATGCTGTCACAACAACAACAACAACAGCAGCAGCAGCAACAACAATGTGTTTTTAGAGTGTCTGCTATGTGCCAGACATTTTAATGCATTTAATATATTTATATTCATCCTCACAATAATCCTGGGAGGTGGGCATAGCCGTACCATTCTCATGGATAAGGAAACTGAGTTTGAGAGATTAAGTGACCTGCCCAAACATGCACGGCTAGTAGTGGCAGAGATGAGATTTTAAGCTATGACTACCTGGCTCCAGAATGCTTGCTCTTTCTACTATAGCACACTGCCTCTTTGGTACAAATTACTAGTACAGTGTAAGCTGATGAGGGAGAGCAGAGAGTGGACAGTCCAATACTATTTAGGACTAGAGAAGAACCTCGCTTTTGAATTGGAGCTTGACATATGGAGAACATTATATAAGAGATTTTGGTGTGGGGGGAAAGTACTCAGGTAAAGAAAAATGCCCTTCCTATAGCCTGGGTGTGTGGGAAAAGTGATTAATAAAATGTGAAGAGAGTCTGAAAAGGCTCGTGTAGGGCAGTCCAGTTAGAGGATGGACAGACTTCAGAATCATTGGAAAAGTAGAATCAACCAGAGCTAGGGGCTGATTGACTCTTAAGGAATGTTATCAGCTGAATTGTATCCCCCCACCCCATTCATATACTGAAGTTATAACCTCCAGTACCTCAGAATGTGACTGTATTTGGAGATAAAGTCTTTAAGGATGAAATTAAATTAACATGAGGGCATTATGGCAGACCCTAATCTGACTGGTGTCCCTATAAGAACAGGAAATTAGGGCACAGACACAGTAGAATGACCATGTGAGGACATAGGGAGAAGACAGCTGTCTACAAGCCAAGATGAGAGGCCTCAGATGAAGCCAACACCTTAGACTTCCGGCCTCCACGATTGTGAGAAAATAAATTTCTGTTGTTTAAACATTTAAGCCCCAAGTCTGTGGTATTTGGTTGTGGCAGCCCTGGCAAACTAATACAAGGAGTGATGGAGAGAAGGGGGTCCACTGTATGTGTGTGTGTGTGTGTGTATCTATATATCTATATCTATATCTATATCTATATCTATATCTATATCTATATCTATATCTATATATGTAAGTGGTTGGGAAAGAAAAGACACTGAGTTTTGTAAAGGAGATAAATATTTGTTAATTGATCTTTTCATTGATTATGAATGGAGATTGGCCAATTCCAGGAACTCAAGGGAGGCCATTTCTTAAGCTACCGACAATATATAATTTCATGTGTGACATGGCATCTTGTGGATGTTCCTGGACTGATCTGTGTTCCTTCTTCACTCTGACCAGATTGAGAAGGAAATTTTACTGCTGTGATGTCAGCTCAAGGTTGAAATATGAGTTGGCCCCTCACCTCTCCCAGTGTTTCAATAAAGGTACTACGCCTGATCAGAGATTGGAATCATGCTTAGCAGACCTGCGGCTGCTTTTAACTCTGCAGAAGTAATTGAGATTTATGAACTCCTTATTAGCTCCTTAAAACAAAATGAGGAACTTGAAATTCCCATCTGTCAAGATTAAGGAGGGAAGAATTTATTTTTGCTCTTAAAATCTTTCTTTAATGAAAGTGATTCCTTTTCACCTCTCCCCTTTTATATCACTTGGGAGCAATATCCCTATGAAGAGATAAGAGGGGTTAGGAGTAGAAAAATGGAAAGCCTAAATCGTTATTTTCAATTCCACAAATATGTTGTGCATTCAGTATGTGCCAGAAATCCTGTCAGGGTTTAGGGATACAAAGATGAATAAAACAAGGTGCCTGATCTAAGTTCTGTGAAAACTTCTTTTGACTTAAATATATTATATTTTGCACCTACTATGTGTCAAGAGATTTACAGCATTTTCTCACCTAGTCTTCACAATTATTCTTCAAGGTCATTTTAAAGAAAGATTAACCAGATTGCTCAAGGTTAAACAGTGATCCTCATGATTTGATCCAAATTCTGAATCCAAATTTCTAGAAGACTGGACTGTTCTTTGGTTCAGCCATCACAGATGGCTTCCAGGAACCTTTGAATTCTGGCTTCAAGTCAAGTCAGGCCGTGCTGGCTGCCCACCAAGAAGCCAGCAGTGTTGGGAGTTCACCTGGGGGATTTGGTGCCTGGTCAGGTCTCCAGAAGGATATGCGCATGTGTGTGTGCATAGGTGTGTGTGCATGTGCATGTGGAGATTTTTCTCTCCTCTCATCTTGCAGTGGGTTGTGGTCTTGCTTGCACAATTTTTTCCCTAGAGTCTATTTTGTGAAATATAATTGAAATCGAAACGCCAGTGATTTTTAATCATACTTCCAATTTATATCTCATGTAACCATATGCCAGTGTTCTCGGAGTGTTACAGGGATATGAATTATGCTGAAATTGGATTAGGCAAATACACATTTTCCTTAAAAAATAGATACCCAGAGCTGTAATTTAATTCCACCAACTCTAAAGATTCTCTCGGAAATACCCTGTGTATCTTATCAGCAGCTCATTGTGAATTTTCTTCTGGGCTACTTTCTCTGCCTTTTCATTTTCTTTCAGAATCCACTGTATTTAACAAACATTAGCAACTATAGGAAGTCAATTTATATCAAAAGCATCCCTAAATGTAAGGAAATCAAGTTTTCAAGACCCTTCTTCCATTCTTCAATTTTGGGGGAAGCAATTAAGAACCTTTTCTCTTCAAGTAGATCCTTTAAGCTGTATCAAAACTTGAGTATTTAAACAGTTGTTAGACCAGCGCTTCAGAGCCTACTGGCTGCAAGTCAGGCATTATCTTATTGTTTTGTAATAACTTTATGGTTTGCTGAGGACACTAATGTGAGCCAACAACACTGAAAGGGTGCTTATTCTGGGGTATTGTCACTCTTTACATTCTGTTGGAGTAATCTCACTACTAATAAATGTAGAGGTTTAAATATATAACAGGAAAAGAAACACGATGGAATAGGAGGAAAGATTCTTTCTCAAACTTTCAAATTACTTTGGAGATGACATTATGGGGTGGTTCCAAGTGTGGCTTCAGGGAACCAGATGGCCTGGGTTTGTATCCCTGTCACACTCCTTCCCAACTGTGACCTTGACCAACCTGTTTAAATTCTCTGTGTCTCAGATCCCTCAAAAAAAGTGCTCTGAGGACTCAATGAACTAACATCTATCAAGTGCTTAAAATAACGCCTTGTATATCATCCATATGAAACAGGTTTCCTATTAATGTTATTTGGGCTCCATTTAATTGGCTGTGATTGGGGGTGGCAGGCAAAAACAATGGACTCAAGATCCCAATTCTTGGATCATGTGCATGTTAGCTTATGTGGCAAAAGAGACTTTGCAGATGGGATTAAGTTAAGGATTTTGAGGTAGGGAGGTTATCCTGGATTATCTGGGTGGGCTCAGTATAATCATCAATAAAGGAAAGAGGGAGGCAGGAGGCTTGCTCACAGAGAGGTGCACAGAGGGAAGCAGAGGCGGGGGTTCTGTGATTGCTGACTTTGAAGATGGAAGAGAGGATGAGTCAAGGAAAGCACCCTGCCTCTAGAAGCTGGAGAAAGCAAGGAAACAGCTTCTCCTCTAGAGCCTCCCAAAGGAATGCAGCCTTGCCATGCCCTGATTTAGTGAGACTTCTGGTCTCCAGAACTGTGAGATAATAAATCAGAAAGTGTTGGTCAAGCCACTAACTTTGCAGTAATCTGTTACAGCATCTATAGGAAACTAATACGTCAGGCCAGTTGCCAACATCCGGGGGGTCCTGACTGCCACCACAATGAAACACAGGCTTGCAAGCTGGAAGTCCAAGCTTCCTCACAGTGTCCCTCCTGGGCCACATTTTCTGTTGCTCCCATATGTGAGTGTTGTTCTACAGCAAAATGGATTTATTTTCTTTTTCTAGTTTGCCTCCTGCTGTATGCAGGATACACATTTTCTCTATGTCACCACATAGGTGTTTTTGCTTTGCCTAGAAAGTCCTTTTTCTCCTCTCCCTATACAAAATTATTTCCCAGTTTTCAATGCTAAGACCAAATATCTCCTAATCCTGGTGGGCCTTTCATCCTGGCTGTGCGCGAGGAGGCAGCCATGTGCAGATCAAACTGATTGGTAGAAAATATTCAAATAACCAAACCATAAGTAGATTCAATATCAAACTTGTATGGTTTTTTTTCCCCAAGATTTTGTTTCAATTCAAGTTAACATATAGTGTAGTATTGGTTTCAGGAGTAGAATTTAGTGATTCATCGTTTACACCCAATGCCCATTACAACAAGTGCCCTCCTTAATAGACATCACCCACCTAGCCCACCCCCACCACCTCCCTCCATCAACCCTCAGTTTGTTCTCTATTGTTAAGAGTCTCATATGGTTTCCCTCCCTCTCTGTTTTTATCTTATTTTATTTTTCCATCCCTTCCTCTATGTCCATCTGTTTTGTTTAAATACCACAAATGAGTGAAATTATGTGGTATTTTTCTTTCTCTGACTTATTTCACTTGGCGTAGTACACTTTAGTTCCTTCCACATCGTTGCAAATGGCAAGATTTCATTCTTTTTATGGCTGAGGAATACTCCATTGTAAATACATACCACATCTTCTTTATTCATCACCAGTCGATAGACATTTGGGTTCTTTCTGTAGTTTGGCTCTTGTTGATAGTGCTGCTATACACATTGGGGTGCATGTGCCCCCTTTGAATCAGTATTCTTGTGTCCTTTGGTTAAATATCTAGTAGTGTAATTGCTGGGTCATAGGGTAGCTCTATCTGTAACTGTTTTCCAGAGTGGCTGCCCCAGTTTGCATTCCCACCGACAGCGTAAGAGAGTTTCTCTTTCTCCACATCCTTGTTAACATCTGTTGTTTCCCGAGTTAATTTTAGCCATTCTGACAGGTGTGAAGTGGGATCACATTGTGGTTTGATTTGTATTTCCCTGATGATGAGTGATGTTGAGCAAACATCAATCCTCTGTTATTGCCAGCCTATGTAGATACCTGGGAGCACATTGGCCCCAAGTAATCTCTATTCTCAGGGCACATGAAGACACTTGTGCATATGGAATTATAAAGCAGCAAATCTCTTAAGATGAAAAGTTCCAACATGATCTTTTACCAGAGAATTTATGTTTTGCATTCCATCTACTGGCTGAAGTGCATTGAAGGACATTTTTTTCCCCCTAGATGTTTCTAGTCTGACTAGACTGGACTACTGGAGATCACAAAACCTACTAGAGACATTTAAACCAGAGACATATTCACTTGTCAAGAATTTCTAGTCTCTTCTTCAACTGGCAGTAAACAGACAGGCAAAGCACTAACGTAAGAGTAATAACGGCAATAGTATCGATACTGAAGATGAAAGTTGGGGTGCCTGGGTGGCTCAGTCGGTTAAGCGTCCAACTTCGGCTCAGGTCATGATCTTGCAGTTTGTGGGTTCAAGCCCCATATCAGGCTCTGTGCTGACAGCTCAGAGCCTGGAGCCTGCTTCAGGTTCTGTGTCTCCCTCTTTCTCTCTCTGCCCCTCCCCAACCCCTGCTCTGTCTCCCTCTCTCTCAAAATTAAATAAACATTAAAAAAATTTAAAGATATCAGTTGAACTAGAATATTTACTTCACAGAAATGAATTTTTTTCTTAGTAAAATCCATTTGGGCATCTTTCAAATTAAAAACATATGTGGAACCAAGCCAGTTTTATTTCCTCTGAAAGCATTTTTAACCTGGGTGGTTGAGGTTGTGGTATCTTGATAAAATTAATAGAAAATGTGGGATTTTAATTCAGATCCCTAGTAATCCAGTGGGTTATCAATGACTGAGTCAATCTTGGAAGATTTCTCTTGGATAATCTGTTTCCTGAAAGTGGAATCATCTTAGGTAGGTGTCTTCAAGTTGGCCAGCATTTACCAGAACTCGTCTCTTTTTCTTAACATTTAACATTCCATCCTGGAAGTAAGGGCCATTAGAAAAATCTGTCCTTTTTTTGTGTTCTCTTGGTTATCTTATTCCTGCCAGTTTGGAGGATTGATAGTTCAACACGCTTAAGTCCGTCTTCTTGCACATCGTTTCAGGATATGAGATATGAACAAAGTTGAGCATGTGTTATCCCTATTTTGATAATAATATAGAACTGCCACATGTTAAAGTCAATTACATTTTTAAAGTTACTTTTCTATGACTGAAGCATCAACTTAACTATTATTGGGTGATTTTACCTTAATCTCATAAAAATATTGTTCACAGTCATTAGATTTAAGTTGACTACCTGAGGTAAGTTTATTTTATTTTCTAAACTTATTTTTCTTTACTTCTATTCAGTTTCATCTATTTTTTTTCTAGTTGTAGCCAGGAAATATCCAGATCTTAATCTGCATAGAATTTACTTAAAAAATTTGTGTATATAACTTGTTAAAAGAATAACTGGATGAAATAATATTTTTATTATGCTTATTATTCAATATTTCCCCTTTTTAAAGTATATTTATTTTGAGAGAGAGAGAGAGAGAAGCAGAGAGAGAGAGAGAGAGAGAGAGAGGGAGAGAAAGAGAATTTGGAGCAGGGTCCACACTGTCAGCACAGAGTCCAATGCAGGGGGCTCAAACCCATGAATCCTGAGATCATGACCTGAGCTGAAATCAAAAGCCAGAAGCTCAACCAACTGAGCCACCCAGGTGCCCCTCCATATTTCCCTTTTTATATTGATGATTTATTCCTATAAGATTCCTCAGTATTTTGGACAAAGAAATAAGGTACTTAAAACAGCTTGTGGTAGAGCATTCTTTTTATGACTGAGATTCAAAATGTTTTAAAAAGTCTTAGGAGCTTGTGGAAGTGAGCCATCCTCCTGAGTGAATAGAAGTGAAAGTTTTTTTTTTTTTATGTAAATGGAAGGTTTTTTTTAATGAGGAATTGAAATGTACAGGGCATATTTTTAAATCCTATGCTGCAGAAGCCTAGAGCCCTGGAAATCCATGTCCGTTTTTGTCTTGCAAATTCTGTAAATGGACTTAAAGGTCCTGATTCTGTAAGTAGGACCAGTGGGTGCACTGGAAGGCACATCTAAAAATTCCAGAGGAAAGTTGTTTCTGGGCCAAGAAAAGAGACTGGGAGAGGTGAGAAGAGATGGGCTGGAGTAAGATGACATGTGTGATGGGCCAGGGGATATATGTGAACACCCAGCTTGTTGAGTGCTCTGGCGTGCTCTGACACGGGAAACGATTTGGGGTTTTCACTTGGAATCTGCCCTTTCATTCTCAGATGTTTTAAAATAGGATGCTTGTGTTTCTTAAATACTTGGTTTGTTGCATCTCGAAGTCCCTGCTTTTGCAAAAGGGAAATGCTAATTTGGACTCTTATGTAGTTGGTTCATGCAATTCTAGGGTATTATTCCTCCTACTGACTTCTTCAAAATCAAATTCTTGAGTGACGGCACGTTTTGGACAATGGCCAGAAGCAGACTTGAATTTGGTTCTTCTGCTTAGGAGAAAACATCTTGACTATTTGCAAATGGATCCAGGAAGTGGCTAAGACATAGTTTAAATGTTTCCTTTTATTATTGTATTAGCTGTAGATGGGAACTATAGCTTACAGTTCTTAAAGATCTATTTATGTAGTCCTTCTTGCACTTAATTTGGAAGCAGAATATTACAGGTAAAGAAGGACATCAGATCAAACAATCTAATATCCTTTCCAAAATAGGAATCTCCTCTGAGAATTAAAGCATAATGTGATATCCTTGGGTCTCCCAGATTTATTGTCTGGAGATATTTGACTATCTAAAGAGAGTTATAAACCCTCTCCCCTGAAAAACTTTTGCATTCATAAACACAAATTTTAAGGGATTCATAGGCCTCTTGGGGCTTCTGTAGGTCCCAAGTGGAGGACTTCTCCTTGTATCCAAATCCCCGGTAACATGGTCTTTCACCACACCCTCACCCTCTCATCCTTTCTCCGGGGAGAAAGAACCTATGTCTTCCTCAGCTCATTCTGTTATTGTCCTGCTTCTTAAAATGTTCTTCCTCTTATATTGTTGAAATGTACCTCCCTTCAAGTCTATCAGAGGTCCTTTGGACACTACTTTTTGGATTTCTACAGAATAACTGATTTGTTTTCCCCATGACATCTCTTCACATATTAGACAACAGAGTTAGTAGTCAAACCAGGGTTTTGATTTACATTTATTTTGAATTTGTCCAGTCCTCGTTAACCTGGCATTCAACTTCTCACACTAACCCTGCTAGAAAGGCACAGAAAGGATGTGCATACGCTGTGTCTGAACTTGACTAGCTGGTGGAAGGTAGGCCACAGGGTTTGACAGTTTTTGTGAAAAGAAAAAGTTGGCAGGGGTCTTGAAACTTAAGATAAGCAATGGTCTGATTTCTTCTGAAAATGTTTCAGGGTTGCCCACTACAGAACCTCATAAGATCGTGGCCTGGAACAGCTCTAATTTGTAAACTAGTATTTCTGGGGAATGAAGACAAAATTCTGACAACAGCCTTGTTAAAGGTGAAATGCAGGGTTGCCTGAGTGGCTTTGGTTAAGCATCCGACTTTGGCCCGGGTCCTGATCTCACAGTTCATGTATTCGAGCCCCACATTAGGCTCTCTTCTGTCAGCACAGAGCCTGCTTTGGATCCTCTGTCCCCCCCTCTCTCCGCCCCTCCCATGCTTTCACTCTGTCTCTAAAAAAATAAACATTAAAAAAATGGTGAAATGCAAAGGAAACTGCAATGTATTTATAAGCAGTCTTACAGATACACAGTACACATCAAATGGCAGGCATGCCAGTTGGCCCATAAAAGACTGAAAAAGACATCTTTTGAAGGCAAAGGAAAAGAGCATTTTATGTCCAAGAAAGATAAGTTTTTAAAACCAAGCAGCATGATACAGTGTTCAGATTCTAGCTCTATTCCGTAGTAGCTCCATAAAAAGAGCAAGTTTGCTTTCGCTCCCTCAACTACTGCATCAAGAATAATAAAACAAAAAGGGGGGATAATGTTACTGGTTTCTAAGGAGGTAGATACATGGTCTCCATTAAATAATGAATGTTAATCACCGTACAGTTACTGATATGTGATGGGGGGCATGGAGATGACTGCATTTTCTTTCTGCCTTCCTCAGTTTAAAACACTACTCTTTCCAAAGTACTATGCCACTCATCCCTTCATTTGATCAATATGTAATTCCCAAGAGATGGGTGGGGCAGGAATTATTACCCACACTTTTTATGGGGAATCAGAGACACAGAGTAATGACGTGCTTAAGATCATAAAACAAGTATGTCGTGAAAACAAATTTAATTCCAGCTTTATTAGGTGAATAAGTGTAATTTTTCCATACTACTGACTTCTGAGCTTTTTATAAGAGGAGTTTGAAATTAAAATTTCCCTAGACACAGGAAGATAAAATAAAATCTAAAATGTCAAAGCCAAATAACCATATGCCAAGTTTACAAATGAAGGATGAGAACTGGATCTTGTAGTCTTAAATGGATCAGTTAAATGAGAAAAGGAGTCAGAATGGCTCCCACTCTGGCTTGTGAAGGAGTGAACACTGGGAATTGCTCTCGTACTGCACACAACTAGAAAATTGGTCAAAATATATTAAAAAAAAAATGCTTCAAGACACCGGATAACAGGCTGCGTAGGACAATGTGATCTCTGAGAAGAGGGAAACAAGTTGAATGAGCCCCATGATCTCCCCATTTTCTGCCTGGAGGCCATTCCCAGATCCCAGCCTAGGGAAAGAAAGCCCAAGCAGAGCTCTCAATTTCCATGATTTGCAAAGACAGAGATGGAAAAGCCTAGGCAGCTAGAATTTTGGAGGCACACATGTGTGTGTGGTCTGATGAATGCATGTGGCTATAGACTGGGCTGAGATGTCAGCATTGTGCACTGTTGTGACCGTTCAGGGTGTTCAAAGATGCTGTCTATTCAGATGGATCAACACTCATGCTGTGCCATTTTTAAAGTTCTGTGAAATAATAATTAGGTACAGATACTGGGTAGGCTTATGGATTTGGTGGTAAGAGAATATAGACACTTTACGTGCTGTTTTTGGTTTGTTAGTGAAATGAGTCAATGTCAGTAGCTGAGAACGAGGAAGGAAAAAATGTTTTGAGTTTTGAAGAAGAAAGATTAATTATGAAATAGTGACCTTGGAGAATAAGAGAACAAATGGAAATGCATGTGTATTTGGGGGCAGCATGGAAGGCCCATTTGAAGTTTATGATAATGAACTTACATTGAGATTTATCAGCATGAATGTGGACTTTTTTCCCATCCAGTTTTATTTAGCTGTTTGAATGTGAGTATACAGTAGAGTAGGGTTTAATCATAGTTTTTAGGCTGCCAGGCTGGAGAGGGAGGTCCAAGAGAGGTGAGGGTTTATGCAAAGGAACTACAGTGGTAGACCATAAATTGAAGCCAGAACTAAGGACATGACCATGTGAGAATGTGAAAAGGTATGAGGTCAGTTGCTAATGTCATGGAGATTTTGGAGTCAGGCTACTAGAGGAAGGGGTGTGTGTGTGTGTGTGTGTGTGTGTGTGTTGGAAGGAAATATGTGGACAAAGGTTGGGATATTTAAAATAGAAATGTTGGAAAAAGTATGTTATTAACAGTGACAAGGTCTAAGGATGTACCAATGGAGGTGAATGATAAATGAAGTAGAAGTAGAGTTTTGGAGGTAAGAAATTTAGAGACCATTGTACTGATTTGATCGTCCACCCAGATTTTGAAATTATCACGAACAAAGATAGGAATAGAGATGTAGAGGTAGAGAGTGACCTGGAAGTCTTTGGTGCATAGAAGGGAGTGATGTGGAGCCCATGGGTGGTGACCTCACAGGGAAGTATAGTAGATGAGAGAATTTGCATCAGAGGAGCGGAGGGCTTTTAGGCAAGATGAGGGAACCATCCTGCATAGTTTACAACCAGCCTCCCTGCTCCTACCTGTCAAATACTGTTTCTCCCCATCACCATTTCAGGCTCTGCTCACCTGTTGATACACAAGTTATCGATACACAAGTTATTGATATACAAGTGCATTTGATCATTTGTTCAAAACAATTTACTGGACCTATTTTATGCTGTGTCTTGTGGAGGTAAATAAAGCCCAAGACTTCCAAGCCCTCCCTGTAGTGGCCACTCTTGTCGATGTTTATAACCCCTTACATGCACAGAGCGATTTACAAAACATTTTCACCCCCATCCCTTCATCTGATTGCTGTGTTACAGCTTTAGAAAGAGAGAATCTGACTTGTTCAAGACAAATTATGAATCTGGGATTCAGTCACAGGGTCCTGATGCCCCAGCCATTGCCCTTTTAACCACATAATTTTTTTTTCTGTGTGTCTGATTATCTGGCTATTTATGTGTTTTATGAAAATAGACGTTCACCTTATGTGTCTGCCTTTTCCCTATGCTTTCTTATGGCAAAAGTCCAAGAAACAAGTTCAGCCTAAGGAGGTCTTTGGGGAGAAGCAGAAGAAAAAAAATTCTGCCCAATTAGATGGATTTAGTGAGGTAATGTGTGAAAAAGCTTTGTGAACTGATATGTATTATAAAACTATAAGGTGAATTTTTTTTTCTAACAGACGGGATGCTATAGCAGAGGTTAGAAAACCCTAAACCAATCTGTGTGGCTTGTAACCGTCTTTCTCTGGCTCCTTTCTTGGCCCCTGCTTCCTCATCTGTAAAATAGAATCTATTATACATTCTCTATAGGATTGTTGTGTGGCTCAGATGAGATAATGGAAAAGAATATTCTTTTGAAATGGAACACTCTGTCTCAAAAATACCTTATATTTCTGTACTTTGGGGGAAGTAGCCCAACTATGGCACCTGGGGCTGTCATGGTGGAAGTGATAGGAAAGTTGTGGAGGATCTTTCAAAGCAGGTGGCACATTTGCGATGGCTTCAGATATACTGTGTTAGTTGCCATCCACAGAAGAATTATTTTACTTATTGTTTCCTCCTGGAAAGTGCTGGTTAGTGCTGAGAGATGCATATCTGCCAGGCCAGGTTTTATCTGCAGAGAGCTTAACTACAGCTTCCGGAATAGCCCTTGAGGGGTGATGGGCACTATGCCCCAGGTTCTGTGTTCTGTCCACTCAATAAACCCATTTACACAAAGAGGTAAGTGACTCATAGAGACTGAAGACTGGCTTTTGTTCATAGAGCCTCTGTGTCGTACTTCAACAGGACACAGAGCCTTGATTTAAATCATTGCATTTCTGAAGGTAGCTTTGAATTCAGAAGGGATTAAAGTTGCTGAGGGCATTCTGAAGGGCGTGGGGGAGAGAGCGTAGAGGCAACTAGGAGCCCTTGAAACCGTATTACATGCAGATCCTAACTTTGCATTCACCTTGTCTCCATCACCCAGCATGGGACTGGGTACATAGTAGGCTCTCGATAAACACTCTGCTGTTCACTGATCCAAAGAAGAGAATGTTTCCAGGCTCATCGAAAAGCAGCTTGATAGAATTCAGGACATGGTTCAAATGATAGGTCCACAGAATAGGTCACTGTTGCATTTGCATCCTGTATCCCATTACAAAGGAGTCTTATTTTCTTTCGTGAATGACTTAAACATCTTCATTTCTACAACATATTTTACCTTCAGAAGTCTTTTGCGTTTATTGTCTTTTTTTCTCTCTTCATCTTCTTTATTTTTTTATTTCATTTATTTTATTTTTTTTTAATTTGCTCCCTTCATGACCAAGCACAGGCCACTTTTGAGGTAGGGTGCTGGAGGGCAGTTTTTGTTGTTTTCTGCATTTCCTCCTTTATAGGATAAATTTCACTTCCCCTTCCCAATACTGTGCTGTACACGGTCAAGTTTGGTATTTCTGCTGAAAACTATGAGTCATTTTTCACAAACAGGGATTGTCAAGTGCCTGATTCATATTATAGAAACAGCAAATACAGAAAAAGCCCCAAATTGAATGAGCTCAAAATTTTCAGATGAGAGAGGGGGTAGGGAATCACTGTCTTTAGAGAAGTCACTGGCTTTTTAGGTCTTGGTTGTTTCATGTTTAAAATTAAGAGGATAACAGCAGTATAATAGCTATATAGTCAACCTCACGAACCATCTCATGGTTATTGGGTGATATCATTTGCAGGTGTTGCATTATCCTTGTCTTGCTTCTGAAGTTTTATATATATATTATATTATATATATATATATATATATATATAATATAATATATATATTATATATAAAATGGACTATTAGTACAGTTTATTTTATTTTATAGGGTATTTAAATTATTGAACTTCAAAAATAAATCATTTTTTAAGAAAAGAATATCATATATACAGTGTTAAAATGGGGATGTTTTAAAATATCCATAGAATGACATTGAATAGTGTAGACAATTTAAGAATTCAGTTCTGATTATGCTGGGTGATTATGCTTCTATGGGGAATGTGTTGTTTTAGGTAGGCGGAGACTGAGCTGAGCTTTCATCCACAGAATGCAACTAAGTGAACATTGTATGAGAATTACTTAGAACAAATAGAAACAGTTATGTGCCATATGAACTATAAACTCACACAGCTCTTTATCTCTGTAAAGGTAAATAACCTAGGGAATGTGCTCCACCAACTGAATATAATTTGACATAGTCAGATCACAAGGAAAATTCAGCTGATCCAAATTCCACTGATCCTACCGACATCTCACACCAAAGAGTAAGGATTCAGTGACCAACTTTGGTCATAGCAGGCAACTATTATGGTATATTAAAAGCAACAGAGGGAAGGTTTGGGAGTAGGTATACCTATGGAAAGTAACTGAATATGAAATATAATTATATGGATTATTTGAATATAAAATATAATTCCATAATTATTATGGCAGAATTATTTTCTATATGAAACCGCACGTTGCTTATCTAATATCTATTGTCCCTTCTTTCTCTGCAATAGACCCCTAATGTTATACAGAGTAGCAAGGTACCAACTAAAAGATCTTTCATCTGAGTCAAGGTCCCTGGAAGAGTATTCCCGAAGTCCTACTCTTCTTTGTCAGTCGCCTAAAGATATGTTTCTCTGGCTACAAAGAGAGCCAGGAAATAGAGCCCTTTTTAGCTCAGATACTAAGAACTGGAAGAGAACACAGTGATTACACAGCCTAATGTTTCATTTTAGAATTTGAGGAATAGAGACTCAGAAAAATCTTCCTTCCAGGATTTCTTTGCAGCTACAGAAAGGTGATATGATATGCCTGATGCTAGTGGGATGGGGCTTTTGACCTTACCTTTCTTTTATTCTTCCTGCATGAAATCCGGACACTGTAGCTGGAGCTCCAGCAGCTAACTTCTTACCATGGGAAATCCTTGAAGACAAAAAGCCATGTGACAAGGGTGGCAGCCTAGAAAGATAGATTCAGCGTCTCTGAGAAGGGTGGGCAGCCTTAGCAATCATGGATTGCTTGTGTCTCAACTTATTTTATAGGTTTCCATCTTGTTTAATCAATGTTCCATAAGGTTTTCTTATTGAATGCAACGTGAACTGATATACGGCCATACATAGAAAACTAATTAAATTAAATAATTCAAAGAGATAAAAAACTAAATAATTCAAATAAATTTATGCACAAAAAGAAAATGTACATGGAAGATTTCAGAAGAATGCCCTGCTTCAGTTCTCGTTGGAAGAAAAAAACCTATTCTTTATGAACAAGACCAAAGAAGCTTTCCATGGCACTGCCTTGGGAGTTTGGGATGGTGGGAACCTCAAGGTTATGTGTTTATTTGGCATTTACTGTTTTCAGTGTTCGTTCCTTCTTTGGGAACTTCTTGGAGAAGAAGGGGTGTAAAAGGCAGAAGAAGAGGGTTTATGTTCTAACCCAATGCCATCCTGATAACTTACCTTGAGCGATAGCTACAGTATTGAGTACCCATTTGGTAGAAACTCAGATACAGTGACCTCGCAGAGTGAGGACTATGGATCCATAATCTTCATTTCAAAGATACTCAGAGCCCCAGGAATTTTAAGTATATTACTCCCGATCATAATGTTAATAAATGATAGACCTTGAATTCAAAACCAGATATGACTCTGAAATCTGACAACCAGTTATTACAATACGTCATTGAAAGACAAACAACCCTGCCATTTATTACATGACCACTATAGGCCCTACTGCTCCTACTATATATTACTATACTATATACTGCCATAACTAGTATATTACATAATTGGTGTATCAGGCACTTTCCAGTGATTATTTTTCAATCCTCACAACAATGTGATAGATAATAAAAACTGAAGCCACTATAGATTAAGCGATATTATTAAAGTCAAGTGACCATTATATAGGAGAGCTGTGATTCAAACCCAGCTCTTGGAAGGTCTACAATATATACTATTTCCACTAAAACTAAGGGTCTAGAAGAATCTAGGCAGCACACAGCTTGGGCATTAGGGACTGGAGTCTCGGAATGGAGGCAGACATCCAGATGTGGTAACTGTGACATAGTGCTTGGATCAGATAAGGAGAACAAATCCGTTGGCATTGAGTCCAGCGTGCAGAACTGGAGTTGTCTATCTTCTCCTTGTCTGGGATTATTGTGCAAGTGGCTTCAGTTAGGGAAGAAGTAAAGGGCTTAACTTCTTCTCTGTGACTGATGTTATGAGAACACTGCAGAGGTGGCCTCCTGAGTTTAGAAATCCTAGAAAACAAATACCCTCAGGTCCAGAGCAAGGTCACACTCCTCTGGCCTCAACAAGCTGGTTTTAGGAAAAGGACCATCTCTGAGCCACTCTCCCATTCAATGGTGCATTTTTTTTAGGCTTCTTAAGTGGTGCAGCTAAATTTGAAAGCCTGCCTGATAATGTGAATACGTAGACACTGAATGATAGATAAAAATCTGTAGTATATACTACAGAAGGAGCCCTGAGGCTTGAGAAGCCACCTTCTGGCAATTTCCTTCCTGTGTGGATGCATCCAAGCCAGGTAATGCCAAAGATTGCCAGCAAACCACCAAAAGCTAGGGAAGAGTCAGGGAATAGATTCTTCCTTCCAAACCTAAGAAGAAACCAACCCTAATGATACCTTGACCTCAGATGTCTAGCCTCCCGAATTCTGAGACACCTCTGTTGTTTAAGCCACATGTTTGTGGTGCTTTGTTAATGCAGCCTAGCATGACACCAATACTAGGGGTTAAAGTAGTATAACACCAATTACAGATGCTTCCTGCATCTACTTCCAGTGTGGCCTTAGACAGCTCACTTGTCTCTGGGTCTCACTGTCTCTGTTTGTAAAATAGGACATAAAGTGATGTGACCAACCCCTCTCAGTTCTCATAGGACTGTTCTAATTTTAAAACTGTAAGTCTCATTTCCTGGGAGCCCTTCAGTCTTGGGCAAACTAGGATGGTTGGTCTTCCTAACATCAGGATATGTGATGTCTATGTCCCTTTCCAACTTAGATCTCTGACTCTAAGCCCTTGCCTCTTTGGTCTTGGGTTTCCCATATATAAAATTCTAGATTTGGATTCACTGGGGGACTGAGTCCTTAGGTCACTAACCATCCTGATTTCTAGTCTTGGCATTGAAAATATCTGTCCTGGAAATCCCCTGGTCTTGGGCAAAGCAGATAGCTGGTCACCCTTATTGGCAAGGTCCATTCCAGCTCTGCCCTCCTAGAGCTCTGTCCTGCAGGCACAGCCCCATGTGCTGTGGTGGGCCTGGCTGGCCTCATTGGCCTTTTTAACTCCTGGTTCTTGAAACATTGTGAGTAGGAAGGGCTCATGGTAAGATTTAGAGAATCATGGTAAGAGGCTCATGGTAAGACCTTCAAAGGTTTCTCTTCCCAGACAAATCTACACAGAACTATCTAATAAGAAACAACAATCAAACCAATTCTCAGGATTCATACATGCATTTTCACAAGAAATAAGCTCACATGAGATTTTTTTAAGGAGGGGCTTTAAGCAAGCTCCAAAGAATGAGAGCTGGGTCTGGACTATGGTGTGAGTCAAATTACTTTATGTATTTTTGGAAGATAATTCTATTATCCTTAACCAAGTAGCTGATATTATGAAGGGGAGTTGTACTAGTTCTTCCAGGATAGAAGTAAATGTAGGCAGTCTGGCTTGGTTATACTTAGAATACCTGGGGGGTACAGAAGAACCAACCCAGGATTTGGGGCAGAAAATTCATACCAGTTCCACCAATTACATGGCCTGTGTGGACCTCAGTTCAAGGTGTCTCACTGCTCATCTATCTATTGCAATACTAGTGCTGTTCCAGATTGCTTCTTCCTGAGGAGCCACTCCTTATATGAGGATTGGCCTTCCCACCCATTGACATTAGCTGTGTAATGTTTTTTGGCCAACGGAATGTGAGCAGAAGGTTTGGGGGGTGGGTAGTATGTGCTTTGCCATTATTTCTTTTCTCTGCAACAAGACCAGTGTATTTTCTAGGCTGCACTAGCAAAGCATCACAAACATGTGGCTTAAACAACAAAGATGTCTCAGAATTCGGGAGGCTGGATATCTGAGGTCAAGGTATCATTAGGGTTGGTTTCTTCTTAGGTTTGGAAGGAAGAATCTGTTTCCTGACTCTTCCCTAGCTTTTGGTGGTTTGCTGGCAATCTTTGGCTTGGAGATGTATCATCTGATCTCTCTCTTCGTCTTCACATGGTATTGTCCCTGTATGTATGTCTGCCTCTGTGTCCAAATTTCCTCCTTTTGTAAGGACACCAGTCATACTGGATTAGGGCCCACACTAGGGACCTCATCTTCCCTTGATCAATTACAAAGACACTATTTCCAAGTAAGGTCACATTCACAGGAACTGAGGAGTTAGGACTTTAACATCTTTTGAGGGGACACAGTTCAGTCTGTAACAACTAGCACAAATAGAGCTACTCTGGGAGTCTGAGTCCTGGAGTGAAAATATTGTGGAGGAGAGTCATAGCCAAGACATACTGGACAGGTATGTGGGCCAAAAAATCTTTGTTGTTGCAAGCCACATCGTTTATTGCTGCAGCAAAACAAACAAAAAACCCAACTCTGTGGCATGTTGTGAAAATGAAATTAGACAAGGCACACAAGAGAGCTCTGAGATGTGCATATCCCTACGTGGAAGTGAGGATGGTACCCACCATCTTTCCCACTCCCAGCCCATGTCATAATGGGATTTCATCTCTTGCTGTTGAGATCCCCAACCTTAGATGGAAAACCACTAAATTCTGATTGGGGAGGTCTCTTTGACCTTGGCTCCAGTGGTGTCTGACACGGGCTGTCCCTTCCTGGTATTGAGGTTCAGTTTCCCCATCTATACAATGAGGGATCAGAAACTTTTTATGATTTCAAAGTCCCCTTCCAGCTCCGATATTGTGTGCTTTTGCTCGTGTTTGCCTATTTGCTGGATGGGTTGGATCTCTCTGGTTTGGCCCAGAATCATTTAGCTGCCAAATGTGTGGCTTTGGAGGCATGTTGTTTCTGGAAGGGCAGCTGTGTCTGAATAGCTAATGGATTTAATCAAAGAGGCAGCAAATACTGCCTCATGAAGATATGACTGTGTCAAAGAAAAGAGTTATTTCAGAAACGTCCATCCGAGGAAATGAATAGAATTGTCTGCCTGAGTCAGAAGTAGCCACAGCATGCCTACCGCAGCGATTGGGGTTTCTTTGAGGAACACAGGGCTCTGGAAGAAATGGCCAAATGTTGTCTGCCTCAGGGAAAAAGCCCTAGATTGCTCAGCCTATGTGGGAGAAATTTCAGCTCTGATGCCAACGACCTTAATGTCCTTGGGCAGCTCACTTTCTAGGAGCTGGAGTTTGCTCATCTGAAAAATGGAACTGAAAACAGATGGTCTTGTGATTTTTTTAGGAGTTCAAGGTCATGAAATGGTTTTGAATGTTTGACAGAGTTTGCAAATGCTATTTTTAAAGGAGTACATGATAAAAATGAAGAGGGAGATTTGGAGCAACATATGGGTTTTAATCTCAGCTCTCCCACTTACTCTGGGCAAATCACTTAACCCCTCAGAGCTCAAGTTTACTCATCTATAAAATGGGGATAATTATACCTACTCCACAGCGCTGTTGGGAGGATTAAACGAGATTACACAAATCTAGCGGAGCTCGTTACACATAGCCTAGTGATACCAATTTTTATGTTGTATTGACCTTTGATAGACTTGAAAGTAATGTATAAATTTAAAATTAGGAAGAAATTTGTGACATCTTCTGGTCCATCATTTTACAGATGAGATAACTTAGATACAGAGGGAAATCAAGTGTCTTGCCTGAGGTCACAGAGCTAGGAAGTTATACGAGTGGAACCAGAACCCACATTTCCTGATACCCCTTCTGGCACCTCTTTTCTACTTCACTACACTTCCAAGGAATATATTTCATTCCAAAAATATAGGCTCAAAAGGGCATATCACAAGCTCAGAGTCCCCAGGCCCTACCTTCTCCTCACATCCCTTTGCCATGTCAATCCAACATAGGTGGGTTGACTGGAATTGGACAATATGATACGTTAGAACTAGGTTGTGCTGATCACTTATTCTGGCTCTGGTTTTAATATTGCTGAAATAATGTATGTCTGTCATGGAACAAAAGTTTTACAACTTGTTTATTTTCCTTCATGTTTGGTTTTTAGCTTTGGGGTGTTGCCCATTGCTAAGATACCTGGTAGCAAGCAGATGTAGGTCAGGGCTGGAGCGAGGGAAGACGTCACAGCCTCCTGGAGGCTTTCTGCAAGGGGCCTTCACACATCATGTTGCGCTCTCCTTTCCCATCACCACTCACTCCCCAGTGCACCACTCACCCCCCACGCTGAAAGTCTTTGTCATGAAACCTCATACCTTTTTATGGGACACACCAGAAACCATTAACATAGTCACTAATAATTTGAGAGGCAGTGATTAGGAAATCATGCTCACTTGCTCTCTTTCTCTCCTGGTACACCCGGCTGGCTCATGATAACAGATCTCCCACTTGGAAGCCTGTCATTTTCTCCACTTTACTCTTTCCTTTCCAGAGGAGAAGAGACCTACCTGATTGATACTATCTGGGAAAAGGTCCTGACAGATCCATAGCCCCTCCTTAGCTTGCAGGACAGATGTGTCCCCGGCTTCTCTTCCATGTGTTAAATCATTAGGGCAGGCTCTGCCCCTGCTGGGAGAATCCCTCAGTCCTCCTGAGACTGTATGTGACACAGAGTAAATGCCATTGCAGCAGCAGGGGTTGGCAGAGGGAGAAGATGAAGCACGTCTGGGCTCTCATCCAAGCCAGCTCCAACTTTGCTTGTCCACTTTTACCAGCAATCAAGCTTACATTTTCATCCTGACTCCTATATGTTTCTAGATTGGTTCTGAAGCCCTTTCACCTTATTCATGTATCAAGGATTGTTTTTTTATTCAGAACTGACTGAAATGTCCTCAATATTTCTTTGGCCTTCATTGCCGAAGGCACTGGTCTGAAATCTTGCAAATGTTCCACATCTCGCTAACCGGGTTTTCATCAATCCGCCCATTTTCTTGGCATGCTCCACTCTGTAAATCATTCTATACATTCATGGAGCCCATTCACTATACATTCAAGGAGGCCCCAGTCCAGATGGATAAGGAGAACAGGTGTTATCAATAAAGCTTTGGCTCCAGAAATAGGAAATAATAGTCAATACAGGGACATGGCATGGGAGTGCTGTAAAAAGTAACATGTAAGGGCTAGAGCTAGACTGGTCCCAGGATGCATGACCCCCCAACCCAGCCCAGACAGCATCAGGGGGTATGGGTGGGCCCTGGGTTATTTTAAAGGAATGATTGTAGAAATTCCTTTCTAGATCTATAGATATCTCTATTCCTTTCACTATTTATGTTATCTTTGTGAAATTAAGCACAGAATTTACGCTCTTAGTCCTTAATATTTCATCTGTTAGGTGATACTTGATGTCATCTGTCAAATGATGCAAATCCTTACATATCACAATGGTTCTGAAATGGTTGCCTGAAAAAACAGAACAGATACTTTGGAAAATCCCAGAAAAGTATACACTTGTTAGAAATAATAATTGTTCTCATTTAATGTATTAAAGGACATTTGGACAAATATATTCCAAATTTTTACAAGTTATATATTATTATTTTCTTATACTGTACCACAGTCAATTTTAGATAATAGCTTTCTGTATTTGCATAGCATGGAACTGGTAACAAGACATTGTTCTCATCCACTATTTAATTTGATATAATGAACGTCTATGAGAGGGCCTAATGACCTAGGCAGAATGACAGGAGCACCTCTCTCCTACTAATTCCCTTAGGGATGGGCAGGGTCCACTAAGCACAAGGGACAAGATATGGAAACTAAGTCACCTGCCATCCTCTGTGTTAAGCAGAACACTAGGCACCAGTTCCCAGCGCCAGAGGAGGACTCCCACTACATGGAGAATGGCAAAGATCCCCATTGTGTTGCCAGCCATCAGGAACAGAAGGCCACACTTTTGTCCTCTGCATCTTTGTATCAGAGTGACCAAGGAAAACAAAACACAGTCATGCACTGAGTAGGACAAGCTTTACCCATATGGGAAGGAGCCAGAGACAGATCAGCTTTGGTAATGGGTGTCAGCAGGTCCAGGCAGGCAGTACACGGCAACTGGCCTGAATTTATCACTCTTATGCCACAGTGGAAGGAGCTCTCCCTCTACCAGCTGAAGTAGGAACTCTTGAAGACTGAGACCTTGGTCAGCACCATCGATGTGCCTGCTTACTGGGAACAAAGAACACTCACTGACCCAGTACCAGGGGAAGACATTCCCATGGAAGTGATAAGCCTGGTATGGGTTGTGCGAGCTCTTTATCCCTTGGTAAGGAAGAGTTTCAGGCCCAAGGCCCATTCTTCTGTGTCTTAATGAAAGGCAAAATACATGCGCATGAGGCTGCCTTTGGACAATGCAGACTTCCCCGCCCACTCCTATCTGCCTCAGCACATGGGGGCTTATAGAGTGGGTTCGAGGGATGGACGTAGAGATCATGGGCCCAATGGTCAATCTTGGATTGAGCCTTTGTCTCCCTTCCAGAGTATGGAGGACGATACGGAGTCTGGAGTATGCTTGCCAGTGTCTGGGTCTTAGTGTTTATTTCCCTCTTTGAAATTTTTTTTATTGTTATTTTTTTTAAGTTTATTTTGAGAGAGAGAGAGAGCACACAAGCGTGCACAGGCAGGAGAGGGGCAGAGAGAGAGAGAGAGGGAGAGAGAGAGAATCCCAAGCAGGCTCCATACTGTCAGTGCACAGCCCTACGTAGCGCTCCATCTCACAAACTGGAAGATCATAACCTGAGCCAAAATCAAGAGCGTGGACACTTAACCAACTGAGCCATCCAGGTGCCCCCTTTCTTCTTTGTTTAAGGGTCTGACCTCAAGGTTTAGGGTGATAATATTATAGCAATGCAGTGTATTTTAGCAAGTCATAACTATATTGCTCTTAAACTTTGACAAGAAACAACTTGCAGGTTATTGTCTCTTATCCCAGTAGTGTAAGTAACCCTAGGAGTTAATAACAACAGCTGAAAAGTGCAGCAATAACAAAGCAAAGAGCTACTAATAGAAAGTTACTCAAAAGCACTGTGTAAATAATTGCTATGTTTAAACAGACATAAGTACAATATGCATATTAGAAACTGTGTAAAAGAAACACACAGGAAACGGTAGAAGATGGGTCCTGTACTTGTAGTGAAATGAATAATATTCATAATTTAATTGTTTAAAAGATCCAAATGTATTAAGTTAATTAAGCATGAAATTTCGGGAATTTTACTAAGTGCAAGAACAGTAGCATTAAAGAAACCATAGGGGAGAAAAAGCAATGATAATCAGAAGGTAATTAATTTACAAATCAAAGGGTAAAACTGATCAATTCAAAGCACAATTTTAAAAATTTGGAGTAAGAATAAATCATGAAAAGCTCTGTGCTAAACATTTGAATATCTCAAGAAAAAAAAAAACAAGCGAATCTCCTATGAAAACAGAAATGACTAAAAGTGATTCAAGAAGAATGAAAAACCTGAGTAAACCATAGAATTGAAAAAAAAATTAGTGGAAAATTTATGCTTCTACATGATGTCATGCTTGGGCAGTTTTACATATTTTATGTTTTCATGGAATAATTCCTGTGCTATTTAAATTGTTCCAAAGCAAAGACAGAAATATTTACAAATTTATTACACTAAAACCCGACAGTGATAGCACAGAAAAGGGAACCAGGATCTCGCCTGTAATTCTGAAAATAGATAGAAAGAAAAAAACTTTGTAAAATGTCCAGAAATTGAAATTGAAATCTAGAATTGTATTTAACAATTAGTATACTGTGACTGCATAGGCTTTATTCTTGGAACAAAAAGATATTATATAAAATTAGTTGTATTATTTTAGTTCATCTTATTGATGTATTAGTGAAGGAACATTTTTAATCATCTGTAAAAGTGCTGGGAAGTCATTTAATGAAATTTGTCACCCACCCATTCCAGATGAATGAGAGAAAGAAATAAACATACAACCATTTGCAGTGAACTGGGAATATACAGACACTTCCCAAAGATTATAAAGAATATCTAAAATCCAAAATTAATGGAATGCTAACGTTGAATCATTACAGGTATTTCTATTATACTGAGGAGCAAGTCAAGATTTTATCTTAAAGGCCATTATCATGCCTTCTCAAGAAGCTTTAGACAGTTCAGCAATATATACAACAGACATAAGAAAGGAGAAGTAAAATTATCATTGGTAGGAGATATATGAATACACATATAGTAAACCGAAGAGAATTATCTAGGAGATTCAGGAGAATTAGCAACCTGTTTAAATGAACGCAGGTTTAGTAATGTGTCTGGATTTTAAAAATAAAAAAATGAACTGCTTATGTAGATATCAGATATGACTAGCTAGAAATTACAGGGGAGAAAAATAAGATTGCAATAGAAAAAAAATGTTGTTCATCCTCTAACATAACCCAGGAACAACAAGAAATATGCAAGGCTACATGAGGAAACTGAAAATATTTACGGCAAGACATTAAGGAGATGTGAATAAATGGAAAGGCATTTTATGTCCTCATTCAGAAAGAAAAAAAGTAATTTTAGGTCTAATAATATTTCAATTTTTAAAATTCAATAGATTATAATTTAGAATTCAGAGTGGTTCTAATCTGGAAGAACAAAGACATAGGAGAGGAGATTTTGAGGTTGGGGAAAATCTTGACTGTTTTTCCTACCAGATGTTAAAACATGTTTGAAAATGACAATGATTAAAACAGCTTCTGTTCCTGACTCACTGAAGCAGATGCTGCACACAGACTAGGTAATTTGAGGAGAGTTTAATAAAGGGACTATTTACAAAAGTGTGGGCAGATTTTAGAGAGACCAAAAAGGGATTATGCAGGACTGCAGGCTAGCAACAGTGGAGAGTCCGCAGGCCTGAAGCGGAGTGGAGAGGGCAGTTACAAAACCAGTGATAGGAGAGCAGTGGCCAGGAGGGACATGTGACAGGAGCTGGGTTCTTCAGCAGAGGGAGAGGCTAACCCAAGGCCACATGACCAAGAAGAAACAGTAGCATCACATACTCCAGCCTGATCCCTCTTCCTTCTGCCCAGGGGCAAAAGAGCCTGCTGATGCCATCCACGGAGATCAGAAAATAGGGGACAGATAAGGGTAGACATAGAGGGCAGATCCAGAGAGGACATCTTGAATGGCAAGTGAAAATATCACACTAAATGCCAAAATTGACAATGGGCCAAAATAGATAGTCCTGAAATAAGGATCCAAAATATTCATTCATTCAGTCAACAAATATTTGTTGAGTGCCCACTCAGTGCACAAGGCCATTAGTTACAAGTCAATAAGAAAAGCAAGATTATTTAATGAAGGACATGGAGATTTGAAAGGTCCTTTGGAAAGGTTAGATCAGTGGCTGTATACAACTGTGCCAATGGACTCATTCACCACCCACTCCCACTTCTTTCTAGCTTTGGCTTCTTGTACCTTAGAGGCTGCGAAGCCTAAAACCATTAGCTATAGAGCACAGATTCTGGAGCCTGTCAACCTGGGTACAAATCCTAGCTCCACTATCCATTAGCTGTCGGGTGGGGTGATAACTTTTGGTGTCTCAGTTTTGTCATATGCAAAATGGGGATATAATAATTCCTGCCCTGTAGGAGATTGTGAAATTTAGTTAATATCTGTAAACGTATATAGGGCAATGTCTGGCATCGCGTAGTGTCAGCTCCTAGCATTCACATTCTCAGAATTCTTTGCAGCTAGCATACCACCCAGGGGACACAGCCATGTGTCCTTGGGAGCACGGAAATGGACATCAAGAATTGGCAGTAGTGATAAGAAGCTGGGTCTCGTGGCAAAGACACTTGATTGTTCTGGGGCTCCTGCTGTGGGGTTTCTGCTCACCAGTCCCCAGCGTGTGGCAGTAGTGGATGGCCCCTAGAATGCTCCCATGATGCACCTGGGGATTTTTTTTTTTTTTTTGTCTGTATTGCTGTCAACTGTTTGGCACCCTAACCCTCCCGATAATTCAGAAAATTAGCTTAAACTTCTTAGTAAATCCCTCTCTGCGTCGAGTTGCTCAACTGGCTCTCTTGCCTGCCCTGTACATATCACTGCCTCTAGTCAAAATAAAACCCAGATAATTAAGTTTTTTATTGTAAAAAGTAAAGTTATTTAAAAAAATTCATAAAGTAAATGTTAGCTCTTAAATGCCCTCAGCTTGGAAAACAAACAAACAAATTTTGTAAATATAAAAAACACTGGGAGAAAATCTTGAGAAATTCGGCGACATAGCTTACAACTAGGTCATGGGTCATAACTGGAATCAAAATACATATAGAAGATTTCAACAAATGACAATGGCCATATTTTTAACATTTATGAACATTTTAAAGCAGTGATAAAAATGAATCTAAAAGACGCTATCAATTTATATCAAAATAAATACGATATAAAAACATGTTTATTGGTAACTTAAAAGTGCAAATGAAAGCAAGGTGTTATTTTTCTTCTTTGCCAATTTGACAAAGAAGTAAGAGAAAAAAAGGATTTATCCTTATTCTGGCAAGGAGGTGGTGAGGAAGTCCACTCATTCTCCATTGGTGGGAATAGAAATTGGTAAAATTATTCTGGAGACAATTTGGTAATATTTACCAAGGCTTTATGCATCCTGCTCCTGGATTTAAAAACAGGTCACTCAACCGTGCTTCAAGCTGTGGCTGGTACACAGAAAACAGCTTGACAACAAAATGTATTTCAGGCAGTCACCCACAGGCCCTCATGGACTATTCTGACTGTGGATCTCTGCAGCTAGCCTATCTCCCAACACCCCTTTGGATTCAAGAGCTTCTGGACCTTCAGAGATGCCAAGCCATTCAGCCTTCTCCAGTTTTCAGATTAGATATGACATCCCACCCAATCCTAAGCCCCAAATGCTGCACCTGTCCAGTGTCTCTCTCAGTCACAGAATGACGTCCCCTCCATTTTCCCAGCCATGGCCACAACCTCATCCTCCCCAGCCTGGCTGCCCAGTGGGCTGACTTCTTCTCCATCCCCCTTCATCCTCCTTGTCATGTTATGCAAGGAATATTTGACCAGCTCCCACTCTTGACCCAAAGTTGAGTGATTTTTGCCAAATGCAAAAGTTAATATGTAACTTTCAAAGGAAGCAGAATTGAAGAAGCCTCTTAGCTGCTGAGTGGTGTTTTTTTCTCTATTTAATATTATTGTGTGACTGGAATCACTTACACGCTGTCTCTTGTTGACCACTTTCAAAACTATAATTTCCCATAACTATATTTTCTGTACATTCTTCCTAAGCCTTTTAGGTAATTAACCATTCCCTTCAATCTTTTCTTGATTCTCTCCCTTTCTGGGGGAGTAACAATTTTCCCTCCCATATTTGAATCAGTGGGTTTTGTAAGTCATTGTTTTCACAATTTTGAAACTTCCTATCTTAATTTCCTCCAAATTTTGATCAAAATAGGAGTTGTCTTTAAATGGAGAAAACAAATAGGATCGGCACTTTTTATATACCTTCTTTGTTCCTCACTGTAGCTCAGCTTAACACGGGTCATTTTGTAATCGTTAATTCTCTGTAGAAATCAGAATGAATTTTGAAGAGATACCGAATGGGTTAGATTAAATGGTGAGTGCAGGCAGCAGTCAGGTAGCTTTATATTCTCATTTCAGCACCTTTAATAGCTTTTCTGAAGGACTGTATTGACTGTCCTGGGATAGAGGTGGGAGCTGGATATTTATCTGGCGATTGCCCAGTGTAGAGGTTCTAACAGGATAACAGTCCCTTACAGGTAATGTAACCTTACTTTCCTAAATGCTTAAAAGAAACCCAGAAAAAAAAATAACTCTGGTTAAAACCAACTTCTTCTTACTTTAGTAAAATTCTTCTATGTCACAAATCACAATAGCTAGCCCAGATTGGTGTTTATCTAGGTTTTTACTGAGTAAACATAAATATAAGCCATTAAACAAGAAAGAGGAAAATAAAATGATAAAACTAATTTACAGTTAGCCAGACTGTGCAGAACAAAGCCTGTTTGTTATTGCTTGAGGAATATAAAAGTTCAGTCAATAAAAGTTTGTCAAATATCTTCTGTTGTGTCACTTACTGTGGGCATTAAGGTGTTTTTTAAAATGTTTTTACTTGGGACGCCTGGGTGGCTCAATCGGTTAAGCCTCAGACTTCAGCTCAGGTCATGATCTCACGGTTCATGGGTTTGAGCCCCGTAATGGGGTCTGTGCTGATATCTCAGAGCCGGGAGCTTGCTTCAGATTATGTGTCTCCTTCTCTCTCTCTCTCTCTCTCTCTCTCTCTCTCTCTCTGTGCCTCTCCACTGCTCATGCTGTCTCTCTCTCAAAAAATAAATAAAAATGAAATTTTTTTAAATTTATTTTGACCGAGAGAGTGTATGAGCAGGGAAGAGGCAGAGAGAGAGGGAGACAGAGAATCCTGAGCAGGCTCCACACTGTCA
Organism: Panthera tigris; assembly: GCF_018350195.1. Taxonomy (NCBI): domain Eukaryota; kingdom Metazoa; phylum Chordata; class Mammalia; order Carnivora; family Felidae; genus Panthera; species Panthera tigris. The sequence continues at coordinate 128,416,315 of NC_056662.1, forward strand.
GCATAGAGCCCAACGCGGGTCTCAAACTCATGAACTGTGAGATCATGACCTAAGCCAAGATCAAGAGTTGGATGCTTAACTGACTGAGCCACCCAGGTGCCCCTATTAAGGGTTTTAATAAGACAATTGACAACATATTGGGGTGGGGGAGAGAACGGGGAACTTGAATGCCGTAATTGTCACGCTTCAGATGGGCATGGAATGTTATTAGAATGGAGGAGGGTGGTGACCAGGCCTCCTGGGAATTTTGCAGAGTTTTATAGGTGACATTTGAGTTTGGAAGTAGAATAGAAGGAGTCCATCCAGAGTCTTAAGAAAGGAGTGTACTAAAGAGGACAGGAATGCTCGAGAGTAGCAATGTCAAGGGCAATGGTAGCAAGGCGAAGAAGGAGGAGACTTAGGGAGGTAATTGATAGCGGTGGTGCAGCCTCTTGAAGGGCGCCTGAGACAAATAGGCACATCCAAGGTGTACCCATACCCTTTTAGCCAATAGCATCATTCTTAGAAGAGTTATTTCAAGGAAATAATGCAAAAGAAGAAGAAAAAAACCCAAGGTGTGCAAAGCTATTGATAGTAGGTATTTATAATATGAAACTATGAGGGAAAAAAAATCTCAAAATACAACTATTCAGAACACTTTACACACAAACAAGTAGTGTAACACGTTTGCAGTTCCATTAGAAATAAGAAAAATTGCCTTACAGATACGGCACACCCATTATCAGTATAGTTGTAGAAAACCTAAAGCAGGAGGATTAAAAATAGAAAAAGAATTACAAACATTGCAAAGTAGGGAGTCAAGATAAGTTCCTTTCTTTTCACGTGCAAAGGTTTAGGATGGTTTAATAGTAAATACTTTAAATAGTTGTTACAGTCCACACACAAGAAAAGAAACGTCAATATGCAAGTCCAAACTTCTGGGCCTGGACTTATACTTTGGGTCTAAATTTCTGATTTAGGGTGATAGTCAATAAATAGTCAACTGTAAGCATGATGTGCATATGACATATTCACTGCGATGCACTATATTGCTCACAAATTGTTTCAGTCGGTTTCACAGGATTCAAATCACACAGAATATACTCTCCACATTGGGATTAAAGTAGAAATCAGAAACAATATGATATCTTGAAAGTATTTGGAAACTAAAGGAACATCCTTCTACACAACCCTCGAGCCCAAGAAAAAGAATAATAAACCCAATAAATTTCTTACTAGATTTATGAAGCCAAAAAAAGATAGAAAACACAGTGAATGGGGGCACATCACTGCAGAGTCCACAGAGATTCAGAGACAATGGGCGTACATTATAAAAACTTTATGCCAATGAAAAAACAACTTGCCAAAATGGACATATTCCTTGAAAATCTTCATAGGTGACTGAAATGCACAGTCAAGTCTTACAACAACCACAATCTCTGGTTGTAAGGATACCACATATTCATAAGTGACTGCTGTCAGGCCATTTTTCCGATTCTTCCCACCATACCTCCAAACAGCTCCTATCTCTTCTGACTTAAAATCTTTAAAAACTCTAGTTTGGCCACAGGATAATGTCCTGATTTTTAAATTTGTGATTTAAATTTAAATTTTTAAATTTAAATTTGTGCGCGTGCGCACATACACACACACACACACACACACACACACACACACACACACACACACCATGACCCGTTCTAGCTTACTTATCTAGCCTCTTTTCATTCTCTTCTGTATTTTATGTTACAGCTCTAAAACCAAAAAAAAAACTTAGATACCAATTTTGTTGACTCTAAAGTGTATGTTTTTCATATTTCAACATCTCTGCTATTGGAATGTGTTTTAGGATTAATGGAATTGTGTAACTAATTCGCACATTGCTTTTGTCTTAGTGGTACCTGCCGTAATAATGTAATCCCCATAGATGTTATGGTCCTTTCATGCCTCTTTGACTAAACACATAGAAAGAAGTCTATCTCGCTTCTTTTTCCCTATTTCACACAACTGATGATCTGAACTCGCAGCAGTTATCACAAAAACATTTCCTGCTTCAAACTGACCTTAACAAAATACTATTTATTTATTCATTGCATTTTTTAATGTTTATTCATGAGAGAGAAAGACAGAGCATGAGTGGGGGAGGGGCAGAGAGAGAGGAAGACACAGAATCTGAAACAGGCTCCCAGGCCTGTCAGCACAGAGCCCCACGTGGGGCTTGAACCCATGACCCATGACCTGAGATGAGGTCGGATGCTTAGCTGACTGATCCACCCAGCCGTCCCAAAAAACTATTTATTGAGTGTCTACTATGTGCTAGGGGCTCTATGCCATGTGCTTTCTTTGGTGTTTTTTATATCAAAGCTCACAGAGGTTAACTGAATGCCACAAAGGTCACACGCTAGCTTAAAAACGGCCAACTAGAAAACACAAGTCTGTTTACGCCTAAAGTCTTTGCTCTTGGTAGCTCCGTGATCCCTTTCCTAATAATAGCCCATTATTTGTCAAGTTAGGCACACCGTTTTCAGAGTTCTTACAGTATCTATTTCACCATATTGTAATGACTTTTCTTTTGTATCTTTCTGATTTATGAGGTAATGAAATGTTTTATTCCTAGATCCTTAAGACTTAGCAGAGTGCCCATAGTGATACCAAAGAGTAAATATTTTAATAAGTATGTTAATATTTAATGAAGAGTAAATATTTTAATTTTAATACACGATAAATAGTGCACATAATAAATATTTTAACTTTAATAGTAAATATTTAGTAAAAGTATCCATGGCAATGAGATTTTCCTGGCCCTGATGTTTTTTCCAACCATATACAGTGGGAGGTGGTATCTCTGACACTGGAAAAATCAAACAAGCCGAAGATAGGATTATGGGTAGAATTTAGAAGTCTACACTCTAAAGCAGTGGTAACAATTGGCTTTGATCCCTGTCTTGACTCTTACCTATCACTAGTTTACCGGACTATTGGGTTCAGAAGGATTCCGAGGCTATACTAGCCTGGCTGTACTAGCCGGGGTTGACCCCTGTGTGGCTGTCTTTCCTGGGCAGAAGTGGGGAGAGTATGTGATGTATTTGCCATCCACGCTTGAAGGAATCTAGCTCTGTCCGTCCTCAGGGCCTCTGCCCGTTTGGAAAGGTCTTCCTCTAGATATGGCTGTCTGTCGGTTTATTCAAAACTCTGTTTAAATATCTGTTCATCGGAGAAGCAGACCCACCATTCATTCTGCAATAGCACATTCCTTACCCCCATCACTCACTGTGCCTTTTTCATGCTTTATTATTGTTTCTTGCTCTTGTGGGCATTTGGCATTATATTGTGCACGTTTGTTGCTTTGCTTTTTGTATGTGTCCCTATGTGAGCTCCGTGAGGGCGTAGATTCTGTTCTGCTCACTCAGGCGCCCGAAGAGTTCCCAGCACATAGTTGTTGTTGAGTCAGTAACCAAGTCTGAGGGCAGTATCCTCTCTGTCTTCTTCTCTCACGGCAGTAATGGCAGATAGTAAGTATGAGAAAAGATGCCCCTGTCCTAAAAGAAATTACTGTGTTTAAGGTGGATCAATTTTGTAAATACCATAGTGCTTATATAGTCTGTATCTCTAGTCCTTTATAATTATTTGTTTCTTTTCTAACTCTTCGCCTCTTGTCCACCTCTCTGTTTCCTGGTCTTTACCATTAGAGACATTTTCTGTTTCTCCAACAGGAGAAATTTCCAAAACACATTTTACTATCCACTCTAAAGAACCACCCTCTTTATTTCCTTAATGGATGATTTTAATGATTTCAGATGGCCCTACATTTTAAACTGCTCTTCTCCTCAAGCCATTTCCTCTGGCTTCTTTCGAAACACTCCACCACGCTGCCCAGACTACGGTAATTGGCTGATTTGCCTATATCTCAAGGTCAGTTTGAGTAGCAGCCCGGATGTTGAATTTTCTTTCCTTTGATTTTGGGCCTCGTGCAAGATGCAGAGCCAAGTTAAGAAGAAGAGAAAAGCTGTCCTGTCGTGAACGTTAACCTTAGATGTAAAAACCTTAGGAAAAAGTATAGAACAGTTGCCCCATTTACTCTCCATGTATAGACAGGCTCCAGTCATGGTGTGTGGTTCCAGGAACACATTTAAGGAGGATATGAGTTAGGATATGGTTTCTGTGCCTTGTGACAAAAATCCAAAATAACAGGGTTTACACAAGATGGAAGTTATTTTGCTTTTTCCTAAAGGTGTTAGCTTCTGTGGCATAAATGTGAGTCATAAATCTCTCGGGAGCCCGGGCCCATTATCTGACCTTCTCTAACACATCTTTAGCATTTCCAGGGATTTGTCTCTGTCTCCGAAGGCAAGTTGCTCACTGCTCCATCTACCTGCCAGCCCGCACAACAGAGAAAACAGAAGAGGGAGGATGCAGCCATGTCCTTTAAGGGCACATTAGGGCATTGGACACACTACTTCTGCTCACATCTCATTTGACAGAACTCAGTCACATGACCCCACGTAGGCACAGGGAAGGCTTTGGCACACGGTCTTTATTCTTGGAAGCCACACAAACGTCCAAGTGTGACAGTTGCTTCTGCTACAGAAAGGGAGAATAGTGATGGGCATACAGCAAACAGTTTCTGTCACAGGAAGAGAGGATGGAGTTTTTCCAGAGTGTGTAGGGCCATCCCCGAACCCAGGAGCCATCAGCGGATTATGTGAAGTTCTTACTGATTTCCTTTATAGTCTGGTGGGTGTGATGGAGCAGTGGTTTCTGAGACAACTAACTGGTCATTTAGGTGGAATCACCAGAAACAGTTCCTCAGTTTTATAGGTCCAGAAATATATGGGCATAGATTATGCCAAACAGACTCTCAAAAGTTTGATATAGAAATCAAATAAAGAATGTAATTTAGAGTGAGAAAAATCACTATCGATTGGCACGGGCAGTTTGCGTTAACAATCATCTGGGAAGCTACTAAGGAAAGCCAAAGTATAACTGGGATGTTGCTGGTTGAGTAGAAAGAACAAAAGGAAACAGCTCTTCCTCACATTCAGTGAAAGTTCATCAAAAATAAGAAACTCAGGTGACTTCCCGCATCTTAGAACCGGCAGGGAATGTAAAGATTATCTAGTTCAGCTTCCTCGTTTTAGAAATTAGGAACAGGAGTTCAAAGTGGGGAAATAACTTGCTGGAAAAACAAATCCCCTGGGGCGCCTGGGTGGCTCAGTCGGTTGGGTGTCCGACTTCAGCTCAGGTCACGATCTCGCGGTCCATGAGTTCGAGCCCCGCGTCGGGTTCTGGGCTGATGGCTCAGAGCCTGGAGCCTGCTTCCGATTCTGTGTCTCCCTCTCTCTCTGCCCCTCCCCCGTTCATGCTCTGTCTCTCTGTGTCTCAAAAATAAATAAAACGTTAAAAAAAAAACAAAAAAAAAAAAAAAACAAATCCCATAGCTCATTAGAGGCAGAACCAGGGCAAAAACAAACAAACAAATAAAAAAACCAAAACAAACAAAAACAAACAAACCCCAAAACAAAACCCAAACCAAATAAAACATATGTCATTTCCAGTACAAGCAAGGGTCTTTTCCAGTTTAATTTACACCAAATTTCATTCATTGTTTCATTTATTTGGTCACTTGGCAAGCTTAGATATTTAAAAAAATGTATTTTTTAAATAGGTAGAGAAAAACATAACCGTATAATGACCACCCAGATTAAGAGACAGAAGGCCACCAGCACCTCGGAGGTCTTCCTAATGCTCCTGCCATTCACTACTCCTCACCCAAAGATAGCCACTGTGGTTATATATAACACCACAGATTCGTTTGCCTGTTTTTAAACGGAGTAATACATATGCTCGTTTGTTCAGTATCATGTAAATGAGATTCATCCATGTTATTACATGTAAGCATAATTCACTGGCTTTTATTGCTATAGAAGCCGCTATGTGAACACAGCACAAATTCTTTATCCACTCTGCTGTTGGTGGTGATTTGGGTTATTCCCAGCTCTTTGCTACTACTGCTGAAACCACAATTAATGTTCTCGTACACCTCTTTTGTTATACCTGTATACGCATTGCTAGGGCCTCATATCTGTATGGAATTGCTGGGTCACAGTGTATGAGTATTTCCAAACTTAGTAGAGACTGGAATTGTCCAAAGAACCCGGGTCAGTTTAAATGCCAGTCGGTAGCGTATGAGAATTTCAGGAGCTTCACATCCTCACCAGCATTTGTCAGTCTTTCTCATTTGATCTGATGGTTGGTATATAGTGTAAAAAGGAAATAAAAGAGAACTTCCTTGACTTCATAAAGAGTTTCTACTAAACACCTACAGCAAACATTATGCTTAAGGTTGAAATTTTTGAAGTTCTTCTGCTACTCTCAGAAATGATGTGAAAGTACTTGATAACATTGTTTCTGTTTAATCTTATACCGGATATTCTAGTCAGTGGGGTAAAACACATAAAATGAAATAAAATAGGGGCACCTATGTGGCTCAGTTGGTTAAGCATCGGATACTTGGTTTCGGCTCAGGTCATAACCTCATGGTTTGTGAGCTCAAGCCCCACGTTGGGCTTTGTGCTGACAGCGTTGAGCCTGCTTGGGATTCTCTCTCTCCCCCTCTTGCTGCCTCTCCCCCCTCATGCTCTCTCTCTCAAAGCAAATAACTAAACTAAACTAAAATAAATAGGGGTATTTAAGAAAGATAGAAAAAGGAATGAAAGAGGATGAGTGCTACTGGCTATTAACCTCACAATATACAGCTCTAATAATTTATATGGTATAGACCTGAAGCATTAAAAGGCACAGAACAATGGAAAATAATATAAAATTAAGAAATAGATTCACATGTATATTGCAAAAATGTAGCCTATGATAGAGGTCACGTTTCAAATCAATAGTGAAAGATGGTTTGGCTTACTCAACTACATAGCCATTATGATAATAAACTTGGATCCATACTTCATGCTTTGTATCAAAATAAATTATGAATAAAATATTTAAGTGTAAAATAATGAAAGTATAAAGCTCCTAGAAGAGAGCACAAGAAAATTCTTAAAAAGGGGGACCTTTTTTTTTCTTTTTTTTAAATGTTTATGTCTGAGAGAGAGACAGAGCATGAGCATGAGCAGGGAAGGGGCAGAGACAGACGGAGACACAGAATCTGAAGCAGGCTCCAGGCTCTGAGCTGTCATCACAAAGCCTGATGTGGGGCTTGAACTCATGAGCCATGAGATCATGACCTGAGCAGAAGTCAGATGCTTAACCGACTGAGCCACCCAGGCGCCCCAAAAGGGGGACCTTTCTAAGTAAATTGTAAAATGAAAGATTAACAAATTCTATTCCATAATAGCATGGCAAATCATCCCAATGCAGGCAAAAATGTTTAGAACTCATTAATCAACAAAGGGTACAATAGTCTTTTGTTTACAGGCAAAGAAAGGGCTGATTATCCCCAACATGTGAAGAGCTTCTATAAATTTCTAGGGGTAAAAAACAGACAGCTTTATTTTTTTTAAAGTTATTGTAACTGACAATGTTCAGAAATAAAAAGAAAGGTTCAAGATTTTTGGATAGAAGATTAATACATAAAAATTAATAGCATATATCAAAATAATAGCCTTCATCACCAATTTGATATATGTACATTCAGTTTAGATATAACTAACTAAAAGATGTATGAATCAAACTAACAGGCAAAACTACCAGATTTTCAGAGAAAAAAATCTAAAATTCTATTAAACATATGAAGACATCATTAATGTTTATAATATATAGACCAATGGTGGGGGGGGAAACCTTGAATCCTATCAGACAAATGGACAAAGATATAAACAGGCAATCAGATTAAGAAACATAAATAATGTACATGCTAAGAGATGCATAAGCTCATGGGTGTTAAGGGAAATGCAAAAGAAAACAACCACAATATATCACTTTGCTGGTGTCAGAGTGAGAAAATTAGGAAGTCGGATAATGCCAAGTGTTGGCGGAAAGTGTGAATGCAGGAACTTGCATGCTCTGTTGCACAGAGTACAAACCAGAGCAATCACTCTGGGAAACAACCAGACTTTAGTCCAGTTAGAGGTCTGCCCTGAGACCCAGAAGTCTCTCTCTGGGTGTGTATCTCCCACAGATGCATGAGGGGCACTAACAGGGAAGTTCCTCTCTGCACCCTTGTTGTGGTACAGAACTAGAAGCCGTCTGGGGGAGTCTACTCACTAGGAAACAGAGAAGTATAACAGTATGATGCACAGAACAGAATGTCATACAGCCCTCCGGAATCGTAGATGAGATCTACGCAGAACAATATGGATAGATCTTAAAAAGTGTTGGATGAAAAAAGTAAGAAACAATATGAGGTACATAGCACAATGTCATTTGTGTACATTTAACATATGTGCACGCGAAATAAAAATGCATGCTTCTATGACCAGACACAAATAGAGGAATGTATATCAAGCATATTAGATTGATCTTCTATGGTGAGGGCAGTGGTAGAAAGAATGATGATGGAAATAAAGGAAATTAACCAATAAAGAATGAGAGGTTACATGGATTAATGATGATAATGTGTCATGAACACAGGCATATGATAAACTCATGCTCCACAGCTGAGCATCCTGAATTATGAACTCCTTTTGTGAAATTGTGTGTATTTATATAGACACGTGTGTGGGTGCGTGTATCCTGAAAATTTTCATATCCATTTCCCTAATAAGTCCATCTTCAGAAATGTAGTTTAAGAAGTAAATCAAAATATAGAAAAAAAGTCTACCCAAAGATGTTCTTTGCAGCATGGTATTCTATACTAAACAGTATAAACAATGTAAACGTTAACAATAAAGATAATGATTAAATAAACCATGGCATATCCATTTAATACAATACTTTGCAAGCATTCAATTGATGTTTACATGGAGTTTGTATTGACATTGGTGATGTCTATAGCATACCAATATGCGATAAAATATGTGATATAAAATTTGATTTATATGAATACAGCTAAAATGGAGACATGTATTGAAATATTATCAGGAGAAAATACATATAAGTGAATAGTGGTTTTATATGAGCAGTAGGACTATAGACAATGTTTTCCTTTTTTCCTGCATTTTTCAAATGTAACTTAATGAATAGTTATTACTTTCAAAAATGTAAGACAAATTATACCAAAAAAAAGCAAGCATTGTTCACAGATTAAATGCAAATTTCCTAAGAAATATGACCAATTATGAGCTGTCAGTACTTTTCCTGAGCACAAGGAAACAACAAATTATGAGGCCACCTGAGCTCCTGGAGCTAGGGAACAGCCAATGGGTACTGGTTTCTTTAAAGTGGATAACAAGATATTAAACTGGATGCTTTGACTAAGTCACAGATAGAAAAGAGGTAGGATGCTATAATAAGAACTAGAAAAAATCCACTGTAGATAGTGAAGAACTCATTTAGATAACTCAGTCTTGCACCAAGGAAGTACAAAAGGAGAAGATCTTTGAGGGGGTGCTGGTTTACCATAAGTGCCACACACCCCCTACCCCCCCCAAGAGGTGCAATGGATCAATCCTGCCTTAGCTCAAGTCTAGCAAGAAGGACTTCAGGGAACGATTGGAGAGCTCCATGTATGTAGCAGTTAGGATTCCTTCCCAGGACATTCAGAAGACAAGAGACTGGCCCGCTTCCAGGTTTATCCAGTAAAAGGACACTTGAATGTGTTCCTTGCACCAGATGTCTTACATTTCCTGATCTCTTTATCAGCCTTTCTCCACCATCTTCTCCACATACATCATCCTGTCCATGTATACTGCCACCCCCCCCAGGTGCGTGCGCACACACACACACACACACACACACACGCTCCAAAGGAATGGGAATCTATAGTTATCAAGGAAGAAAAAAGAGAAGACAGGCAGGGCGGGTGCTCTACAGCTGTTCTACAGTCCCAGAGGCAGGGACTGTAACCTTTAATAAAGTTGGAAATTGGCTCCTTCAAGGGTCTGAGTTTTCCAAGTACCAAGTGAGACTGTGTTTTGTGTTTAGAGTGACAAATGGGATTTTCTTCGATCTAAGAGAGAAGAGAAAATCTCAGGGATCTGCCTCACTTCATCTAGTGACAGGGGAGAAGCTACCCTTCATGAGTGTATTTAGGATTAAAAAAATGATGCTTTCGATTTTATGACTTAACGCCAATTATTTCACTGACAGTGTGGCAATTTGCCAGATAGGTTTCCTGGGTGTGAATACTGGAAGCAGCTGGGTGGAAACTACTCGGAAGACTGGGGCAAGATCCAATTGTACTGGTTCTCAAAGTGGGGCCCTGGACTCTGTGGGGTCCCTAAGACCCTTTCATGGGGTGTACTAGGTCAAAACTATTTTCATAATCCTAAGATTTTGGCTTTTCTACTTTAATTCTTTCACGAATGTTTTTGCAGAGTTCTGCAGAGGTTACATGATGTATGAAGGAACAGATTGAATGCAAAGGAGACGTGAGAATCCAGTTGTCTGCTCTTTAGCCAGACATTAAAGAAATCTGCAAAAACGTAAGCCAATAGCACTCTTCTCACTTTTCTTTTTGGAAAATATAGTTATTTTTATTAAAATTATTGTTTATGTAACATTTAATGTGTTTATTTATGCTATTTTAAACACATAAATACTTTTTCTAAATGTGACTGTTAATTCTATCATGGCAAATATTGATGGGTGTAACTTACATAAACAAAAGCTCTGGTGGGCTTCCCAATAACTTACAGGAACCCAAAGATCCAGAAAGTTGAAAACCACCGTGCTAATGAACTAGGCAGGTACTCCAAAGGGGAGATTGGGTCTAAGAAACAGATGTCTCTACAGATTGAGGAATAGCATATGTATAAAAGTTTCCTCTTACTTTAAAAATCTGACTAAACACCCAATGAAAACATACTTTTATAATAAAGAGCCATTTGTGTAAGATCCCTATCCACTTTGCACCAGAGGCAAACCATGTAACAGAGTTTTCAGTTTCAAGGGTAGAGAAGTTAATGGTAAGTGTTGGGCCCATCGAAAGGAGGGAATGCAACGAAGAGTGGACTGGTTCTCCATGAAGGAGGATATAATGCCTGGAGAACTAACTCTCTGGCCACAGAAACACAACCACAGGTAGTTTTTTGGGGGTGTTCCAATGCAGCTGAGATGCAATTTTTGAGTAACATATTGGGAGGGGGTTATTTCTCCTTCCCCTAATAGAGTAGTTCCTGCTTTCGTTAACAAAACAAAACTAACAAACAAACAAAACCACACCCATTTGTATCTTCCTCACAGCATCTTTATTTAGGTGAAATTTCAGTAAATCTTCGATTTTTATCAAAATATTTGAACAACTATTACATACTTGAAATTCTGTTAAGGAGACTAGAAAATGAGTAAGATAAGATTCATTCTCTCCAAAGATTTACCACCTGAGTGGAGACAATGCAAACCCATTCAAGAATTAGGAAACCTGGGACACCTGGGTGGCTCAGTAATTTAAGTGACAGATTCTTGGTTTTGGCTCAGGTCTTGATCTCAAGGTTGGTGAGTTCCAGCTTCGCACTGGGCTCCTTCCTGATAGCACAGAGCCTGCTTGGAATTCTCTCTCTCCCCCTCTCTCTCTGCTGCTCCCCTGCTCATGCACTCACTCTCTCAAAATAAATAAAATAAACTTAAAAAAAATAATTATGAAACCTGTAGTCTCAACGGCAAAAGAAAATTCACTTAATAGCTTAGATTCATTGGATTCAACTGCATGCACTGTAGGTGGATATATACAAAGCACTGTAGGTGGATATTTTACCGCCATTAAAAATTTTAACTTCTGGGGCGCCTGGATGGCTCAGTTGGTTAAGTGTCTGACTTTGGTGTGTGTCATGATCTCACAGTTCGTGAGTTTGAGCCCCACATCAGGCTCTCTGCTGTCAGCAGAGAGCCTGCTTTGGATCTCTCTCTGCCCCTCCCCTGCTTGCACTCTCTGTCCCTAAAAAATAAATAAACATAAAAAAATTTTAACTTCCTCCTAACCCTGTGAGTTAGAATTTATGATCTTTTCAAAGGCAAAGGGATAGGAGCCCAGGGCAGTGATTGGCCCAAGATCACACAGCCAGGAAGTGAGGAGTCAGATTTGTAACCATGTGGTTTTCAAAATCCAACATCCTTTCCATTATGCCATCCTCTGCTAGATGATTTACTTACTTAGTTTTATTTATTCCAGGCTATTTCAGTCTCTAGTGAGTTCATGGTTCATGAGGAATCACTAATCTCCTTCAGAAATGGAAATGCCGTAGGTTGAGACATAAGATATCCTTTCACGAGACTGGCCATGGGTAAACATTCATTCACTGCAATATCTCATGGTAATGCTCTCGTAGCTGAGTTAAACAGGTCTCTTCATATGTATAAGTATGTCCTACAGCCAGAGCTGTGCAGGGCCTGACTCATGCCATTACCCTGCTGTTAGGGCTGGCCAGCTATTAAAACAGGCATCATTTTGTACAACTCTTACAGGCTGCTGCCAGAAAAATTTAATTGAAGTCTTGTATACATTTTTTTTAATCCAAAATTTTAGACTTCTTGTAAGGAATTAGAAGCAGAGTATGTATATATTGGTTATTTTTTCCTTCTGTTTACTTTTGAGAGATCTTTCCTCCAAATACTATAATTAGCTTAATATTTATTGACCAATAAATGACTCTGAGGTGAGGACTGCCTTGGACTCCTGGTGACGGACAGCAACTCCTTAAATATTATCTAACAGGTGAATCTCTATTTCTGAAGTTCAGGATGAAAAACAGAAGAACCTCAACATTGAGGCTTGATTCCATTTTGACATTTAGACATGCGTTTGAGAATTTTATTCCAGGAGACAGATAATCAAATTGAGGCGATTAGCCTATGTGTTAAACAGTCGGTCCAGAGTTTGATTGTGGTTGTGATTTTGAACACCCTAATACCTACTTCTCTTAGGTACATTGTTTTGAAAAATTAAGAGTTCTTCTTTGTCCAACTGCTAGCAGAGGCATAATAAAAATACTCCCCCATGTTAGTAGGAAACTTGAAGTGGAGTTTCCCTACGAGAAAAGGGTGGAAGGAGACATTTGATTGTTCCAGGGAAATCTTGTGAGAGACAGAGAAACATAATGGCTTCAGATCAGAGCACCTGAATTAACATGCTGTTTCTACTCAATGCAAGCTGTGTCATATTGAGCTGGGTGCTTACCCCTGTTGAGCCTCAGTATCCCCGTTTGTACAAAGGGGACAGTGAGATCTGACACAGGTTAGTTGTAAGGATGACAATGACTGTGTAGGCTGCACATCTCTGAGTAATGTCAGTAGTTATTACTCTGATGATGTGGACTTATTTGCCTCCTTAGATTATTTCATCACTGTAGACAAATCTAATATTCAGGACACTATCATGGGTAATAAAATAGTTTGCAAAGGAAATAGAATCACCCTGGCCCTAGAAGGTTGGAGACTTAGGATATTCTGTTAGTGTTTGTTACTTAAAATTACTCTGATGGATGGATTCTTCCACTAAGCAGCCTATATTAAATTCCAAATGTAATCCTATTGGAAGAATAAACCTACAACATCAGCAATACTCCTTGAGGGTTCTTGTCAATTTGACAGATTTGACAGGCAGACAAATTTAATTTATTAAAATATTCTGTCTAGCATTTTTAAAAGACAAGGGGTTTTTATACTGTAAATGAACTGTTTTCACGGCCTTATTAAAATAAATGCATAAAGTCAGCTGTTTGTCTTTGGAATTCATTAACATGAGGTTCAACACATAAAGAATTGCTCTCCAGTCACACCTATATACACCTGGACGTTTTGACTATTTCTCCGTCTTTGTGAAGAATCTGGGATTTCTCCATTTTCAAGCAAATGAGAATTCCACACAAGAAGGAAAAACTTGCTTATATCATATGCTAGATTTCATGGACATATGTATTAAAATTATTAGAAGAATTTAGAAAGCCAACACTTGGCATCAAAGCCCATGGGAAAGACCTGAGCAAATTCAGGGTGTCCTTCTGCAACAGGCTTAGATTTATTTTTCTTCAAAGAAATTCTGTTATTTGAATTGAAGGAATATTGTCAAAGTTGATAGATTTCCTGTTTTCTTCACAGGGCCATTTTTAAATTAAACACAATGCACTTTGAAATTGGAATGTTTATATAGACTGAGAGCCGGTATCAGTTCTCAGAGTTGTCAGTTTCCTGCCGGCCATATTTCCGTGTCAGCTATTAATTCTGCCTGGCAAAATGGTCTTAATCTTGACACATTTTGCACAGTGCATCTGAGTAATGTCCTCATGGTTTCTGACATTTTGGTGGCTTTTTTCTCTACAGTTACCTTGCCCCTTAAAACTGTTCTGCCCTCCTGTCTGTGGCCTTGGCCTCTCTCCCTGTATGAGAGCATCTTCTCAGATGGCCTAAAACCATCACTGCTCAGGGCCCCCAGCCCTTCCCCAAGAAGTCCCAAATTTGCACAGTTTCTCGCTAGAGAATTTGTCCTAACCCTGTGAACTAAATCTTAGGCAACCAGTTCACCTATCAATCAAAATCTTGCCTGCAGAGATGTACTGGGAGGCGAATTAACTGGTAAATTAAATGCTAATAACCTGCCAATCTCAGTAGTTCCACAGCAAAATGGCTTTGATTCAATATATGTAAATCTCACATCTACAGAATTTGTAGGACCAAACTTACTCTAAAAATAGCATTTTACATAAAAATGACAAAAGAGTGTCTATTGGATTTAAATAACATGCCAAAATTATCTATTTTCCCATCTGTTAATAAAGATTCAACAAAAATGTGTAGTTGTCTTAAAAACACCATTCAGATCTTCTACGCAAGTCAAGGACTCATTTCTTGAAGTTGATGTCTCCTTCCAAGTGCTTCTTCCTTTGACCTTCTATAGTATATTTTTTCATTGTACGTTGGTAATGACCTACATTCCAGGCTGTAGTGGATTGTGGCTAATAGTGTACCTCTCTCCTTTACCAGATGGAGTTCTTGAAGTCTAGACTATGTTTTGTATCCACATGATGTAAAACAAAGGCTTGCCTATAATAGGGACCCACCAAATGTTTAGGGAGTTGATCTCCCATGAGAACATTAATTTTTAAAAAGCGCTTACCGTTGTTCTTAGAGCAAAAGAGTTGCTTTCTAATTAAGTTAACTGAGTCAAATGAAGTCAGCATTGGTTGAGCATCCAATGTGACCAGATACTAGCTACTAAGGAACCAAAGATCAGAATGCCAAGATCCCTACCTCAAGATTAAAACCCAATTCAGCAGGCAATCTGGTTCCCATTAACTTAAGTAAATTGTGTTTGACATAGTTTAGGGGCTGAAAATTGGAATATTAAATGAGTAGAGTGAATGTTAAATGCTCAGATGAAGAACTATGGGAGCTCGTGAAGAAGGATTAATTTGGCTTGTTGTTGAAGTAGAATGTACTGCAGGAGAAAGAGGGCTTCACGGAACAGCTAATAAATGTCCTGTGAATGAAAGGATGAGGAGGATTTTGACATGTGGATAAGAAGGCGGGGAGGATGTTCTATGTAGATGAAAGCTTGAGCAAAGGCATATAATGACATGGTTTTTGGAGAAAGGTAAGTGGTTCAGTACAGAGGACTCATAGGGACAATTTACTGTGACGAGTCAAGGGATGAAGCTTCAGAGTTTGGGGGATAGGGGACAGACGGGGCACAGCTCGAATGATGCCATGCAGTCTGGATTTCATCTGGCAAGTTATGGAAAACCCTTAAAGATTTTAAGGAAGTAACATGGGCAGAACAGATCTGGGCTGTCAAGCATTTACTTTGTTGGTCTGTAGAGGATGAAGTAACTACCTCTGCTCCCATTTCCTTGTGTAGATCCTGTCTCATAAAATTACACACAAATAAAACAGATGTACGCAAGGGGCACTGATTCTGAAATGAGGATGGTGAGGCTGCATAATGAAACATCTCATCTGCTGTCTCCTCTAGAAATTGCTCTCTGGGCAAAAGCAGTTTTACCATAACCCGTATTTACCTAGGTATCTAATCCCAAGTTAGTAGTATTTCATTCCAAAGAAGCACTCCATTCTTGAGTTTTGACACTTCTTTTCCTCAGCAGGATATTATGGTTTAAAAATCTCAAATTAAAATACCTTTTCTTAAGTACAAATAGCCATAACCATGACCAAAACCAGATTAAACTACATTAATGTCCAGAGGTGCTCAGAGAATACTATTTCACTGGAAAAATACAGGGTGCTTCTCCTAAGAGTTTCAGGGAAGATCTCAAATATAAAAGTATATATATTTTATAAGACATTAATGTAGGTACATTTTTAGTGCTCAATTGCACTTCAAATTATTTCAAGTTATTCTAGCCGTTCAGCTAGCTAGAGGTCCAAATGTCATCAATCCAAGAAGACTGGTTTTCTCCTGCTCCCCCTGCTGGAATGTTAGGCAAGGGGATTGTTTTCCTTCCACAGATGCCATAGGTGATTTGCTTATTAGTAAGTTTGGGAAAGATGTTACTTTCCAAAAGGCGAACAGGACTTGGATGTTTCAGACGTGTTCTGCGCCAACGGAACATCTCTGGTCTTTGAGGGCCCACTGACTAAAGTAGCCCATATGGGAAATGTCTTGTCTCATTTTTACTTCGTGCAAGTCAACCCCCAGCTGCCTTCTAAATTTGCAGCTCACAGAGCTATCTCACCTAGGTGGAGATTGAATTGCCAAGAGGAGACAAATCTGCATTTCCATCATAATGAAACTCATAACGTTCATTCACGAAGAAATGCTGGCATCAGTATAATGAGGGCAGAGAAGCCTTTTCAACTATGTATGGCTAATCTCCCATCATCTATAGTCTAATATAGATTTCTCACAATTCTAGCTTATTTTCTAAACAGAAACTAATTTTCTACGGTAGGGTTTTTAGGGAGAATCATGTAGATGTTAACACTTTTAGCCCATTCTTACTGTGGTTTGGCTCAGAGAGAAACCACGGGCAGTATGTCCCACATTCTTATGGAGGGGCCGGTTTTTTCTCCCTCTCCCCACTTCTTCCATTCATTCAGGAGACTCTGACTGAGCATCTATTGCAAGTGCTCGACTTTGCAGGTGCAGAAATGAGTAAGTCACAGAGCCTTTCCCAATAGAGCTCAGTCTAGAGAGAGACAGATGTAAACAACATTTATAGTAGGGGAGAGTCTGGGGGAGGTATAAACAAATTCAGTGGGAACACACAGAAGAAAACTACCAAAGCCATATCAGAGAGTAACATGGCGCTACTGTGAAGGGCAGGTAAATAAGAGTTCTCCCCTCAGGAATCAAGAAGGGCAATCAGATAAAGGGGACAACATAGAAAGTCATGAAAGCATGAATGAAAACTACATGTTCTGCCTACTATTTTATGTGGCCTTAGTATAAGCTGGTGGCAGACAAGGGCTGGACCATGGAGGACACTGACTGCTTCATAAGGAGTTTGGTCTTTATCTTGTGAGCATGAGTGTGTATTTTAAAAGATCAGGGCACCTGGGTGGCTCAGTAGGTTAAGCGTCCAACTTCGGCTCATGTCGTGACCTCGCAGTTCATGAGTTAGAGCCCCATGGTGGGCTCTATACGGACAGATCTGAGCCTGGAGCCTGCTTCAGATTCTGTGTCTCCCCTCTCTCTGCCCCTCCCCCACTTGCACTCTCTCTTCCTCTCTCTCTCTCTCAAAAAAAAAATAAACGTTATTATTTTTTTTAAAGATCACTGTAGCCACACACATTTGGATAGAGGCACCAGAAGGATAGAGACAGGAGGGGAGGTATGGGATAGCCAGGTGGGACGTGAGGACCCGGATTGGGATAAGTAGCAGGTGGGATTAGAAACAGTGACATAGAGTATTTCTGATTGTATCTGGGAAAGCGCTCCTCATATCCTCAGATAAAGGATGGCAAGTCCAACAAAACAACCAAAAGAGTACAAGAATAGAGATGCATGAAACACCCATCAACACAAACATGCAACCAACTCTCTCAGTGATTAGGGAGTATGTGAACCCTTCCTTCTGCGGCTTCTCCTGGACTATGTGCTTGTCCCTGGACCTGAATCTGGCCTTGGTCTTAAAAGACTCATGAGCAATCTGATAATACACTTCCATGCTGTGGATAGAGGATGTGTCCTTAATTTGTCCACTCTAAAAGATCAGAGGTCTCTGGCTTCTTAGAGATGTAAGGTCCTCCCTGAGTAGAGTGGCCAGGTGATGTCCTGGACCTGCAGTTACATTTGAATTTCAAATAAAAAGATCATTTTTAGTATAAGTGTGTCCCAAATATCACATGGGATACACCTATATGAAAATGATTAGTCTTTATCTGAAATTGAAATGTAATTGATTGGCCTATATTTTTATTTGCCAAATTGGGCAACCCTACCCTTGAGACTTGCTTTTCTCTGGCTCAGACCTGGGGCAGACAATTCCACTGAGAAGCAGAAGGCAGGACAAAACAAAGCATGTGCCGAGAGCCGGGGAGATGTTTTACAGAATCATTGTCAGTACGATCCCCCTGGATTTGCTCATTCCCCAGGAGAATCTGAAAACAAGGGGCTTGGCAGTGAGCAAAGAGCTGGCATGTTGCAGGACTGTTGGAGGGGAAAATGATTGAATTTAGAATAATAATGTATTTGTTAAAGCAAATATCAGTATAGTCATAACAGAGAAGCCCTCAAGTTTCCCATTGTGGCATGAATAGAACATTAACGTCTATATTGTAGATTGATGGCAAGAATTTTCTTGGAAAGCACATAAGCAGTAGCCTTATATGATCTCTTTCTATTTTTTGGAAGACTGAATACAGTTCAGATTAACATTTGAGGCATTTATTTTGTGCTTGGAATTTAGGACATTGGCTCTGTTCATACCTAATATTTTACAAGCCTCTCCCCTTTGGACAAAATTAAGTTCAGAACTCATGTTCACATAAAAAAGTAATTGGATTATAAAAGCCAATGGGCATAGCCATTATTTGGATATTTTCATATATAAATGAATAATGTTTATTCAGAAAAACACCCATGACCAAACTCCGTCAAATCTAATTTTCTCAGAGAGTTAAGCTCATATTCTGGTAGGTTTTTCCTTACATAACTGAAGAAAATTCTTAGCAAGAGCTTTAATAATAAGCTTCTTTCTGAAGGAGTAATATTGTGATTTCATGCAAGAAAAATCTCCCCTTGACGTAAATGAGAGATGAAGTTGTGGGAAGGTATAGTCAGAGTTATTAGTTTGCTTTCCCCTTTCTAACCAAATGACAAGAACATTTTGTCTTTGGATTCTTTGATAGTTTTTTTTTTTTTCCTGTTAGCAAATAGAATATTCAGAATACCTTTCCCCTGATACTAGTCTTAAGCCTTATAAATTATATTTTTGTGGGGTCTTCTGAGGTGGGAAAAGCCTGCCAATTTCAATTAGAGTGATTTAGGTTTCCTTGTAGAGAAGCCACGTGGTGGGATTCCTGGTTTTCCTAGTGATCAGGTGTCACCGAGAACACCTGAGGTGTAGACATGCCTCACTTAGCCTTATATGTACTGAGCACCTACTCTGTGCCTCAGCACAAGTCGCAGTGAACCAGACAGACTGATTACGCTCCACAGCACAGGGGACTGTTCATCTGAGTGCTTGTTGCCAGTAAATGCAAGCATCACGACTCACCCACAGCCACAAAGCCAGACGATTTTTCCTTTTCCCCAACATCTTCAAATACCCAAATTTCTTCTATTGTAGGTTCAAATGAGGTAAACATACAACATGTGAGTGATGGCATCAAGGGGATTTTATAAATTATTAAATGGTCAGAAAATAAGATCTCGGCTTTCCTGCCTTTGGTTAGAGAATAGGCGTCCCCGGTTGCAAAGCTTATTCATTTCTTTTATCATGTTCCAGCTTTCCCACTTGCTCTTGCGTCTTATTTTGTAATTACTTTCTTATCTTTGCAGCTTTCCTTTGAATCTTAAGTCTTTCTAGTTAGAGAAACAAGGAACATATACTTCTGTAATTGAGACAAAACTAAGTGCGACTCCCACATTTTCTTCTTTTTCTTTATGCTCCGTTTCAGGGATGGCCAGCTGGCTGTCCAGTTGTTCACTAGCTGTGAGGACCCTAGAGAATGTCACCTGTTTTTGTAGGTCTCAAGTCACTCTCCATTTGGTCTTAAAGAATCTTTGTGTGTGCACACGTCTGTGTATATCTCTGAATGAAAACACGATTACTAGCTGTAGGTAGGAATGTATCTACGGACACAGATGGAATGCATGCATTATGTAAACGTGTAGTAAGTATATGTGTATATGCAAATGTGTATGTGTACACAGATGTCCGTGTGTAAATGTGTGTGTGTGTGTCTGTGTGTGTGTGTATATATATATATGCATATACACACAGACACACACACACATTCTGCCAATAGCTAGTAATTGTCAACCAAAAAGGTCAAGTTCGGTGTTAACCATTTTCTAAACACAGTTCTTCGTGTTTCTAGAAACCTGAAAGTCTGTACTTTTCACCTACAAACCCATTATCCGTGTGGCAAGTCATGTCTGAAAGCCAAACTTAACAAGACTCTCTTCACCTGTTTAAAAGCAAGAAAGCAGAAAGCTTTGAAGGTACGCATATGGACAAAAGGAAATTAGGTTGCTCTATGATGTTTGTGCCTCTGGTATTAATTTCACTGAAATTCCACTCTGCTCCATTTATTCGATGACTAAGAGATTGAACTCTTAGGGAAGGAAAGAACATATAAACATGTAATTAACCAATAAGGTAATGTTTGAAGACTGTTAGGATATACTGATTATTCAGATTAATTCATTATTTTGTGAACACCAATGGCATGCATTTCTGAAAAAAAAATCATTATTCAAACAAAAGTGTTCACCATGAAACACGACACAAAGAGGAAGATAAATATCAAACATGTTTTTTTAAAGGTGGTAAAATCATGTCACATAATTGGTCTTACAGCTGCTTCTGCGTTTGATGTTCTAACCTGGTGCAAATGTGTGTTATCTGCTAGTAAATCCATATTTAGTCTTTCTTTTAATAATACACAGTCATGACTGGGATTTAAATTTTTAAATATTGAGGAACTTTATATATATATATATATATATATATATATATATATATATATATATATGTATCTATTTAGCTCAGACCTGGTTTTGTTTAAAGTATGCCCATCCTCTCTCCTCCTCCCCAGCTTTTTGTTTTTGTTTTTGTTTTTGCTTGTTTTTTAATAACAAAATCTGTAGCAAAGCACTCCTCGGAGTACAAACGTTCATTCTTTTTTAGTATTTGCTTTTTCAGGGTCAGCCTCTGAAGGTGGACAAGCAACAGAGGCACAAGGGTAGGTTTCCTCTCTACCAGAGAGCAGGTGGAACCCAGTTCCAGCTCGGCCACACTCAGCATCATGAAAAGTACAGTGAAGCTCCGTTCTCTTGAGGAGAACTCCCACCAAAAGTAAATTCCTGACCTCTATCAAAATGTTAGGGGGCTTCTGGCTTTAATTTTTAGAACTCTGATAAAATCCGGGGATCCTCCATTCACTCAAAATAAAAAAATCAAGTATGCCCATGGCATCTTTCAAAGGAACACCCACCCATTTGGTTTCACTCACACCGTTAACAGTGCCCTCAAAATACACTTTTTCAGGAGAAAGTTACTAGATAGTATCTTGAGAATATCCTCTCCGTGGTGCACGATGCTTAGGATTGTTTTGCCATTGGCTGTTATTAACATGGACCAGGGGTCCCCTCTGTAAGGAGTGTTCTCCTACTGTGAATCTGTACGAGTCTTACCATCAACCCAGTCCTTGACAGACCAGTACAGGAACGAATGCTACTTTGGCGGCCAAACTCTTACTTTTACTGACAGTCGAGTCTCAGAAAGTATAAAGGTGCTGGGCCAGTCCTCTGTTCTTATAGTGACCGTCTCGGTAAGAGAAAAATCAGACTATGTGCCATCAGAGGAAATAAAATGTTAGTATTAGGTGTGATCGACCGATGCATTTCTTTTGCTTAAGCCCCACCCTCTGAGTGACAGGTGGAGGACAAAATGTCAAGAAGTTCTGCTGGAACAAGTGTTCAGGATGGTGTTTAATACAGCAGAGAGCCAAGATACAGTGGGAGGACACAGTAAAGAATGTGGAGAAGGTAGACGCAATAAAGAACTTCGGTTTATGATCTGCCATCTGCTATTTGAAAGAGGAATAAGTTAGGGAATTAAGTGACTTTTAGTTCCCCATACATGCAAAGGTAAGTTAGTTATTACAAAAGTTTTGCCGTTGTATGCGCTGAAAGAAAAGCATATGCATTTAAACATTTTTTAAAAAATAAATCACTCAATAGGCTTAAGAAAAATACTCTAGTTCATATTTCATTGATCTGACCTTTTGATTCAAGATCAGGGAATGAATCCAAGGTGGAAACAAAAAAAAAAAACCAAAACAGAAATGAACCATTTCACCATGAAAAAAGGCATTTCCAGTCTCAGCTAACCTCGACTAGTTTTTATTGCATTATTTTTGAAATGCCAAGAAACTGGCTTTGGCCATATTTGTCCAACTAAATCACAGCTGTCAAAATGCAGTTGCTTGCCACAATTAGCTAAACACCATTATTTGACAAATTCCCTGGGAAGGGACGTAGATGCTGTAGGTGTCTAACAGTCAGTCAGGCTGGGGCTGCAGCACAGGGAGCGAAGTTGGTACATCCTTGGCCAAGGAAGGGGTTTCCAACGGCCTTAAGTTTTTGGAAAACACACACATTTGCCCTGGTCCTACAAGTTCTTTCTGGTTTTCAGGAATGAATTGTGGGATTGGCTAAAGAGGAAGGGAAAAAGCCACCGATTCTAGAGTCCTTTCTTAAGGACATCAAGGGGAGAGGAAGAAAAAGAAATGCAAATGTGAAATGGTAATGGTATACAACATGGGGAAAAGAAACCTCATTGAACCCGCTAGCAATTTCCACCCAAGCAGTGAACCCCTTAACTGACAGAAATTCAGTACAACATACACATTGATTAACACCTTCACCATTACGAGGACTGCCGTTTCAAGCCTAAAATTAACTACAATATGCAAAAACAGAATTCTCATAAGATTTGAGAAAAATAGAGTGAAAAGGCAATGTTAGCTAAGCTCTTAGCTAAATCCACTCTTAATGGCCCCCACTATTTAAACTATCATGGATTAAAGCCATGAAAATAAAAATTTCAATTTGAAATTTTATTAGCATGTTGCTAAAATGGTCAATAAAAACATCAACACGATAGGCTTTGTTGACATAGTTGGAAAACTGCTCTCTCACTTTTAAAACTTTATTTCCACTTCCCCACCGTCTAAGATTGCTATGTTAGGAAAAGCCAAACTAAATATTCTGGCTATGGTGTTGTAATAATGCTGGTTTCTTGAATGTTGCCATATCTTCCTCCTCTCTCTCTCTCTCCTCCAACCCTTTAAAAAATAGGACTCTTTCTGAAATGCAGCCCCATCAGGGAGCAAACTAGGGTTAAGAACAACAAGCGGCCGTCTCCACACATTCAAGTTCCCAGACACCAGGTGAACCTTCTCCTTGCCGGGGGCGGGGCCCGCGCTCCTCACCAAATCAGCTGAGCCATTTTCCTCCCGGGACCAGGAAGGCTTCCCTTCTGCCAGCGAGGGAGACTCACAGGCAAATGGGGTGGGGGTGGCGGTCGCTTCCCTCGGTGGAAAGGACTGGAAGCAAACATTACAGCTTTGCCCGGAGCCTGGAATACAAATGTCAGGAGACTTGGGGCTGGAGAGCTGGAAAAGTCCCGGGCAGCCTCGGGATAACCCGGAGTCCCAAAGTGCTCTCTTGTGGAATTATTCACAAGTGCCTAAGGGACAGGCTCGATTTCTTGGAAATCCTGCAATCTGGGGACACGTTCATACGGGAGGTGAACTGTGCCCTGGAAAGATCATTTCTCACCTCCGACTGGTCTGTGTGCGCGCACTGGGGGCGGTGATGGTCCCTTTATAGGAGGTCGGGTGACAGTCACTGACTAGCGACCTGTGGGGAAAGCCACGTCCTTGCTTGCTCCCTTCAGCCCTTTCTCCTTTCCCCCGTTACAACTCGAGGGGAAAGCGCACGCTGGGTTTCCCAACACCATCACCACCACTGGGTGGGGGGGGGGCTCAGCCAGGCGCGCACAGCTGCCCTTTCGTCCCGGGGCCAGTTCCTGAGACTTTCGGCCACTTGCGGAGGGGTGCGAGGGTGCAGCCTGGGCACCGGCCGCCGCAGGAGGGCGCTCGAGGGGGGACGGGGGTCGCGGATCGCCGGCCAGGAAGCCCGGGTGCTGGGAAGGGAGCGGGGCGCGGGGAGACAGGAGGCGCAGGTGGCCCCCCCACGAGGCTACTCCTTGTCGTCCACGAGGTCGGCGAGCTCCTGGAGCACTCGCAGGCGGCCGCTGGCGTCGATGCGGCGCTTCTCGCGGATGAGGTCTTCCAGGCTGTGAAACCTGGCCGTGTGCACCTTGTTCTCGCCCAGGTGCACCTTGAGATAGTACTGCTGCTGCGGGGGCTGCGTGCCGGCCGGCACCTCCCCTCCCGCCTTGAACTCCCGCTTACCAAAGCGGCACCAGGCGGCGAAGCTCTCCGAGTTCGTCCAGCAGATCTCCTCGCTCTTGAGGCCCAGGTGGCCGCAGGCGTTCTGCACCACCAGCTCGGCCACCAGCGGGCGGTAGCGGTACCAGCTATTCACCACCCGGCCCACGTTGGCCGCGCCCGCCTCGTACAGGCTGTCCTGGCGGATCTCGCCTTGGTGCAGGTGGATGATCTGCCCGCCACCCACATAGACGGCCCAGTGCGGGGCGGGGGCGGGCGGCTCGGGCGCCGGCTGCAGCCACAGCAGCTCCAGCAGGTCGCCCGGCTCGCAGAGCGCGGGCAGCGCGGTGACAGCGTAGACGCTCAGGTCGGCGCCCTGAGGGCCGCCGCTCACTTTGGAAAAGATGCATTCCTGCCCCCGGAAGGCGGAGAACTGAGTTTCGTTGAGGACCAGCTGGTGCAGCAGGTGGTGGCGGTGGCGGCTGGGGCTCTCTGGGCACGGGGTGCAGCCCGGGGGGGCCTTCACGCCGAACTTGTCGGGCTGGCCGCGTTCGTCCAGGTCCTCCTCCTCATCCGAGAAGAAGTAGGCGACCCCAACTCGTAGCTCGTCCTTCTCGATCCCCGACGGGTCCCCTGTGGGCAACTCGCTGTAGTTGAGGTGGGTGATGCGGTCCAGTTGGTTGCCCATCAATGACGCGGCGAGGCGAGGGCCAGGAGCCGGGATCTGCGGGAGCACAGACGAGAGGCAGAGACACGATCAGAGTCCAGCTGCCCCTCCCCGGGACGTGCAGTGCCCCTGGGACCTGCCCGTCCGCCCGCCCACGCGCCGGCACTGGAGTCACCCGCTCCTCCCCAGCGTCAGGACAGGTGCAGAAGCCACCCGTCCTTCGGGGAGGAGCAGACGCCACCACACAGCCTCGGACCCCATCCGGGAACCCGGTACAACTCCCACAAGAGAAGAGGCAGGCAGCGGGAAGGCGCGAGGGGTCCCAGTGGGGACGACAGAGCCGGTTGTTAGCAGCGAGAAGACCGACACCCGGGAGAGGACCGAGGGGTAGGTTGGAAGGAAGAAGGGGCGCCTCGGGCCTCAGAGCTTGGAGCAAGCTGCGCTCACATTTCTGTCCCCACCCTCGCCAGCCCCCCTCTCAGTTTTGCGCTAGGTCGTACTCCTCCCCTGACAGCGCCTCGGACAATGACACTCGGGCACATTCGCAGGCACTCACGACACCGGCAAAAGCTTGTTCACCTGGGAGTCCAGGCACAGACAGGCGAGTATATCGATGTGATAATGTCACATATACACCATGACGAACCTTCGCGACGGCACACTCAGACTCCCACATTCGCACACAATCCTAACCCCACGCTTGCACGCTCGCCAGGGCACGCACACCCACGCACCCGGGCACACCTGCCCACACAAGCAGGTGCGCTCCGCCCCTTACTTCTCTTGCCTTCTCCCCAGCAGGGCCAGTCGGGCTGCGCCAGGGCGAGGCCGTTCTGTCTAAAATAACCTAACAAAGAGGAAAGGGAAGGATGGGGGGAGCCAGTGCGGTGTCTGGGTGCGGGTGCGGGTGCGGGTGTGGGCGTGGGTTGAGTAGGGAGGTCCACTTTCAGCCAAAAGACCCCTTTTCCCTCCTACCCGGCACAGGGTCCAAACAGTCGGACGAAGAAAAACCGTTTCCAAGGCAAAGAAAGCCGCCTCTCCGTACCCGTGATTTCCCTGCTCCCGAAACCCCAAACTCCTTTAAAGTCTCCTGGTCCCCATGGGTGCTGCGGAGGCGGCGGTGGCTGGTGGGTCCTGGGAGGCGCGTGGGGTTGCGGCTCCGCTCTGCCCCGCGCGGAACGGTGCGGTGCGGTACCCGGCGCGGTGCCCGTGCGCCTGCCGGTCCGCGCTGGCTGGCTGGGGTGCCCGGTCCACCTGGTACTCCCGACTCCGTTCTGCTTTCCCACGGCGGAGCCGAAGACTCTAAGTAGCCGGAGCAGCTGGTTCCAGGGCCCGCCCCGGGCCGCGCTCATTGGTTGGGGCGGCTGCCCGGGCCGCGTCAATCTCCGCGAGAGGGGGAGGGGAGCAGGGGCGGGTCTCCAGCGCGCGCTCCGCCCCGGCCCGCCCGGCCTCGGTGCACCGGAACGCGCACGGCCCCCGGGAGTGGAGGCGCGACAACCCGCGGGGAGCGTGCGAGGGGCGCGGCGCCGCTGCGTGGCGCCGCTGCGCGCCACCACCGTCGCCCCCCGGCTTTTCCTAGCTGGTCGTGACTGACGGCCCGAGCTCTGTGTCTGGGAGTACAGACTCCAGCGACGAAGCTGGGTCTGCGGGTGAAGAACCCCCGTGTACCCAGGCACTGAGGGCGGCCCGGGGCGGGGAGCGACGCTGTCGGAGCCGGGCACCTGGGCCCTGGTAGGGCCCCCAGGAGTCTCGGTGCCCGACGGCCGTAGGCTGATCTGCCCACAGACCCCTTCCCTGCCGGCACGGATGCTTTGCAGATTGTGCCCACGGCGTCAGCTTCTTCTCGGATCCGCGTGAAACCGCTGACCCAGCACTGGCGCCCGGTTTAAAAGGAGCACCTTTGACAAATGCTACTGAAAAATCTGAACCTTGGCCAGCCCTTTCCCTAACTGGGCCTATGATTTGGGCTGCAATTTTCTATGAAAGGAGAGCTTCACCAATGCCAACGGCCAAGCCCCAGAACTGCCTTCGTTTAGGGATTTTTGTTTGGTTTCGTGGCAGAAGGGTGTCCAGCAGTAATTAATGATTGCATTTCTGGATGGAATGTTAATGAATGAACGAGTTCTGGATATTGGATGTGGAAAGACGACTTTCATACATAGGACATTCTAGAGCGACAGTTTAAAAAGCTTATAACACTTAGACATCTGGTTCTACTCTCGAGACTGGGCTCTGAAAGCTTTTCTGTGAAGCCTACTCTTTCCCCAGGGAGACTAGGGTGCTTCCTCTTTGTGCGCCCTTTGCAGTTGGCATAGACTCTTAGAGCTCTAACCTCCCCCCCTTTTTTTAATGGTAAACCTGTGTTCAATTTCTTGCTCTTTACAAAGTGAACGATTGGACAGGAGGATTGGCCTGCGCTCTACACAATTTTGTATTCCGGACGTCTTTCACAATGCCGGCTGTACAACGGGCTCCATCGTCAATAATAAAAATGGAAATAGCCAACATGTACTGGCTACTTATAAGTGGATAGACACTATGCTAAGAGGTTTAAGTAGGTGAGATTTAATGTTAATGCCTCTGGAGAGAATTCTCTGGTACAAGCACCACAACAGATGAGAAAACAGAGGCCCAAATAGCATTGACAGCAATCTCTCCAGGGTCTGTGGAACTCCAAAGTCGATCTTTAACCTGTCTGTACTGTTCCTTGGGTTAAAAAAAAAAAATATCTTGTTTTATAAGACAAACCTGGTGTCCCAGAGAAGTTACCTGAGCACTGACACACATTATAAAACCTTTTTTTTTTTTATTTTTTGGTAGGCAATTTTGTTTAAGCACTGTCCAACTGCTTTCTGAAGGTCTCTGTTTATCCCATAATCTTCAAATACAGTGATTTATCAAAATTAGATGTTTGATACGGATAGCTGGAAAAATGGTTTTAA
This sequence comes from Panthera tigris, assembly GCF_018350195.1. Taxonomy (NCBI): domain Eukaryota; kingdom Metazoa; phylum Chordata; class Mammalia; order Carnivora; family Felidae; genus Panthera; species Panthera tigris. Next base: position 128,444,530 of record NC_056662.1, read on the forward strand.
AATGACCATCTGCATACATTTGATGTAGGTAAATCTCTTTCAGAAATTTGGCCATGTGCAAGTTATAAGAATACAAGTTGCCATCCTTGGAACCGACCACAGATTGTGATGACCTTTTTTATACTCTCTATAAATGATAGACAACTGGTTTTGGCCCTGAAGTCAAGGGAATTGAACAAGTGGCCTCCGAAATTGAGAAGTGAGTCATTGGTCCGGTTATGAACTGGACTTAGTGATCTCTGGGAGGGAATATCTGAAGAGTTCATTACTGGTGTCTGAGAGGGAGGTGAGGGAGTCATTGAAAGTACCTCAGCACTTGCTGTTGAATAATCTCTCTCTCTCTCTCTCTCTCTCTCTCTCTCTCTCTTAACCTCCTGTCCATCCCAGGATCAAATCTTGTGCACATTCACAAGGTATTTGCTGGGATGCCGTGTTCTGTCTTAGCCGTCCTATCACATAACTGTTCCAGACTACAGCATAAGCAGGTGGTTCCTCTTTGCTTACTATCCCAACATTCTAAAGGATAATGAACAAAAAATATTGTCAGGGCTTCAAAATATAGTGCCAAAAGTTTAAAACATCAGCATGCAACTTTTTGAATCTCCTTTCCGTCCCCTTCTGTAGGGGTAAAAAAACAAAACCAAACACACACACACACACAAAAAACAAAAAACAAAACAAAACAAAAAAAAAACCAAAAAAACCTTAAAGTTTTAGTAATCAAAGGGAGAAGAAATACCCTGAGAGCCCACCTTGAAATATAAGGCAGAGAACACACTGACTCTGAGATATGGAAAAGGATGAGTCAACGTATAGTAAGGAACATGCATCTATTCTTTGTAGCTTTTGGCAACAACAAAGATAATAAACCAAGAAATAGGCCAGTCAACTCAATGGAGTTCACTATCAAAAAACCTTAGCTTTTATTTGCATCACAAAATCTTGTTTGCTAATTGTTTTGTCTATTATTCTTCACCCCATCCTGCCTTTTTGCAGGGAGGAAATGTAGTTTTCCAAAAGAAAAATAGAGTCATCAAAAGCACAAACTCTGGAAGCCAATTAGTTTGAATTTTCCTTCAACATTTTCCATCTGGGTAACTTGGAGCTGCTGGGTGTTGGTCCCTTCAACTGTAAAATGTGGTCAAATAGTATGTAGCTCATTAAGTTGTGTGCGATCATGCATACACACAGTTCATGGCACATGGTGACCTTTCAATAAATGCTACCTATAGCTATTCTCATTGGCAGATGAGGGAAGAGGGTTCCATGTCCTACTTGTTAGGACAACTGTCCAGTTCTGTCTGTCCTTTGACCCAGGGAGGAGCTAACCTAAGATGGGGTGTCCAAGGCTGTCCCTGGTTGGGGTGTGGGACTGCTTCGTTCTTGAGGTTGTAAGAGCCTTGTCTATCCCGAAACTAGTTCAACATCTAAAGCTCTGTATTGATTTCTGTGTGCAAGCCCTGGAGCGGATCACATCCTGTGTCCTGCAGTATTTTGAATTGTTTGTAAATGAACATTTTCTTGTGTGAAGAATATGTACAGCAGAGTGTATATATATATATATATATATATATATATAACCTTTAATTGTATGTCCTTCCTTAACATTTAGCCTTTCATGAACTCTCTCCCTGTCCTTGACCACCTTAGGCACCCAACATACCCACCCTGACCTTGGCTAAAGAACACTTTGCACCTCTGGGACAGAGACAGTAGCACAGCTTCACCAATCCCATTTCCTCTCCTCTGGGCACACAGCTAAATTGTATGCCTATGCTGTTTGATGGGTACCATCTGACTGAGTCTGACCAGTGGAATATGGGTGGAATTTTAGTAAGCCACATCCAGGCTTGGCCCCTGAAAGTAAAACCATTAACATGATCTCCCATACACCTGTGTTATCCCATTGGGTTGTATGTAGAGGATCCATGGGAGAATCTGAGGCTTTAAACGATGGCAGAGCCCCTGGATGGAAGGAGGCAGGGGTTCCTGAATGACTACGGACAGCAGGAGACTTCCCCTCTAAAACGTTCTGTACCGAAGTGTGATGTGAGGGAGAAACCAATCTTATGGAGTTAAAGCCACCAAAATGTTTTCTATTTGTTACAGCAGGAATCTATCCTGATAGGTATACCCTTCTTTATTTTAGAAATACCTCTGAACAGCAAATCGTCTATTCCCCTTCCCTTTTTCCCCTAGTGTCTGTTCTCACTCTGAAGATCCACTTTCCATTGATGGAAATCCTAGTGTCTCAGCATGTTCACATCACCCAGGATTTAAGGAAATCAACAATGGATGCGCCAGTCCCCTCTGGGTACTATCCCATGTCTCCCACTTATTTTTTTTTTTCTCTAGATTCACCTCCATGTGCCTATCTTACCTGCCTTCTACTTTTTTTCTAGACCACACAAACGGCAGGGTCAACCCCTTGCAGCTAAGACTAAAGAGAATCCTGCTTCCCCTTAACCCCTCTGTATGTGCTCATGCTCTCACTTCCCGTTTCTTCCGAGGTGCCCTCTTCTAAGTTGTGATTCCACACTGTCACATTTTCCCAGTTCCTTCCTATGTTTTTAGTGGCTTCTTATCATTTTGCCTTTGAAGACTCATAGATGTCCTCTGGGAAAAACTTGTAGCACTTGTGGGTTGAACATGCTCCTGGATGTGGATGATACAAAGATATCTCAGCCCAGTATTAGTCGTTTCTTGGTGTTCTTCTCAGATTTTTAGGAGAGTCCATGCCTTTTGCACGGGGTCACTTCCATATGACAGTGACGGTAGAGCTCTGGGTAGGTCTGGGTCACTATTACACATATGCTTTCTGGCTTTTCCTTTCGTTTCGAAGGTCCTTCCCTGCCATCCGCATCTACCATCTATGAAAATTTATAACCCATTCGAGCATCAGTCCCCACCCCCGACATGCGTCTGTCCTCTCGCCTACATCTTGAGATGTGGCGGATGTGTCAAAACACTTTTCAAACTAAACTAGTATCATTGGTTGATTTTCTTTTCTTTCTTCCTTAATGGACTAAGAATTCTTTGAGGAAAAGCCACAAATCTAGTTCAAATTTATAATCCCTTTGCTGAGCCTGGGGTCTAGTGCATTGCACACAATCATTATAGACACCTTGCCTGACTCAATGCGTGCCTGAGCAATGATCACCATTTTATTTACTGAGCTGGCAGTGTTTGGTTTTGTTTCTGCTTTCACCCATCGGAGTGCCCCAGAAACTAGCCCAGGCTCAGAATTAGACGGCGTGTGAGAAGGTTTGCTATGTGAGAAGCAGTATTGGGTTTCCAAATGGTCCTCTGGCATCATCAGGAGCCTGGTAGAACTACAGACTTGCAGGCAGGCTCTACCCCAGATTTCGGGAAACCTAATGTTGGAATGCGCTCTGGGAATCTGCATTTTAAACAGTCTCTCCAAGCATTCTAGAGGCAGCAGAGCAACCACCGGTTAAGCACTTCTCAAATTTAAGAAATTATTCTTATTCTTTGGGGTACAGTGAAGCCCTAGAAGAGTAGGCTCTGGATAAATACTTGGAATTATGTTCTGTAGACGTTCTGTGGTCCATTGCTAACAGAAGCAAGGCTCATTTTAGACTTGGGTATACTAAACTGGTAAATGTATCCATTTGCATTCAAAGGTGTGTGAAGTCAAGTGGTTTTTAAAAAGTCTTATAGCTGTGTGGCAGAGCTGAGGATTACTCTCTCTCTTCAGTTGTTTAAACTCCCACACCCCAGTCCACTTGTCTAACAGGCTGTGGTTAGAGCAGGAACTTGAGTCAACAAGGAAACCCTGCTCCCCGATGGTTAATTCCTCCTTTGGCGATTGATTGATGATGGACATTCTTGGGTTGTCCTGCAAAGCACAGTTTCTCTGCCTTTTGTATTGCTTGATTTCCTTGTGGTATAGTTCTTTTTCCGGCCCCATTTCTGGCAAAGATCAGTCCACACCCCTGTGCACTGAATGCCGTCTCCTTAGGTCTCTTCAAGAACCTCCCACCTCTTTGCTTCACCTTCATTTATAATCCTACGTCTTCTCCTAGCTCCTTTCCCAGTTGCGTGTAAACACTTTTATTCTCTCCTATCTTAAGGCCGTCCCCTGACTATGCATCTCCTTTGAGATACACTCCTGTCCTAGAGGAGTTGTCAATACACATTGTATCCCAACCTACCACAGGGATCTCCTGCGCCATCACTCTGCCAAACAGCTCCTACCAGGGGGACCAGTGATCCACTGGTATTGAATCTGATGAGTGCTTTTGGGCTCTTATCTTACTTGCCTTCTCGAAGCATGTGGCACAGCAGACTATTTCCTCCTTATTGAGATAAAATTTTTCTACACCTTCCATTGTATCTCACTCTCCAGGTTTCCTTTCAACTTCTCTGGCTGTTGTTCTTATGATGTTTTGTGGGCTCATTTCCTTCAACTTGTCCTTTCGGTATGGGTTTTCTTCAGGATTCTGTTCTTAGAGTTCTTAGGTTTTCTTCTCAATGCGTTCTCTCTCATTGCATCATCTTGTCTGTTTCTTTGGCTTGCGTCACATTTCTGTGTGATGATTCCCTAATGGAAATCTCCAGGCCCCATCTCTTTCCTGAACTACAGATCCAAATATCCAACATCCTAGAAGCCATGTCCTGGGGCTGTTCCACAGACACCCAAAGGGCAGTATGTCCCAGGCTGAGCACCTTCTGGAACGCGGTGCTTCCCTTTTGGTATGTCTTCTTGTGGACAGGCACCATTGCCCTCTTTGCGAGCCAGTTCCTGGGCACCATCATGTTCCCCATCACCTTCAAGCCCCTACGTGGCCATACTCTATTCCTGGTGTTTCTCCCTCCTGCATATCTTTCTCCTCTTCCTGCATCAATCCATTCCTGTGCTGCCATCTTGGGCCCAAGTCAGCAGAAACTCCCGTCGAAATTGGTGCTGTAACCTCATTGTTTCCCCAGTGTGGTTCCCTCAGCCATCTCCCATGCTGCAACCAGAGTGATTTGTACAACATGCATATCTTTACACCCTTTCCCTGCCCTGCTCTCCATACGGTCCTCAGTAATTCTCCCACGGATGCTGGGAAAACATCCGAAGCCCAGGCACGGCTCCATGATCCAGCCCTTCACTGGATCTTCTCATCCTCTGCTACTCACCCTCTGGCTTCTTGCTTCAGCCGTACTGGTTAAGGAGATTTGTTTTTACCTGTTTCTCTGCTTTGCTGCTCTTTTTCGTGTTACTGCTTCTGTTCCGCCTGCTAAGATTCTATCCTCCACTCTTCCCCTGGCAAGAAAGTCTGTTCTTCAGGTCTCAGTTTAAATTCACTTCCTCCTGGCAGCCTTCCCAGACTTACCAAATCTGCCGTGGGTGCCCTTCACAGCATTGCTACTGCACCCTGTTCTTTCCCTATGATCTGACATAGGCTCGTTCTTTGTCTATGTGCACTACAAGGCTGTAAGCTCGTTAGGAGTTGGGACCGTATCTGTGATGTCTCCCTGGCACCCACCCCAGCCAGGATCTTCAACACTGAACTCTTTCCGTGCTACCAGGTGGAAGTTTAATGCATATTTCTTGAACAGAACTGCACTGATAGTGATGGCAATTGCGAATCAGAGGAATTCTCTGTGTTTCTTTCCCTCTCTCCTTGCATCTTCCCTGCCTTCCCCTCCCGCTTAAATTCCTCATACAACCTGTTCTATAGGGTAGGGCATCTATGGTAAGCTTGTAATCGATAATTGATAGAGACACTTTAGAATTTAGTAAAAGGGGAAAAGTGCTTATTTTCAAACCATAATGAGTAGAGTAGCCACTTAGATTTACATTTCACTTGTTCTAGGCGTTGCCTTCTGGTGTCATGGTGCTTTGTTATAACTACCAAGGCTGATTCATTTTCTTTTCCTTGTCCGGTAATTGTGTGTGTGTGTGTGTGTATCTATATCTATCTATATCTATATCTATAATGATGTATTTATTTATTTTCCAGTTGTCCTAAGTTTGACTCTAACCACAGATATTGCACATAGTTAATAAAGTGTGCTTTCTATTTAAAAACACATACTTAACATAGCACTCCTCCTAACGCACACTCGGCCTATTTCTAAATCACTGAGGGCAAGGAACGTAGCGTGTGTGTATTCCCAGGCTCCCATTCCATCGTCTCTCTGGCTTTAACACTGTCCTGATTTCTCTCCATGTCATTGCCTCTGATCTTAGTACCTGAGCTTGTTCCTTTTACACAGCAGAGTAGCCTTTGTGTGTGGGTTCTGTCTTAGAGTGCCTGGATTCAGATCCTGGCTCCACTCTTATTAGCTGTGTGGCTTTGGGTCAGATGTTTAATGCCCATATGCCTCAGTTTACTCGTGTTTAAAATACGAATAATAGTATTTTTCCTGAAGGGGTTTTGGTGAATATTAAGTGAAATAATGTATTAACAATACGCAGCATAGTGTCTGGCCCAGAATGAGGTCTTAGTAAGTATTAGGTATGATTAAAGAACTCGGCCCTGCTGAGTCCAAAGCACTTTATTTCTCTGTATTCTGCCTTTATAATGTTCTGTATAATGGTATTATGGTGATTATTGTCATATCGGAGTCATAATTTTAAATCTGAGTATGAGACCCAGAACATAGCTCAGATACTATCCACAGTATTAACTTGACATTTGATTTCAAAGCATGTATTGAACTTGTGCTCAGAACAGATATAGGGCTTGCGCCCGGAGAGCCAAGGTAAAGAGAGCACATGTCCTGTTCCCAGTGGTCCTCATGTTGGACACAGAGAGCTGACCAGGATATGAGCGAAGGCAAATGAATAGGAGCTATAAAATGTTTTAGAAACGTGTAAAAGTTAGCACAGAAGAGGCAATTAGTAACTAAGGGAGGGGTCAGGAGGAGGCTGTCATACAGAGGGACTGTGCAGAATGGAGAAGACTTTTCTGAGAAGATAACAGTGATGTCTTTCCGTTAAGAGGGGCGGCATATGTAATTGCTCAAGGGTCATGACAAATCTGATGTTTCCAGAAAACCTCAAAGTGGTTTGGTGTTAGTAGAATGTGCAATAGGCTTGGAGGGGACCTTATGTGAAACCACTTTAGATATGGGTGTTAGGAAGACCATACTGGCCCATAGTGTCCCATTTATACTGAAGGGGGAAAGGGGCAGAGGTGAGATCACTGACCAGGCTGTGGCTGGAGATCAGGTGTCTTATAAAGCCTCAGGCCACTATAACAAATACCACGCATTGGCTGGCTTCAACGAAAGAAATTTATATCTCACGGTTCTGGAGGCTCAAAGTCCAAGATCAAGGTGCCAGCACGGTCAGGGTGAGAACCTCTCCCGGCCTTGCACACAGCTGCCTCTTTTCCGTGTGGCCACATGGGGGGAGCAGCAAGAACAGAGAGACAGACAGACAGGAAACGCTCTTCTGTCTCTTCTTATTAAGGGCGCTAATGCTATCTTGAGGGCTCTACCACCCCCAGATTAGGACTTCAACATGAATTTTGGGGTGACAAAGACATTCAGTCCATGGCAGTGGATAAACGAACGCTGAGGGCCTGGAATAAGGCAGAGGTAGTGGCGATATAGAACACGGGGCTTTGAGCTATCCATAGGAAGTAGATCAATGGGGGTTGGCGACTACCTGGATAATTGGGATAATTGGATGAGGTGGGTGATTTATAGCTCTCTGGATTAGACATGTGAGTCATGCCTGGGGTGACCTGGGCAGACTGGCTCCATGCACTGCAAGTTGCTTTATGAAAAAGTATTTCTACTCTTTGTCCTACAGATCATAGCTCTGCAAAATATGAGCCACCCCCAGCTGTTTCTGAATTGCTGTCTTCCATTATTAATAATCATCCAGCAGGGCTTACTTTCGTACTGTTCTCCAAATACACAACACGACTTCTTGCCTTTAGAGCTTTGATCATGATGCTCCTTCCACATCGCGGGGGCTCTGAAGTCCCCGCCTAGTCTATCCTGGAAGGTGACTCTATTCTTACCTCTGAAAACTCCTAGCCCCTCAGAATTGTGCTACTCTGTTGCATCTGATGCTCCACTACATTTCACGGGTTTTCTGTGGCAGAGACAATGCTGTGTTCTCATCACTAGTTCTCTTCCTGGGGACACAGGAAGATTACTTCCAGCTTCCCCATGGTTAGGGCCTCACCAGGGTGAAGGGGAGCTGATGCGATATGTTGCCTCCGGCCTGAGGCAGAGAGCAGCCTTGAGAACTCTCCAGGTTTCGCCTCTTCCGTCCGTGCATTCCCAAGGGGGAGCTCTCAAGGGTGGGGTTGGAAACAGAAGCAACCAGGGATGAGAGCTGCCAAAGAGACATAATTGACTTGCAGTTAGATTTTCTACGAGTGACTCAAACCAGCAACGACAGCTTTCTTGTGGCCAATGACCTAGATTTGGGGATTGACTTGTTAACCCAGCAGAGTGTGATCTGTCCTGACTAATATGACCACTAGTAGTATTTGGGGTCCCTGGTGGTGTAGGAACAAAACCAGGGATACTTTCTTTCTTTTTCTTCTTTCTTTTTTAATCTCACACTGTGTTTCTCTTGGTTCTTAATAAATATTTTTTAATAGAATTGAAAATTTTTTATAACCTAATGATAGAAGAGTTTTCTCAGATGGAAGAGAAGATGAAAACCCAATGTCAACAGCTCCATCTACGTTTGTTTTCCCCACTTTCCTTCCTTTCTCTCTCTCTCTCTCTCTCTCTCTTTCTTTCTCTTTCCTTCTTTCTCTCTTTCCTTCCTTCCTTCTTCCTTCCTTCCTTCCTTCCTTCCTTCCTTATTCCTTCCTTCCTTCCTTCCTTCCTTCCTTCCTTCCTTCCTTCTTCCTTCCTTCCTTCTTCCTTCCTTCCTTCCTTCCTTCCTCCCTTCCTTCCTCCTTCCTTCCTTCCTTCCTTCCTTCCTTCCTTCCTTCCTTCCTTCTTCCTTCCTTCTTTCTTCCTTCCTTCCTTCCTTCCTTCCTTCCTTCCTTCCTTCCTTATTCCTTCCTTCCTTCCTTCTTCCTTCCTTCCTTCTTCCTTCCTTCCTTCCTTCCTTCCTTCCTTCCTCCTTCCTTCCTTCCTTCTTCCTTCCTTCCTTCCTTCCTCCTTCCTTCCTTCCTTCCTTCCTTCCTTCCTTCCTTCTTCCTTCCTTCTTTCTTCCTTCCTTCCTTCCTTCCTTCCTTCCTTCCTTCCTCCTTCCTTCCTTCTTCCTTCCTTCCTTCTTCCTTCCTTCCTTCCTTCCTTCCTTCCTTCCTTCCTTCCTTCCTTCCTTCTTTTACTTCCTTTCAATTAATGCTTTGCCTTGTGTATCTAAGTCTGTTTCCTCAGGTCAGAAAATGAGCAGTGTTCATTGTCCAGGATTTGAGGATCTTTCTTCATCATATTCTGCTGAATTATCCTTTGCATTCATGGTTAATAAAGAGAGAAAATCTTGTCCTTCTGGTTATTAACATTCTTTGGTAGAAGTAAGCATGCACTTGTAATTATTATTATTATTATTGAGGAGCACAGGAATGCTGACCTCAGCCAGAGTGTTGAATGTTGCTCTGGCGCCAAAGGGACTGGGTCCTCCTGTTCCCACTTGTGGATAACACAATCTTCTACTGCATTTTCCCTTAATATCTCTGTTTAGATGTAATGCCGTCAATTTGAAATGTGTATATGTTGCCTTCTGCCCTTGAGGACCTTCATCAAAATGAGTTGTTTTAACTAAAATGAGACACTAACAATTTCCTCCTGCCCTGCTATTTATTTTGTCACAAGAACCCTGTGCAACCATGAGACTTTGATTTTGCAAGTTTATTATCTTGAAAGTGACTTTCAAAATATCACAAATAATAATATATTATAGAAAAGCAAAAAAGAAATTCCATATGGAGGAGAGTAGCTACTTATGAAATCCTCAGGTCATCTTCTCCCAGGTTGAAGAATTGGTGGAAATTCTCTCTCATCTAATTCGCATGGCTGGTTTTAAGAGAAAATTTGAGACACAGCACTTTCTGTTTTGTTTCTGTTTTCTTGTTTTTAAATGCAAGCTGCGTGTTGAAACCATATTCTCTTTTTTCTATCTCAAAGAAAGTTTCATATGAGACAAAAGGTGTTAATGAAGCAAGGAGAACACAAAATGAGATTTTAACTCAAATAATCTTTATGCAACAAATAAAGTGTAATAATACCTACATAATGAAATGTGGGAAATACACAAAAGAATTAATAGAAATCAATTCAGATATTAATTTATATCAATAAGGCTATGAAAAATCTAGTAAACAAAAAATGTAGCATTTCCATATATATATATATACACTTATTAATATTTATGTATTTTTATATTTATGTTCTTATATGCCACTTAATTATAGACTTATTTTACTTGTAAAAGTATAGATTGGCATCCAGATCAAACTTTACACCTCCCAAATAGAAGATATGTTTTCTTTTCTAGAACACATAAATATTTTCAAACTGACTATATTTTGGGGCATAATGGAAATGTTTATGTATTTCTCACAGTGTACATAGTACAGACATTATACTTATACTTCATTGAAAAAATTCTTTTTTTTTTATTATATAAGTTTCAGGTATATGCCCTTATAATTCAACTTTTATGCACTACAAAGTGATCATCCCCAAAAGTCTAGTTACCACCCATCAGAAGAATTCTTTCTCTCTCTCTCTCTTTTGTTTTAGAGAGAGAGAGTGAGAGAGATCACAAGCAGGGGAGAGGGACAGAGGGAGAGAGACAGAGAGAGAGAGAGAGAGAGAGAGAGAGAGAGAGAGAATCCCAAGCAGGCTCCATCCTTAGGGTAAAGCCTGATGCAGGACTCAGTCTCACAACCCTGAGATCATGACCTGATCTAAAATCAAGAGTTGGAAGCTCAAGTGACTGAGCTCTCTGAAAGTGTCAACTGACACTCACTGAAAGTGTATGTTTATAATGCTTTGAAATATATACATATATATTTGAAATATATATATAAATATAAATATATAAGTATATAAATATATATAAATATATAAATATATTTATATTTTTATATATTTAAATATAAATATATAAATATATTTATATTTTTATATATTTAAATATAAATATAAATATATATATTTATATATTTAAATATAAATATATATAAATATAAATATATATATTTCCCCCTCCCCCACTGAGTCCTCTTTCTGGAATGAAGGGAGAAGGACTAGAAGAGTTAGTTTTCTACCTTTTGTCAACTCTGTTGTGCTAACAAGGGCAACCTGGACCTGGAGTGGGAATGTGGAGACTCGGGTCGTTTGTTGGTCACCACGTCTCTGGGAGGCTTTGAATTAGCACGCACCTTCTTATGGGACTGCTCTCTAGTTTGTGAATTACATAGACTCTGAGTCCATTATGGGTGTCAACCAAGAGTATAAATGAGAACCAATTAGAGAGCATCCTTAAAACTCACATTCCCGGTCTCAAGAACGATTGAATCAGGGTGTGTGTGTGTGTGTGTGTGTGTGTGTGTGTGTGGTGGGGGACAAGATACCAGTAGTTTCAAGGAGCTTTTCAGGAGACCACGTGGGCATGGGTCCATAGGTTGGCATCCTGTGGATGCAGGCATTCGGTAGAGTTTTGGTGGTAAATGGAAAAGAGAGGAATCTGGAGCCAGAATGCACAGCCCTGCATTAGGGACTGGGAGACAGCCCTGAGGGGCTGGGTGGCTGCAGAAAGGGGGCGGGGCAGGGCAGCACCAAAGCTGAGGCACACCCCTGCATCCTCACCATGCTCTGTATCTGGTTTATAGTGTGTGTCTGCCTCTGTTTGCAGTGGTGATGACTGTTTTTAAAATAGCAGTTTAAATTTTTTTAATGTTTATTTATTTTTGAGAGAGGGACAGACAGACTGTGAGCAGGGAAGGGGCAGAGAGAGAGGGAGACCCAGAATCGGAAGCAGGCTCCAGGCTCCACGCTGCCAGCACAGAGCCCGACGCGGGGCTCGAACCCACGAACCGTGACATCATGACCTGAGCCGAAGTCGGACCGTCCACCGACTGAACCCCCCAGGTGCCCCTAAAATGGCAGTTTTACAAAAGCAGTTTCCCAGCTGCTCTGGGGGTGGGGTAAAGCCTATGTCCTGTGCCCCTCACTCCCCCTTTCTGGACCTGGTGTTCCTTCTCATGGACTAATCTAGGAACAAGACATTACTTTCCTGACCTCCCTGGAATGCTCGTTTGCACCCCTTTTCAGTCATTCTATTTTATTCGTGTCTCCTTCATTGTGTCTGGGGACTGTCTGCTTCTAGAAGCAGGGACTAGGTCTGCTGCTTTTCTGCGCACTTCCTCTCCTTATTGTGCTGGGCACACAGTAGGTATAGTGTGAATGTAACTTCAATAAATAAAAGCGCGATTCATGTAGATCAGTGGAATAGGAATAATTATTCGATGGAGACACTGATAACTTGAATGCATTTTATTTGGAAGAGATTTGGTTGTGTTAATACCCGCACGTGCCTTTCCGGCATCGCTTCCGACTAGATCCTGAAGAGTGGTATCTCCCCATTACAGGTAGAAAAACTGAGGCACCGAGAGGTCTAGTGTCTTGCTCAGATTGCATAGAATGCAAATCCAAGAATAAATATTGATAATTAGCCTCTCCGGTGTGCATATCAGCTTATTCTTCCCAACAGTGTGAGCCAGGAGGCAGAGGGATTACTTGCGTTTTGGAATTGAGGACCTCAGGCTCAGAGAGGGGAAGTGTCAGGCAGGAGGTGACTGGAGGAGATAGTCTCAGTGAGATAATGTTACGACAAACAGGACACACTCATAAGTCCCGACAAAACGCTAAGTACAAACCCCTTAAGAACAGGTAAGGTGGGGCCATGCTCTAAGGGAGGACAAGGCACTTGGGAAAGGAGGACGGGGGGTTGGGGAAAGTCGGTGGGTTAACGTGGAACTGGAGCTCAGGAGATTGGGGGTTTCTCCTGACTCTCCCAGAAATTTGTTATGTCAGCTGGGGAAGGTTAATTCCTTTGCTTTGGCCTGTCTCCTCACCCACAGAATGAGAGAAACGAATCAGGTTATTTGTAAAGTTCCCTATAGCTCAACCGTGCTGACTGAATTAGGTAGGGATGCCATAGTAGAAAATAATGACCGGTTGAACGGTTTTAGAATAATGGTATACTTTACTGATTTTCATGATTCCAACAAAATTTTATGGGCAACATTGTGTTTAAGTCAGATTATCCCCCGAGACCCTTCAACGTTGGGGACATATAAAGATGACTGAGATACAGTTAGTCACTGGAGCCGTTTGCACAGTAGCCCTCCCCCTTATCCGCGGGGGTATGTGCCAGACTCCCATGGATGCCCGAAACCACAGAGATGTACACTATGGTTTTCCCTATGCAAACATACTTATGATAAAGTTTACACTGTCACATGGGTGCAGTAAGAGATTAACAGCTAATAATAAAACCATTATAACAATACACTGTCATAAGAGTTATCTGAATGTGCTCTCTCTCACAAAATCTCTTACTGTCCTGCGCTCACCCTTCTTCTTGTGGTGACGTGCGGTGAGAAAAGGCCAACCTGATGACGTGACGTGAGGTTAGGCTACCGTCCACCTGCCTGGGAACCCCCTTGGCCACGCTTCACTGAAACCTTGGAAAGCAGAACCGTGGGGGATGGAGGAAGGGGCTACTGTGATATTTCAGCGTCACGTGGTCATGGAGGCCAGCATGAAGCACGTGTCACCCTCTGTTAGGCTCTCTTCCCTCCTGTCACCGAAGGCCATGATGGAATAGGCATCGGTCACCCCGGCCCCGCTAGTTTTATGATCCTGGGTAAAAAACTCAGTTTCTTCCTTGAAAATTAGGAATAAAATGATCAGACTTGCCCCTTCCAAGGGGCCCAAAAACCTGTGTGAGAGCATTGTGTAAACCGTATAGCACCCCCTAAAGACTCCTGCAAGTGTGAGGGATTCCTTTTTTTTTTTTTTAATTTAATTTATTTATTTACTTAAAAAAAGTTTTTTTTAACATTTATTTATTTTTTGAGAGACAGAGACAGGAAAGACAGAGTATGAGTGAGGGAAGGGCAGAGAGAGAGGGAGACACAGAATCCGAAGCAGGCTCCAGGCTCTGAGCCATCAGCACTGAGCCCAACTGGGGGCTGGAACCCATGAACCATGAGATCATGACCTTAGCCGAAGTCGGATGCTCAACCAACTGAGCCACGCAGGTGCCCCTAAATTTTTTTTTAATGTTTATTTATTAGTGAGCGAGAGAGAGAGAGAGCATGAATGGGGGGGAGGGGCAGAGAGAGAGAGAGAGAGAAGGAGACAGAGGATCTGAAGTGGGCTCCCTGCTGATAGCGCAGAGCCCAATGTGGGGCTCAAACTCACAAACCGCAAGATCATGACCTGAGCCGAAATCAGACGCTTAACCAACTGAGCCACCCAGTTTCCCCAGGGATTTTTTTTTTAATTTTTTTTTTTAACGTTTATTTATTTTTGAGACAGAGAGAGACAGATCATGAATGGGGGAGGGGCAGAGAGAGAGGGAGACACAGAATCGGAAGCAGGCTCCAGGCTCTGAGCCATCGGCCCAGAGCCCGACGCGGGGCTCGAACTCCCGGACCGCGAGATCGTGACCTGAGCTGAAGTCGGACGCTTAACCGACTGAGCCACCCAGGCGCCCCTCCCCAGGGATTTTTGATGACTATGCCAGTGACCTCTGGTCTTTTGTGTGGCTGCGGGACAGTGAGGAACTCCCCTTGCCTGGATCACTCAACTCCGGCCTCAAAGTCGGGCTCAGGGACAAAAGTGAAACTCTACCGGTTAGCTTTATCTAAATCCCTCTAGTTAGCTGGCTTGTTTCCCAGAACCTCATCGAAATGGAGTATGAACCAACCAGGTTGGCCAGCCCAGAACGGAAAGTAAATACCATTAGGACCTCACCTCTGCTGGGTGCTGCATTTACCCACCCTCATTACCGGCCCCAGTGCCTTATCACAGTGTGCAACCTTGAACAAGTCATCACTTCCCTTCCTGGGCCTGAGTTTCTTGCTTTTTTCAAATCTTAGAGGGTTTGACAGGGTGATTTCTGGACTCCATCCAACCTCTTGAATTAGCAGGATTTTTACATGAAGAGTTTGTTCACATATAAAACAGCATCAGGGACCCTCCAGTGTAAGTGTGGTAGCTTCAAGCCAGCACATCCTTGTGCTGGCAGGGACAAGGTGCACCGGATAGCCCCCTACTGACTTTTTCCTTTTTCTGTTTATCCCCCTAGCTGAGTCATGCAGGCTTGATTGGAACACAGGCCTGTTGCCAGATGTAAGCATGAGTCCCACTGCGCTGCCTGGGAGGTGACACCAGCTCAGAAATCTTGAACGTGAACTCTTTAGCAGCTGGGGATCAGAGGCTCTGGGCAAATATTGGGATCAGGTCCAAACAAACCGAGGGGTGAGAAGGCACTCCCTGGGGCTCCTGGGAAGGCAGCCCTGCCTCTTGTCCTCACGTGGCTGGACAGGGCCATGGTGCCGAGACCTATACTCCAGACATCTTGCTCCTAGGACACGGATGGTGATTGCACACCCTACCAGTTAAGAAACTTGTATAATTTGATAGGATAATGCAAGGGTATAGAAGGTCAAACTGAAAACAGAACAAGAATATTATTATCCTGATGGCAGCACAGTGATTTCTGAAGGGTAGGAGAGTGGGGAGGGACATGCTTCTCGCTGGTTCTGGTTCTGAGAGTGCTCTTTACATTATAATGTATGGGCTGCATTTACCTGACAGATCACTTTCCGATAACTCATTGAACATTCACTGTCTTATGCATCTTTCTGTGTCCATATTTACGCCACAGTTTTTAAGTTTAAAAAAAAAAAAAAAAAATATATATATATATATATATATATATATATATATATATATATATATTAGGGCGTGCAAAGCATACAGAACACGCCCATATATAGGGCGTGGCAAAAAGTCAGCATTTAGTTTTTATGGGGGCAGTTGTCCTCACCTGGCTGAAACTAATCAGGGATGTCCCTCTCCCCTCATTTCCCGAACGTACCCCACTGGCTAGAGTAGCTCACAGGTGCAGAGAGGCACCTTCATAGGTAGTTTTGTGGCCGCACCAACAGTTCCAACTCCACCTCTGATCCTTACTGTCGGTGTCGACAACTTGTTTCTACCTGAGCCTCGTTCATCCCCCCTCCTCGTTAGCAGACATTATTAGGTCCTTGCTATTTGGCAGACACCATGGGAGTAAAATCAGAGATGAAATGGTGAGGGATTCCCCTCTTTTGAGGGATTAGACGTCCACCATGGGTACCATGGGTAACAGATCCGTACCATGATGTTTTTGAAGGGTCAGGCTTCAGTTTTCTCATCTGTAGGTCTGACGACATATTTATAGGCACAGGCACATCCTCAGAAATGGTAGTTGTTGTCTGAGTGGCTGTCATGAAAGAGCACTGTCAGTGGGTCCTAGCTGGCGAGTGCGTGGGGCTGGGGATCTCTCAGCTGGCTTCGGAAGCACAGATGTGGTGTCAATTGACAAAGCAAAGTTGGGAGGGTATTTAAAATTCAATTTTTGCAATTCAAGCAGAGTGATGCCCGCCCCCCTCCCCCCGGAAGTGCAAGTGGGAGGGCCAGTGCTCAGGCCCAGCTGAGCTGCCGGGGCAATACTCCCAAGTGTGGAAAAAGCTGTGCTCACCAGCTCCAGCCACCATGTCTCCTGGAAACTGTACAAACACTGTCACATTTTAAAGAACCTCCTGGGATTTCAGAATAAACCAACTTTCTCATTTTTATGTACTTATTATCATTATTATTATTATTTACAGTTTTATTTCTTTATTTTGAGAGAGAGAGAGAGAGCATGGGTGAGGAGGGGTGAAAGAGAGAGAGAGAGAGAGAGAGAGAGAGAGAGAGAGAATCCCAAGAAGGTTCCACACTCAGCGCAGAGCCCGACACGGAGCTTGAACTCATGAACCATGAGATGGTGACCTGAGCCGAAATCAAGAGTCAGACGCTTAACTAACTGAGCCACCCAGGCGCCCCCAACTTTCTCGGTTTTAGAATAAAAAAAGTAAAACAATTTCAGCCTCCCTAAAACATTGAAGTATGCTGTAGTATTAGTAATTAGTTGTGGATTTCTATCTTTTGTAGGGCAGCATTTTGTTTTAACATAATTTTTTCTATAAATGTTTTATTTAGCTTGCTGTGTACATCATCAATTCTTTCTGCATTAGAGTTCCATCCTTTCATCTTCCTTCTAGCTTTCACACAATGATACTGTAGGGGATGATTTCTTTAAAGTTAATATGTGAGTCAACGTGCTAAATAAATCACAGCACTCATTTAAAAACCTTTGGTGTATATGCTAATCCCTTGCTCCAGAAAATTCAGTTAATGCATCTGGGTGCACAGCCAGACCTCTTCTAACCAGGAGCTCAGTGTTAAGCAAGCTCTCATGGCAAAGCCTCCCTGTCCGGGAGGTGCGGGGTGGGGGTGGGCAAGGTGATTTTTCCCAGCCCTTTGCAAAGCACATAAATGCTTGTCTTCTAGATATTCTCGTTCTCTTTTTGTGCCCTCATTCTGCCTCCTGGCTCCTTCCCTCCAAGTCTTTAATGCCCTTCTGCCGGACCTGTTGGCCAGATCCCATCCCTCCAATTACTGAACCCCATTTATACATTTTCCCTAGCAGGACTCCTACTCCCTCCCAACTTCTTTTCCTAGATTCCTTTGTCAGCAATCTGTTCTGTCCACTTGACCATGCCCAGCATTTGATGGATGCTGTGGAAGGTCAAAAGATCACAAAGACCGTCTCAGCCTCCAAGGACTCAATAGACCAGTAAAGGGAAAACTCTAAGAATCTGCAGAAAAGTATGGGCCCTCTTCATAGGAAAAATTACACACACGTTGCCCTAGGAAGTCCCTATCATCTCTGAATCATGGCATCCAGATTAAGAAGCCTGATGAGGGGCCCCGGGGTGGCTCAGTAGGTTAAGCATCCGACTTTGGCTCAGGTCATGATCTAGGATTCTGTGTCTCCCTCTCTCTCTGCCCCTCCCCTGCTTGTGCTCTCTCTCTCTCTCTCTCTCTCTCTCTCAAATAAATAAACATTAAACAAATAAGAAAAAAAAAGAAGCCTGATGAGAACTGACATAATGGAAATATATATATGGTAGAGTTGAGGCACTTCCCAACTAAATCCCTATTCACTTGGGGTTTTGTCTCTGAGTGACATAAGAGAAGAAAACACGATAGGCTGCAATAGCTATAAAACAAGATAGAATAAAAAGAGAAGGCCATGGAAAATGGAAGGCAATGGGAAATTCTTTGTAAAATAGCATTTACCATATCAGACCACATCAATAACCAATAAGTACTTGAAGTGAAAACTGGTGCACCTTCTCTTTCTTTGATAGACGTTAAGAGTATTGTTTATCATTACCTGCTTGCCCTTCTCTTCTGGACGCATAAAAGCTTTGTCGCTTTGTAGTTGAGTAGGACTATATGACCTGCCTTGGAAGCGACATCTGTCACCCCAGGCTGACACAGTGGAAATCCCACTTGCAATTCTCCAGCTGCCTTTCTCTTTCCCCACCAGGCAGGAAACTTCGTGTTGACATGGTGGGGCCACCCAATTGAAGCGAACGCACTACTGAGCAACACAGAAGTGTCACTCAGGCCTGCACTAGAATCTGCATGAATGGACACATCAACCCTTTCCCTCGTGGAGTTTTGGGAGTTTTTCTTCTTGCACTGTACTCTGTTGGAAATACTAATGCATCCACTAATGCATCTCCCAGGGGCACTGGCACTGAAGAAGAGGGGCATGTCGATTTCCATGGATCTCTGATTTGTGGATCAATAGTTTTGAGCAGTAGGTTCCTCCTTGTGTATAATACCTTTTTGTCCTCCTCTACATAGAGCATAATAAAAATGTCAACCACATCTGTATGTCAAAATAAAAATAGCCACAGTTTTGACCTCTCTTGTCTGAAATGTTGGTGGCTTCAATTTTAAAGGAATAATTTGTTACAAAGTGCCTTACAGCCATTGCTAGAAGTGTGTGTTCTAGTTGGTTCTTTCCCCAGGAAATTGTGTGAATGGCATGTGGGAGAGAAGAGGGTCAACACATGACCACTAATGTGATTAATTAAAGGGCTTAGTATAAATGACCGGTGGTATTTAGTGGTACCTTGAAGGGATTAATGCTGGTTAAACACATGGGTGGAGGGGGCAGATTAATGAATAATTCAGCAGCTGTGAAAGGGTGGGAGCATTTTTAGATGGAGAAATTAATAAACATCTCTACCTCCATATTACATGTGAGGGATCTCACTTTAATCCTTTAAATGCCTTCACCCTCTGTAATTGGGTAATTAGTTTAGGAGACCGTGTAACAAATACCCAAGGAGAATGAAAAACAACAAACGCATATGAATAAATAGGAGCTTTTAATTTTATATCAAATCAGCACTTTCCATTTCTTTTCTTGTTCAGGTGTAACAATCCTCACAGGGGTCTTACTGCCTTTCCACAAGGATGGGGGCCAGTTGCGTGGCCTTAAAAGTGTTGCAGATGGTGCAGAACTGGAAACCTACTGGTACTCATTTAAGTGCCTTTTAGCTCATTTCTGAGCAGGCCATCAAAAAAGAAGTTAAGGCTGGACCCGGGGAAGCCATCTATGAGGTGGACACACCAGACCTTAAATGAGACTTGGTCAATGCTCAGTGATAAGAGAATGTCACAATATATTTTGTATTGTTTGACTTTTGAGTCTTACCCCTTCTCCCTTCCTTTCTTCAACTACCCCCCCTTCTTACTGGCATTGTTTCTCTTTCTGTGACCTTTTCCTGCCTTCACCGCAGAGCTAGTTGCTATGGGATGTTCGAGACCTCCTCCTTGAGAAGTTCACAATTGACCTGGAGTTGGAGGAATGAGACATAGACCTGAGAGAAATTAACTAATTATGAGACAATACATGCTTTGTACAAATTGGAGGCAGGGGGCAGGTGATGAGGTCTCCGTGGGCCTTCATGGCATTGGCTTCAGATTTATCTTTCTCCTTTCTGCTTCTTCACATCTCCCCCCCAACCACATGCCTTTATTTTCTTCTCCAGCTCCATGGCCTGTGCCTCCCCTGGATAGCTTTGATCTTTGGTGCTGCAGATTACTTTTCAAATACATTATTTTGTCTATGTAACTGGTCATGGAAGGACAGCAGCTATTAACCCAAAAAGATAATTCTGACAGATTCAGTATGATGAAAAAATGGCTGATTGTTCTTTGTTGAGCCTCAGAGATGGGACATCTTCTTTGGAGTGTGAACATAAGGCCAAGAGAACCTCCATAATGAAGAGAATAGGAGGCTTAGGGAAGTGAGGATCACAGTGAGAGGTTTGGGGCTTACCCCTATGGGGGGCTGTGGCTTCAGGCAGAGGCCACCTTCAGTACTGAGGTCCTTCCAACCTCTTATTTTGTTATTTTCTTCCCAAGTAACCTTTGTGGGCTTCTTCCTTTTGTGGGAGGGGGATGGATTAAAACTGTTAACGTTTACTAGTGCTTGCTATGTACTAGGCATTGTTTCAAGAGCTTTACTTTCCCTTTTTTCTACCTTCCTTTCTTTCATTATTTCTTCTTTTTCATCATGGTAAGAGCACTTAATAGGAGATCTATCCTCTTAACAAATTTTTAAGTGTATTGTTAACTATGGGCACTACGCTGTACAGCAGATCTCTAGACCTTGTCTATCGAGGGAAGAATGGACAAGTAAAATGTGGCATGTAGAATATTACAACATAGTAGAATACAATAGAACATTTATTATTCAGCCTTAAGAAAAGAAGGAAATGCTGCCGTTTGAGACAACATGGCTGGATCTTGAGGACATTATGGTAAGAGAACGAAGCCAGTTACAGGACAGATGCCACATGATTGTACTTATGTGAGGTATCTAAGATAGTTAAGCTCATAGAAGAAGAGAGCGAAATGGTGGTTACCAGTGGCTGAGGGGCAGGAAATCGGGAGTTGCTCTTAAAGGGGTATAAAGTTTCAGGTCTGCTGGGTTCTGTGTATCCCAGCAGCAGCCTCTTGCTGGGGGCTAGGACTGCATCCTCAGTCTCCAAATCTTCTCAGAGAGGCCAGTGTCCCCTAGACAAGTGGTGGATACCTCACTGACCAGTCCCCTTTTCTAGAGCTTTCAGTTCCCATCTGTAGGTCTCGTGGGTCTTCTCCCAGTGGGTTTTGTTTCATTAACCCTGGAAACCTGAAGGAAATCCCGTTCTGTTCTTGGGAAGAATTCACTTAACACTTCAGTCTCCTGCTCTGTGCACCATGGAAAGTTAGTATATTTGTTGATGGTGAAAATGAACTCTTTGAGACAGTGTGATACCCAAGTTTTGTCACTGCAGTCTTTTATTTTAATTAATTTTTTTAAAAAAGTTTATTTATTTTGAGAGAGAGAGCAAGGGAGGAGCAGAGATAGAGGGAGAGAGAAAGAATCCCAAGCAGGGATGGGGGGCTTGAACTCACAAACTGTGAGATTATGACCTGAGCTGAAATCAAGAGTCAGACACTTAACTGACTGAGCCACCCAGGCACCCCATTTAAAAAAGAAAAGTTTATTTATTTTGAAAGACAGAGAAAGAGAGAGAGAGAGAGAGAGAGAGAGAGAGAGAGAGAAAATATCACTGCAGTCTTTTGCATGGAGATCACTCTGCTGGATTTTGTCTCACGACAGAGGCCCAGTTCTGGGCTGTCAGCCCTCACCAATGATTGGCACATGCCTCTCAGAAAGGGAAAAGTTCTCCACATGCCTCTGCAAGGAGCTTCCTTCTCTGGAGTTTTAGAGTCTTAGTTCTCATTTCTTCGCTGATTCTTTGAAATGTGTATTTGTTTAATTTATCTTACTTTTCTGATCGTTTTTGGTGAAATAATTACTGCGCCTGGAAGATCTCCCTCTTTGCCAGAAGCAAAAGTTCTCCAAACGTAGTATCCAATTTACCGGAAGCGGAAAGCCAACATTATTACCACGAAACCATTATTAGACAGTTCGGCAGAGCCAGCCAACCAACAAATAATGGATATCGGGTGGGGGTGTCAAGATTTTACAACCAGTTACTTACTATGCAGCTAACTCAACAAACAACACGTCACATTCTTTATATAGCGTTGAACAGCTTACTGGGTCCAGTAGCAGAGATGTTACTAATCTCTACTTTAGAAAGATTTAAAGGTCATCCCTGCTTTGTTTTTCAATAGGAAGAGTCCAGGCATCAAATACCACCTGTTTCAGTTATTTTAAAGCAGGGAGAAACAAGGGGAGAAAATTCAGCTCCTAAGAACTTCTTGAGGGAAAGCAGTCTTTACAAGACCCACTTCTGAGCTACGATACTGCTCAACTTTGCTACAGGTGAGTAGCATCATTTCACAAGCAAAGGCAATTCCACTTCCCCCGTCTGAGCCTCCGTGCGCCGATCCCCAACATGAGGGTGTTGGATTAAATGATAGTTGAAGTGTCTTTTCTTTGATTCTCTTAATGACATGAGATTTACTTTTGGGATTCCCACTTTTTGCCCCACACATTCATTGCTCAATAAGTCAGTTTGTGAAACCATACTCGAAAAATTCCATATCAATGAGTATAATGCTTCCCCCTGGCTCTAGGTTTATCCCTTATCCAGAACGTCTCTAACTGATGTGTAGTAGTGCAGTCCTAATACAGAAAATCTGCATCATTATCTTTTATCCTGCTCTGTATGGCAGGATCCACTTCAGAAACTTTGAGGCTAGTCTAATTAGGAGTCATGACATTGATTTAGACTCCAAGGTTAAGTTGATGCCAACCCCACCCTCCAAAGCACCCGAAGTCCCCTTGCCCCTCCCCATAGTCCCCTTGCCCCTTTGCATTCCCCTCCACCATACCTGTGTTTCCGGTGTGATTTTTAATGCTCAGTGCCTTGTCTCAAACATCATCCTTTCTGGTTCTTTCTATCAACGTTTATACCTCAGACCTTCCCCAGTTCTATTCCATCAAAGGCTATAGCTTCAAAGTTTAGAACTGGCAGGCCACCCTGCCCTGAAGTAATCTGAAGCCACCACTCCATTTGACACATTAGACCAGTGTTGTCAATAGAAATACAAAGTGAGTCCCGTATGTAATTTTAAATTTTCTAGTAGCCACGTTAAAAAAAAAAAGTAAAATGAAACAGGTGAAATTAATAATACATTTTCACCAACCCAGTAGATCTGTAACACTATCGTCTCAATACAAATTCACTATAAAATTTATTGGCGAAACATTCATACACTTTTTCTCATTTTAAATATCCGGGATTCTGTATGTGTTCTATACTTACGGCATACTTCAAACCAGTCTAGGTGCACTTCAAGTGCTCAGTAGCCACCAAAGGCCGGTGGCTACCGTAGGGGACAGCACTGGATCAGAACAACAAAGTTCAGAGGAGCAAATGGCTTGCCTAAGGTTGTGCAAGTAGTTGACAACAAAGGCAAGTCTCCTGATCCCTGTTGCAGTGCTTTTCCTGAAATACATCCTGTTTCTGACAGTGATGCTCCTTAGGATGGCTTTGAACAGTTTGGAAAACAGATTGTATGAATCTATAGTGATTTGGTGGTGAAAAAAGTAAGCACAATGCTAAAAAGGAGGTTATACATTCAAGTAACTTCTGTATTTTAGGGGGTTACTCTTATATGAGGAATATTGTAAACAGATGATTTCATTTCCAGTGACACTGATGGACAGAAGGAGTTTGTCTAAATTGCGATGTGAAAATCTTTCTTCTTTCGGGTATATGTTGTTTGTTACTTCAATAAATATCATCCATACTAGGATCTAGGCACTAGGAAATTACCGTGCATTTCCATTAAAATCTATAAAAGTGTACATTTTAAAAAGAGCACTTATGTGAGGACAGGTCATGTCAGGACCTGAGCGTGTCCTTTTCCATCTGTGTCTAATTGCCTAGCATCGGAGCCCAGCCTAAAGTCTTGTCTCTGGCTTTAAAACTCCTGTTATATTAGACCCATTTCAGGACCACTTGTGCACATGGGACTCTATAGATAAAGCCTTGGGGTCTGAAAGTCCCACACCTCATCCTGCAGTATGAAATTTTATTCAGGAAATAGTAAACATTTCCAAGATCTAAGTTGCATTATATTCAAGGCTATTAGGAATCCCAGTGAACAAATGTCTCCGGTCCTTGGCTTTGAAATCCATACTCACCATATGTGCTTGGTAACATCATTTCTTTAGCATCAATGCCCTTCTTTATAAACAGGGAGAGGATTATATCTACCTACCTGGTGAGCAGGACTTCGTTTTCGAAGATGTGTTTGAAGGGACACTAGTCACGGGATGTACTGGGATTCTCTGGTCAGCCGAGGGAAATTCTGCATGCTCTTCGATATTCCAAATGCATAAGAAAATTTTTAAAAACCTGGGTATGCAGAAAAACCATTAAAAAAAAACTTAATGCTTCCTAAAGTTTTTTGAGCAGAGAATTATTATATTTTTTCTCCCCCACTATTTATTCCATGCAACAAATGTTGTCATAGAGAGTTTTGAAGGCCAAGTGGCTAAAAATATGTGAAAGATATTTAGATACCTAACAATATTTTCTCAACAACTCTTTTCACTGTACTTTTAAGAATGTCTTTCTGTCCTAATATCAGCCCACAGATTCCCCAACACTTCACTTTCACCTAGAAGCACACAATTTTCGTATTACTGTCCTATTTGCTCATCTATTTTTCATATCAGATAATAGATGTGATACAAGAAAGAAATTTTAGCCACAACAATCAGAATTTAAGACCCAGAAGCCACCATAGTCTTGAACATTTCACCTGTTACTCCCCTCTCGCTTTCCTGTCCCACACCCCCCACCTTCTCCATCCTGTCCTTCTCCCCCTACTTCCCTCTTCCCTTTTCCTGCGTTATTTCTGATGACCTGACACACTCATCTAGGTCAATCAAGTTTTATGAGTCCTTAGATTTGAGAAGAGCACTGTGCTAATTCTGGAATCAAGAAGAAATTATGGTCTAGACATTGCTCTCAAAACGCTTACGTTTTGGTAGAGAGGAGGTGCATATGACAAATTGTTCAGCTGGAGTGTGACTCATGTAATAACAGGATTCTAACAGGATTCTGTGTAGTGTAGACCCTGGAGTGGTTGACTTTACTGGGGAATGTGGAAAGGGCTATTTTCATTGGATGCTTCACAACGTGGAAGATGTCCGAGTGGATGAGTCAGCACTCTCTAGACAGCCAAGGGTAGGAAGTTGGTTCCAGTAGAGAAGGCAGAATATGGAAAGAGGAAAGTTGAGGTTAAGTCATGAGGGGCCTTGTATCCCCACTGGCCTTTGGAGTGTGACTTTTTAACATTTTTAAGCCTTGCAAGTCCTTGACATTTTACATGGAAGCTCAGAATTTGCTTGGTGGCTTGTCTGGCTGAAACAGCAAAGGAGATTCTAGTGGCTTCCTACTTATTGGAAAGCCACTGTAGCAGGACAGGTTCACATTTGTGTTTGCTCGTAGATAAGCAATAAATTTTTGTTAGAGAATGAAAGTTTCCCCAAATAGGGAAAGAGGTAAATGAAAACATTCACTTTATTGGCTGCTATTTTAGATGAAAGGCCCAGGAACCATCTTTCTATTCAGTAACGCATGGAAACAGCTTTCAAGAAAAAGAAGAGCTGACATCCATTAGTTGCTCTGCTATGAAACATGCTAGAACGTATTTTAAAAACAGTTTAGAACTAAATTTATATCCATTTATGTCTTCTAGTCTTTTGAGGCCTTTTAGTGACAGACAAGTCCGAACTGCATTTATTCACGTGGGAGCAGAATTATCTTTGATTACCAAGTGCTTTCTGCTGGCATGGAAGCTATAATAAGCTGCCGCAGGGACCAGTGGGGCAGGTGTGCTCTTGCGAAATCAAGATGGGGAAGGCTTGGGTGGAAGGAACTTTCTTATAAACAGTATAACAGTTGTGTTGACTTCCATCTTCCTGCGTAGCCATGGCTTTAAATTTGAACTTGAAAGCATTAGAGAGAAAAAGGTTTGGGTTACTTTTATGGACAGTCCTAGCTTAGCATGCCTCGAGGGACAGCTCCATACTTACCTGGATGTCTTCCATCAACCCCCACCTGATGTGAAGGGCTTTTCAATCTTTAGCCCTGCCTATGGCAATGGCACAGACTCAGAAGAATGTTCTGACCTAGCTTATCAGCCTTTTTATCCGTATCTTGGCTCTTTTCTCCCATATAGAGAAAAATGCAAAACGGAAGCTTTGGTATATTTGGCCTGTTTTGTTTTTAAATTCTTTGTTCTTCTTCACAGGGTAATATATTTTCCCCATAGGTAAGTTTTTAAAAATAAATATATTCAGGGGTCCCTAGGTGCCTCAATTAAGCATCTGACCCTTGATGTCAGCTCAGGTTATGATCTCACAGTCATGGGATTGAGCCCCACGTCTGTCAGGCTCTGTGCTGAGTGTGGAGCCTGCTTGGGATTCTCTTTCTCCCTCTCTCTCTGCCCCTCCTCCACTCGCACTCTGTCTCTGTCTCTGTCTCTGTCTCTGTCTCTCTCTCTCTCTCAAAAGTTAACAGTTTAAAAATGGTTTTTTAAATTAATTAATTAGAAATACATACATTCAAAAAGAAGGACTTAAAGGCTACTGGTAGTACCTTACTTCTGGAATAACTACTATTAATATTTTAGAGTATATCCTTGTATATTCTAGATTTTTTCTTCCACAAAAATATTACAGTGTTTATTTAAGAAATGAGATCAGGTGACACAAATTGTTTTGTAATCCAATTTTCTCATTTTAAATACATTAGAAACAAAAATAATTTTAAAGTAAATAAATATAACTCATTCTGTTACACATCTTTACACGGATGCACGCTATTTCATTATAAGGATAGATCTCAATTTGTTTAAACAAATTCTTAGTTTTGGATATTTGCTTTTCAGTCTTGCCCTATTACAAACAGTGCTAGGAACATCCTAGTGGCTAATTTATACTTGTCTCCTTAAAATAATCTACTCAAGTGGAATTTCTGGGTCAAAGGCTCGGTACAATGTCAGTGGTGTTGGTGTGCTTTGTAAAACTGTCTTGAAACATCAAGGTTATTCTTTATTTTTTATTTTTTATTTTTGAGAGAAAAAGAGTGTGAGTGGGTGAGGGGCAGAGAGAGAAGGGGAAAGAGAATCTGAAGCAGTCTCTGTGCTGTCCGTACAGAGCCGGACACGGGGCTCGAGCTCACAAACCATGAGATCATGACCTGAGCTGAAATCAAGAGTCAGAAGCCCAACCAACTGAGCCACCCAGGCGCCCCAAGAATGAAGGTTATTCTTACTGATACTCCAAGTGTGAGTGTATGGGGCATTTATTTCCAATCAACACTACCAGTTCTAGTAAATGTTTTGGTCAGTTTAGTATCACTTAAAATTCCTTGGGCTCGATATCCTCCCCTGCTTATTGGATTGAATAGAACATTGACCAAAGGGACGTGATAAAAACATTCAATGAAATAAGTGAGGCAGAGAGGGGCTGCATAGCAGAAGCTCAGGAATGTGTTCCCAGTGGCTTGGGGTTCATTTTGAGAACCTGCCTCATAGAAACAGCTCATTGATGGGCATTACGTTGGAGCTGTAGAAGCTACCCTGTAAGGATGAGCTTACAGAGCAAGACCATTCTCTGCATCCTTGAGAAGTTCCCTCCTCTGGCGAGGAGATAGACGTGCCTCGAGAATGCTTAAAACCAACTGAAAGTAGTGTGAGCCAGGTGGGCTTGAGAGGCGGTGCAGGGAATCCAAAAGGGTGGATAATGTAAAAATAAACATAATCATTGGCAAATGCTCAGAAATACTAAAAAGTATAAAGAGAAAGATGATCTCCTCTAGAGCTGTTTTCTCGGAACTGCATTTTGGCATTGTGCCACTGGCCTATATGGAACGTCGTACTATTTTCCAGGATTGGGAAGCAGTAGAACTTGATGGAGAAACACGTCAGGCATGTGGAGTGCGAATTCTGGCCCTGCCTTTCACTTGAATGTGAGCTATTCTCTAAACCAGTTTCCAGGTTTGGAAGGGATGATGATGATACCTTGTAGGGGTGAGGATCAGATGGGACAGAGTGACAGCCACGTAGCACAGAGCGTGGGGCTAGAAACCACCCCTACAAGGAGGGGCTGTACCTCTTTCCTATGCTTTGGCACTCTGTCCTCAGCTTACACGAAGGCTACTGGCAGGGTCTGGAGGTGACTCCCTGGGTCACAGAGGACAACAAACATTACCCCACCACTCAGCACCTTCCACAGTGTCCCCTTGAGCCAAGAACCTTGGGAGAGCTTTCCTTCCTGTTTTCTTAAACAGAACCATTTTGCTTTGTTTTCCTGCTAATGCTTTGTCCCGTCTTCATGAGTCACAGGGTCTATTGTCTCCCTCTCTCTCTCTCTGTTGGTGGAGAGAAAGCTTAGGGGTGAATATGCAGTCGATCTCTATCTAATGTGCAGGGCTTCACGGAACACATTCTATATACCAGCCAACCTGCTGGTTCTGTCTTATCTTTCTCATATTTATTCCTCACTTGCTTACGTTTTTCCAAATTTAATTTTATCTTGTATGTGTGTTGTAAACAACTTTAAATTGTTTTTAGAACAAGGCAGGGTAAAACTAAAGAAATAAAAATGAAAGAGAAAATAAAGCTCAAGCATGGTACAGCCACTCGGAGGTAAATCCTATTTATATATTTTTGTCATTTTCTTCCCTCTCACTGTCTTCATCCATCCATCTGTCCATCCATCCGTCTAGCTCACCTGCAGGCATACAATGTATGATTTTCACATAGCAGTAATCACATTTTCTTTCATAATAAAAAGTTATTCATAAAATCACTTTTAGTGGTTGTCCAGCCCCCTATCGTACAGATAAGCCATAATTTATTTATGCTTCTGATGTTAAAATTTAGATTTTGTTTTCCTTTGCTGCATAAAATTCATCTTTCTGACCATGATCACTATCATGCCTTATACGTTTGTATAATGCTTTACTTTTGTTTGTTACAAAGCACTTTCATATACATTATTGGCAATAATCTTCCTCCTATTAAGTGAAAGTAAAGCCTATAATAATCTGTGTTCATCCCGCAGGGTTGACAGGGAGGAGAATGGTATTCTCTGTGTCACCACTCCACGAGTCAAGCAAGTCTATAAAACATGGAAAGAAAACCTCTTCTCCCTTTGGTGCGGTGGAAAGTTTCACTAGAGAACTTGGTGGGAAATAAGGTGAGGGTTAGGGATGAGTCCCCGCCCCAGGACGTTTCCCTTTCTCCAACTCCCCGAGACTGTCCCAGACCATCCGTCCAGGAAGGGGAGAGAATCCTCCTTGCTACCTCTCCGGTGAGCCTGGCCTTCATGGACTTCACCAAGCCTTCCTTAGAGACCTGGCCCCTCATTACTTGGTTTTCGGTGAAAATACCACATTCTGACATCCCCAGGTATTTCCAAGGTTTTGAGTTGGGTATTTTTTTTCCCAGTCAGCTGGGCAAAACCTGAAGGGCATTTTTAAATAGAGGATCTTTGGGCTTTGAGCTTTCATCAAAGATTAGGAGCAGCATTTTAAATGCCTCTGCCTAAGAACTCCTGGCGTGTAGCTTCCATGCTTGTGACCAAGGGTGAGGCCTTTTTACATGACTCTCTGGTTATGGTAGTGTATTCTGTGTCCATCTACCGAGTATTTAATTTCCCACTGCTTTTGGAGTCAAGCTCAGACACCCTTCAAAAACCACTGTTCTGTCTATGCATATCCTCCTGGTTTAGGTAATATATCTATGTTAGCAAACACAGCTCTTGCTTGTGATATTTTGCGAGATGCAGGTCTGGGTCGACCCCAGACTTGAGCACTTATCAGCTGTGTCATCTTGAACACCAGTTATAACCTCAGAGTTCCTATCTATAATAAGGAAAACACTCCTCTCTCGCCATGTTGTAAAGACTGAAGTATATGTGATTACATGAGATACCGCCTGTGAACATGCCTATCACTTGGCCAACACCTGTTCCATTGCAATTATTCAATTTTGATTCGAGCATTTGACCTGCTCATCTCGAGGGAGTCATAAGCGCAGACAATCACCAAACAGTTGGCCTGTGGCTGTGACCATTCATGGGACCTTATCAACAAGCTCACAAGCAAGGTAGGTACTGTTATCATTCCCAAGTCCATTGAGAAGTTAAGTGACCTGTCTAGGTTTAGAGCTAGAAAGAAACAAGGCCATGGTTTGAACGTGGACAGTCTGGTTATAGAACCTGTGTTTTGTTTTGTTTTGTTTTGTTTTTGTCTATTCAACAGTGTTGCCTAAAGCCTAACAAATGGTTAAGGACATGTTTCTCTTTAAAGAATTACTGAAGATGTGAGTGCAGTTATCCTGGGAACCCCTGACCTAGTGGTGCATCCTACCGCTGGCACATACCTCCTTCTCCCTCCCAGCCAGTTACTGTCTCATCCTGGATCTCACTCCGGTGTCAGCAGCTTTGTTAAGTCCTGTCACAGTGTGAACAAGAGGCCTGTGCCACCAGGATATTTACTTCTCAGTAGAGCCAAAGAAATCATCCCCTCTTGTTCCAAAATAAAGGGGACTGTGAACCAGGGTACAGACTGTCTAAACTGGGTCTTGTTCCATACAGGAAAATCCTGTGTCCTTCTAGAAGAGACTGTCAGATTTCTTTACTGAATTGTGACATTTAGGAGCTAACTTTTACTCTACAGAACTCTTAAACTTCCGTGGCAGCACGTGGTTCACAAAGTATTTTCACCACCTCTCCCTGGAGATCACCGTGGCAAGCAAGTTCATGAGGGAGGCCATTCCCTCCATCCCTGGCTCTCTCTTCCCTCCTGTTTGCTTTGCTGAGTTCCTACACTAGGCTAACTTTTGAGACGAATCTCTTCCACTCTCCTGTTGAGTAGTAAAATGGGATTGTGCTTCAGAACCTTGGTGTCCTGCTGGCTGGGACTTGTTCAACATTCAACATGCTCTTTCCAAATGGTCACCAATGTCAACTTTCGGCATTGAGTCTCAGCATTGGTGATTCAGGATGAGCTTGTGAGAGCCTCTTGCAGGGACGGTGGGCTGCAGGCCTGACCTTCTGCCTTCCTAGGGAATGGCTCAGATCAAATCAGCTGGCACCTGATCAAACTTGTCTGAGGTTGTAGCTAAGGCGGACAGTAGCTGGTAGTGCTTAAGTTACTTCATGCAGAAAGAGGTATGGTTAAAGGCCAATGTGTCCTGACAGTGCCTTTAAAGCAGGACAAATCTCCTATAAACATAATTAATCCATTCATCCATTAATTAATTTGTTCATTCTGAAACAGGTATGTCCTCTACATGGTAATGGAGTGCACTTGCTGTGCCCATTCTATCTCTAGAATACAAATGTTCAACCTCCCCCCCCCCCCCCCCCCCCACTCTTGGCCATCAACAATGAGTAAAAGCTCTGATGATTACTAGGTTCTCCCGTATAGTGTCTTTCTCCTCTCCCTACTGGGTCTTGGAGGACAGAGGAGGGAAAGTAGGGGATTCATTTTCAGTTGGCAAAGAAGCACTGGTGGCTGGGAAGGAGGTGGCCTCCGTGAGTTGCATCCAAGCACGATAACTGGTCCAGGCCCCCTCCCATAGTGGCTGTAGACCTAGGAGGTCATCATTTTCTGCTACAATGAGTCTTCGGTTTGGGGCTGCCCACTCCCTGGGGCTGTGATCAGGGGAGAAGTGACAGCAAAACTGGCAAGGACATGTACTTTCAAGGTCACTCAGCTGAGGTTTGGGCCAAGGCAGGCCAGTGGAGATGCTGCCATTTATTCCCAAGAGACATGAGGGTGGCTGGATGGTGTGAAGGGGTGGTGAGCAGGTGTCTCCAATAGAAAGTTTGCGCAATGAGGAGGAAGGCACCGAAGGCTGACCCAGGTCAGAGTGCTATTGCACACTGGTCTATCCTGCTATCAGGTCAGAATACAAACATTTTTAGCTCTCCCAGTTAACTTCTAGTTTTCGAACATAGCTGCCTCCCCAAATGTCAGCTAAGGTATGTTCAGGCATGTGTTCTTCAGGAACCCCGTCTTCTCTCTACTTTCCCTTCCTGGGGATGAGCTTTGTCTAAAATGTTAAAGCACAGGGGCTCCTGGGTGTCTCAGTTGGTTAAGCATCTAACTCTCGATTTCAGGTCAGGTCATGATCTTGCGGTTTGTGCGTTCGAGCCCTGCTCTGAGTTGACGGTGCGGAACCTGCTTGTGATTCTCACTCTTTCCCTCTTTCTCTGCCCCTTCAGCAACCTCTCTCCTTCTCTCCCTCAAAATAAATAAACTTAAAAAAATGTTAAAGCACAAAAGGTCCCATCAGGGTGCCATCATTCATCTATCCACTAATTCATATGGTGAACCCCAAAGACCAGGAGGCCGTAAATAAACCACGAATATTCTAGCCATGGGCCCAGTGACGAACTTGATTTTTTTCCTACTGCTCTCGTTCCTGAGAATCTACTTGGGTTTTGGCCTTTGGACTTTGTCTTCTATTACCGGCTGGAGCACACCCTGTACATACACGCAGTTAACGGCTGAAGTGAGTTTCTCTGGCTTGATGCGGGCACCACCCTTAGGATGCAGCTCATACTTAATCCCTTGGTCCTTGGCATTAGGGTCTCTCTCGGTAGCAGCTCTGCACACACAGCCCTAGGCCCTGGAACTTCACCCTGGGGCCAGCCAGGCACCCCTCATCATTCCACTGGGGGGAGGGGGCATTACTTACTGTGCTTTGTCCTGTTACAAATTGTTCAGAGCCCAATGTGGGTGATACATTTCCTGGTTTAATTTATTTCTCAAGTGTGCCTTTATACTATCTTTTCCTGAGGCACAGGGTTGGGGTTTAGCTTGTATTGTTGGTAGATTTGGAGACATAAGTAAATTACACTTGAGTAAATTTGAAAATCAAGGAATCTGCCTCCTTTACACCCAACCCCCTCCATGGCCCAATGTCAAAAATGCCCTTGATCCCCAATTGCTTAATAAGCCATGAACGATAAAATAGAAATAATTCCTCTTGATACGAAGGAATCCTTTCGATGACTGATTTGAAAGAGCACTAACCTACCACGAGAGCTTCTTCGATACTCGTCTTTGTCACCAACTAGCTGTGAGACCTGGCGCAGTCATTAACCTCTGGGACCCCTTGTCCGCTCTTGGTAAACAGAGGGCACTGCGTGAATATTGTGTGATATCCTAAAAGGGTGGCACATCACTAACGATACAACACAAACAAATAGTGAGACCTTCGATTCTACATAATTTTGTTTTTATTGTATGGATAAACCTTGATATTTGGAAAGTAACAGAATTATGTTACTCTCTGTATAGCCATTTGAAGTTAATTAGGCAGTGAATCTTAATTACCTACATTAGTTGAGCCTGGTAAAGTAAAATGAAACAGTTCCTGCACATCGTCTTCCAATCTGCCATTAACAGCAGAAACAGAGAGTCAAATATTCATACACTTGGTCAGCGACCACTGAGTCTAGGGAGTTTTAATTCATGGCTACATTTTCATCCCAGCCTAACATCATTTCCAACCCTGGGATAAGCCTCAATCTTCTCTCTAGAAAGGAGAGTAGGAGAAGCACAAGGGCTCAGTAATGTGCACGCCCACTACCACCCAACATGCGAGATGGCAATTCTTAAAAACCTTTACTCAGCCTATTAAATAGCTGGTTTCATTACACGCCTCTCCCTCAACTAGTACCTTGTTCATTGGCCAATAGTGCAGCCTGCAATCAGGGTAGTGAAATATCTCGGAGTAAGATCATCCTCATTACAAGAGAATGTCTCACACGATCTGGATTTGAAGGTGGCATCTCATAGCCCCCTCCCCTACTACCTACAGCAAAGGGACTTAGAGACCACCTGTTTCTCTGGTCCTGTGGCCCACTTTGCTGATAGGAAAACTGAGTCTCAGATGCGTCAAATGTTTTACCCAAAGTGATGCAGCAGCGGAGGAGCAAACTTAGCAGTAGAATCCAGGCTGCTGATTCCAAGTCCATTACCAAAAAGTGTATGCTTGGTTTGGCGAAGTGGAATTTAAAATACTGGGGTCACTTGGCTGGCTATCAGTTAAGCGTCTGTCCCTTGATTTCAGCCCAGGTCATGACCTCATGGTTCATGAGTTGGAGCCCCGTGTTGGGCTCTGCACTGGCAACACAGACCCTGCTTGGGATTCTGTCTCTCCCTCTCTTTCTGCCCCCCCCCCCATTTGTTTTCTCTCTCTCTCTCTTTCGAAATAAATAAACTTTTATTTTTTTTAATTTTTTTAAACATTTATTTATTTTTGAGACAGAGAGAGACAGAGCATGAAGGGGGGAGGGTCAGAGAGAGGGAGACACAGAATCTGAAACAGTCTCCAGGCTCTGAGGCGTCAGCACAGAGCCAGACGCGGGGCTTGAACTCACGGACCGCAAAATCATGACCTGAGCCGAAGTCGGCCGCTCAACCGACTGAGACACCCAGGCGCCCCTCGAAATAAATAAACTTAAAAAAAAAAAGAATAAAATGATGGGAGTAGAAAGAAAAGAATTTCAAAAGAAGATGAACTAAAAAAAAAAAAATTTCCCCAATGGGCTCTAAGCCCTTTGATGCCTGCAAAGCATTGGAAATGGATCTTGGTTAAGTTTCCTTTTGCAGCTGTGCAGACTTAGGCTTCTTTTTTGTACCTGGGAACATGGTGCATTATTCATGCAAACGGAATCTATTTGTTCTGAGACTTTGCAGAGAAGAAAAAGAAAGTTAATGGCAAAATTAAGGGAACCAGTGATCTTGGCTGCCTGCTCTTTGGCGGAGAAACCTTAAACAGCCATCTAAAGTTAGACGTGGAAACCCTCCTTGGGAAAGGGGCCTGGCTGAAGACATTAATGAGAGCAGATCTCTGGATGCTTCTGGAATCCTACTGACTGCTCCTTGCGTGCAGCACTATGGTGGTTCTGGTGTCCCTGCCTTTCAAATTTTCAGGCACTTAAGTATTGGACACCTCAGTCAAAATGATGTGGAATCTATTTGTTCTCAAGGTGTGTTTTAAAATGTGCAAAATAAATAATATTTGGATGCTGTGAGATGTTGGAATGGTTTCATGAGGGAAACTGGTGGGTTTTATATAGCACTACTCAGTAGTTAATAGGCACTTGCTTAAAGTCCGGCACTTGCCAGGGAGCGCAAGGTCTTAAATACACGGAGCAGAATTTCTCAGGTGATCTTCAGCCCCCTGTGGCTGACACCTGAGGCCCTGCATGAATGCAGACGGGCAGGCCCTGTTCCAGGGCTGCTGCAGCCGATTCTCTGGGGATGTATCCGAACATTTGCGTGGTTAACCTGCTTCCTCGGGGCTCCCGACACAGGAGACGAGTGTGCCGGGGGGAAACTCTTGCTTCCATTGCTTTATTCAAAGCTGCTTATGCCATTTGATGTCTAGAACTACATGAGCTTAAATTAGGCTGGTAAGTTGGTTTGGAGCAAATTTGTGACGGGCCCTGTTTTCCATGCCAGGTCGTTCAGGCTTTTATTCTGTAGGGATTAGGTAGCTAAGCACCCTCTTTGAGCAAGGTGGAGCACGAGACTTGGTTTTTAGAAAAATAACTCTGGTAGCAGTGCGGGATCTGGAGAGCGGTGAGAAGACCAGTTCAGTAATTCAGAATTAGTTCTTAGTGACTATTTCTCATGAATTTATGTTGCTGCGAAATCATCTAACAGGAAAGGGAGTTAATGATATCATCTGTCCAATATAAGCTTCTCTTTCTCCATGAAGAGAAAGGCGCGGGGGGGGGGGGGGGGGTCTTCTTACTCCTTTCCACCTGTGGGAAAGTCACTAGACTAATTAGCACGTTTATGATCTTGTTTGGTCCAGTGGTTCTCAAACATTGATGTGCAGGAGATTCACCTAGAGGACATGTGAAACTGAAAAATGCTGGGCCCCAGCCTGGAATTTCTGATCCGGTGGGCCTGCCGTGCAACCAATAAACTTGAGCTTCTAACAGGTTCCCAGGTGATGGTGATGCTCCTTGACCAGGAACACCGCTTGGAGAACCACTTCTTTCCCTGGCAGTCTCAGGAAACAGGAAGTTCTGTTTTTCTGTTGAGCTTTTAAATAAAATAACCTCATAGGGCAGGAAAGGAGGGAGGTGGGGGTGGCGGCTGCCACCCCCTTTGGTCGGTGGCTGGGGAGGGGGTGCTCTGCTCAGAGCTGGAGGGCTCTCTGGGCTGTGGGGGCAGAGGCTCAGCTCCAAAGCCAGATTTGAGGCTTAGAGATGGGGTTGCCCACGCTTGGGCCTATGCTTGGGGACAGGAAGCAGTGTAATCACAGGGACTGTTTCTCATTCCTGCGGCCCAAATGATGATCCTCTAGGAGGTGCAGCCTGTCCGAAGAGGGGCTGGCTCCTCAAGGCTGGAAAAGGAGAGGGGGGTGCTCAGATTATCCTGTTGGCTCCTCCCATGACCCCTGAGCTCTGCAGTCCATGGCTGTCCCAGTGTCTTCCAGGTGGAAGAATCAGTTTAGTGTATTAAACTCATTTACACTGGTTTTATTCCCAGTGTGGGGTGGCCCCTGTTCCAGCTTTCTAGTCTAAGACCAGCTGCGTAAGCCAGGGTGGGCCTGCCTGGGGGCCCAGCTGCGTCACTTAGGTGGTGATAGACTGGGAGACTCTCTTGGGACCAAGGTGGACAAGGAGCAATCTCCAGTATTTGTTTATCATTTGATATTTCTATTCTCTGGCTTTCTAGACAGGAAGAGAGCAAGAGGGGCCAGGAGTAGGATTTGGGCATCAAACATCTCATACTCTTTGCACCGTTTAGAAAGAGAGCTACCTTCCGGAGCTTCTGAGTACTCGTTCACGTGGGCTCCTGCCAAGCTTTGACCTAGAAGGTTGCAGTGTGTGATGTTGCAGTGACAGGCTGACATTATATTACTGGGACTTCAAGTCACAAAATGCAGCTGAATTGTGCGTCCAGGATATTGACGTGTTAACTCTAGGGTTTTGACACAGAGTTCTAGATCAGCTCACCGAGATTCTGTCTCAATTGCATTTTGGATTCCATCCAGGGAAGGCCTTGGCTTCATTCAGCTTCCAGAGGCTGTGGAATTGTTCCTATCCACAGGGTCTCGAATTGGTTCTAGATTTTTCCTTTCGTAAGCCCTGAGCATGGGTGTGGGTTTCAGAGGCCATTGCCGAGCTCAATTACAGAGAAATGGTGCATTTTAAATCAATGAACAGATGAAAAGGAAGATTTTCTCCTTTATCTGCATCTTGGTGAATGTCATCTTGGTGGATGGAGACGGAAAGCCTATGAAATGGAAAAAGCATGAAAACCTCCTCTGTCTGGAACAGACTGTTTTTGGGAATTGGTTTTGTCAGTTGTGTTGGAGCAGAATTTGCTTTAAAAAACAAACAAACAAGTTTTTATTGTCAGATCAGAGGGGAGCAGTGAAGTGAAGGGACAAAAGTGAGGGAGAAAGTGCTGATTGCAGAGGAAGAGCAGGAAAGGCATTTTTCTTGCCCCAGAGGCTGAGGACTTTGGGAACACGATGTGAATGGGACAAGAGTGGGCATCCACATTTAACTGCGTTTAAAGGAAGAACTAAAAATGAAGGGGATGAGTTGATGGTTGCCAGATCAGCGACTGGATTTTTCCCCTAACATTTTAGCTGAGTTAAGCAGTACCTTTCTTAGAGTGAACCAGAAGGTTTTCCAGGGCAAGGCTGTCTGTGGCATTTTTATGTTTGTTTATTTTTGAGGGGGGGAGGGGCAGAGAGAGAAGGGAGGGGAGAGAGAGGGAGACAGAGGATTGAAAGCAGGATCTACGCTGATAGCAGGGAGCCCAACACGGGGCTGGAACTCACAAGCCCTGAGATCATGGCCTGAGCCGAAGTCAGCTGCTCAACTGACTGAGCCACCCAGGGCCCCTCTCTGTGGCGTTTTTGAGAGGTCTCTCAGCAGCGTGGTGAAGGGTGGATCGATCGGAAGAACAACTGGGAGCCACCTGCAAACCGGGGACAGCCCAGGAGATGGTTATGTGATATCTGTTCGGATTGCTAAGGGCATAGCAGCACGGTGGCTTTACTTAGTTCTCAAGATAACACAGTACCTTGTGCAAACAGGTGTGGCATGTGCTGTGAGGGGAGCTTGGCCAGGACATTTATGGAGTAGAGAAGATTTAAGACAGATAACAGACTCTGTTTCAGCCAGAGAGGTCAACAGGATCGAAATTAGGCCTGGATCTGTTGTAGATGGCTGGGGAGAGATCTCCTGGGTGGCGGGCTTTATTTGGTTTCTGGCAGGCCTGGGGCTGACTGGATTCGTCCTCCCCAGGCGGGGGGACAGCACAAGATAAAATCTGGAAGTATGTGTGCTCGGCCAGAGAGCAGAGGAAAAGGAAGGAAAGATCAGTGATCCAGCAAAAAGGGTTAGCTCCACGTAGGGCTGAGAAGAAAGAGAAGCAACTTAGAAAATAGGTTACCATTTCTTTCAACTTCACCCGGCCTGCTGAGAAGGAGGAAGAGAAAAACAGAGGAACAAGAACACTCAGAGACTTACCCTTATGTGATAGGAAAATGAAGAAAAAAGAAATAAATTTTGCTGCTAGGAAAAGAGAAGAGGTTAGTCAAAGCCTGGAAAATTCAAAGGTTGAGGGATGGGAAGATTTGCAAGGAGAACCCATGGTCTAAGGGGCAGTTCATGCGTTTGCTGAAGGTAATTTTAAACTGAGATGAACTCAGAGAACCAGCAGACGACCCCTAAGAGATGAGCTTCGTCAACCCTTGTGACTCGAGAGCAAGAGGTAGACGTGTAACCACCGGTCCACAGGAATACAATATGCCTTGGCGTCCTGCTGGGGGTGTATAACAGCTTGGGGAAAGCCAGGCGGTGAAGTTGCTTTGGTGAGCTGTGTGTTCCAGCCATCAAAAATGCAAGGAAATGTCACAACAGATGATGTCCCTAGACAGAGTCTACACAGTTCAGGCTGGAGGCCAAGCACATACAGTTCAAAATGGAGATGGAATTTCAGAGGGTCAGATCCTAAGAGGGAGTGGCCACATGGGATTGCCTAAGTCTTTCAAGAAGTTGAGTTAGTCCCAGGACAGGGGAGGCTGTGCATTGGAAATTTTTTTTCCCTCCAAGAAATCAGAAGGTCACAATGAGCCACTCAGTAGAAGATCTCTCCTTACTGATTTTATTTAGATTGGGACCCTTGGGACACAGAAAAACATCTGGGCAGAGCTGAAACCCCAAATATTTTCTCCCTTTTCTCAGCAGAAAGCCTCTGTTGTGGTTGGTGTTTGAGATAGCACTGTGAGCCTGGGTTGTTCTCTGAACTGAGTCCGAGGTTCTAGCTGCACACTTCCATGTGTTCCAGCCATTCTAAGCCTGTGTTATCTATATTTTGTTGGCGTTGGGGGCACCTGGGTGGCTCAGTTGCTTAAGCGTCCGACGTTGGCACGGGTCGTGATCTGTGATCTCATGGTCCGTGAGTTCGAGCCCCGCGTCGGGCTCTGGGCTGACAGCTCAGAGCCTGGAGCCTGTTTCAGATCCTGTGTCTCCCTCTCTCTCTGCCCCTCCCCTAGTTGTGCTCTGTCTCTCAAAAATAAATATTAAAGAAACAAATTTAAATTTTGTCGGCGTCAATTTGGTGCTGTGAAATTCTTGTGTGTCCTTCAGACTCACTAGAAAAAATGGCCCTCATGAGAAACTTGGAGCTACATGGACTCTTTTGCATGAGCTAAAAGCTGTGCCCATGCCAGCAGAGGGTGACTTGGAACGCAGCTTCTGCCAAAGAACCCAAACTGCCTCTGAGTGAGACATATCTGGCTGAGGGACAACAGATAGGGAAGGAGGGGACATATTAGTTTCTAGACTATTGTAAGGAATTACAAATGCAGTGGTTTAAAACCACACAGATTTCTTATCTTACAGTTCCCCAAGTGCAAAATGAGTATTAACTAACTTCACTGGGCTGAAATTAAAGCCTATGTTACTTTCTTGAGGTTTAGGAGAGAGTATGTCCCTTTTCCGTTGCAGCGTTAAGAGGCTGCCCACATTCCCGGGCTTGTGGCCCCTTTCTTCCATCGTCAAAGCCAGTAACATTACGCTGAGTCCTTGTCATACTGCCACCTATCTGGTCTGTCCTTCTCTTCTGCCTCCCTCTTCCTCTTTTATGGACCCTTATGATATTGGACCCACCCAGACAATCCAGGATAATCTCCCTATGTTACTTCTTTAAGTTTATTTATTTTGAGAGAGAGAGAGCAAGAGCAACGGTGAGAGAGAGAGAGAGACAGAGAGCTTACGAGCAAGGGAGGGGCAGAGAGAAAGGGAGAGGGAGAGAATCCCAAGTAGGTTCCATGCTGTCAGTACAGAGCCTGATGTGGGACTCGATCTCACAATTTGTGAGATCATGACCTGAACTGAGATCAAGAGAGATGCTTAACCGACTG
The DNA here is from genome assembly GCF_018350195.1 of Panthera tigris. NCBI lineage: Eukaryota > Metazoa > Chordata > Mammalia > Carnivora > Felidae > Panthera > Panthera tigris. Next base: position 128,485,072 of record NC_056662.1, read on the forward strand.
AGCCACCCAGATGTGCCTAATCTCCCTATTTTAAAGTAAATTGATTACCAACCTTAATTTTATCTGTGACTTTAGTACTTCTTTGCCACGTAAGGTAACATATGCACAAGTTCCAGGGATTAGGACGAGGACATATTGGGAGTGTGTGTGTGGGGGCGGGGGGGTGGGGGCGGATATTATTCCACCTAAACCAGGGAGCAAGGAACTTTGAGTTTAGTTCTCTAAATTTTAATTGACGAAGCAGAGATGATTCAGTGTTTTGTTTTATTCCCTCTCTTGGAATGTAATAATCAGGAGGTCCATATTCAAGTTTGAGGCATTTTTATGTCACTGCTCATTGTGTATCTTGTTAGGCGGAATGTGGATGATATGGCTGGGCACACTGTGAAATAAACAGACTAGATGGTGTCTTTTTGACCTAGGATGCAGTGTGTCTGTGACGCTAATTTAACTGACGTCTTATTCTGACTCTTTCCAAGGGCCTCTAGGGACAAGATTTGAATGGCCCAGGTCATAGAAGGAGCAGTTGGAAGTCTATGCTTATAGGCAGAAGGAGGAGCCCTCAACGCACTGATGATCTTTCCTCCATTAGCATGAAGTGGGGGTGGGGTCCCATTTGTTCTTAAGCCTAAGTAGTATTGTCCAAACCAACTTTATTAAGAAACCCTATGTGGATGGTTCTTACCAATTTCTAAGACTAATAAAGTTGTTACATTGATTCCCATTGACTGTCAGATCTTTGAAATTACAGGTAAGGGTTAAACCCAGTAGGACAGAGAGTCAATGGTGCCCAAACCTACTGCACATCTGGTGGGGGGAGGGGGGCGTCGAATAGAAATCCATAAAAGCAGAAGCATAACGATGATGCTACAACACTTCTCTCATCTGACCAAAGCTGTGACCTAAATTAATATCCACAGCTTTATAAACACATATGCATTTTTATGGAGTCTTAACCCACAATGCTGTGATCTTCATCATTATCATCTTCATTAGAGGCAGATGGCAGCAAAGTGTTGCCTACACATTTAGATAATGTTCAAATAATTCCTGTAAAAACAACCAGGCAGCCTAATCCAATCTTTGAGGAGCTATAATGGGAGCAGAAGGGGCAGGGGGTGTATTCAGTGAACAATTGTTCTGAGAAATTAATTTGTTGGGTCAAAAGTTGGAGAGTCTTTCAAATTGACAAATGGAGCCCTTGATACTAAATTCTCATCAGTATCATTGGGATACATGTTTGAAATCTATTTTATTTGCTATTTTCCTATTACAAAAACTTACGGTTGATTATGGATTTGGAAAATACAGAAAAGCAAACGCGTATACAGATGTATTCCAATTCCCACTCCTCAGGAAAAATCGCTGTGAATTGCAGTGAACATGCTTTTATTTAGATCCGGTCCAGCCCTTCTATGCTGGTGCCTGCCCTTGAACCTCTCCTCCATGGACATTCTGGGCCCTGTGGGATTAACTCCCAGAAATTCCTACACTGGTGTCTTTCCCTGATACAGGCTGCGGGCACCAGCCACGTTTTATTTCCTGCTGCCCCTCTTTTGAAAAAACAAATCTCAGTATCCTGAAACATTTGTTCTACTTTTGTTACATCCCTTGGGCCAGGCAACCTTGAACGCAGGAGCCAGTGTGCAGCAGTGAAGAAGGGTTCTAAGGAGGAGGGCTCAACTCTGTTGATCTGCTGAGTATTTGTTATATTCTGAATCCAGCATATTTTTCAGGTGTTTTTTTTTCTTTTGATAACACAAGATGTTTTGAACTCTGTGAATCATTTTTTACTTATTTTTTTAAGAGACAAGTAGATTAATAGGAATGGCCTATGTTTATAATCTCTTTTCTAGAGGAAGCTGAGAATACATTGACTTCCTCCTTCCCTCCCTCATCATTCCAGGTTAAAAAATAATTCATTCCAGGTTAAAAAATGGGCAGAAAGATTTTTTTTTTTTTTGCATATTGTTTTAGGGCCTAGATACAACAGCTGCTGCAACAAGTCAATTTTGAAATGATGTTCCTAGGAAAGAATTCTGAAATGAAATACATTTTTAAAACTTTTTGTCATTCAATACAGCCATTTTTTCTTCAGTCTGCTACTTCACTGGTTGTCACTCTTTTCCACAGTTTCAAAAATTCTTTGCGACGAACTGCATCTATTACTAAAATTAAGTATTTTCCTGGGTGAATAAAAATACTTTGTTCAGCGATTGTTTTCAAGTGCTGTTTGATTTTTTTCAAGAATCTTGTGGTGTAATCAAATCAGGGTTTATTTCCTAGTGACTGGGGAGGAAGCCTACCAGAATGTTTCATAACTTTATTTCCCTTTCTTGTTGAACATATTTCTGACTTATAACACATGTAATCCTGTGAGTGGGCATTTATTGTGGTGACCTCACGGTCACACCACTAGTGAATGGCAGACCTGAGACCAGAGCCAAACATCCTGTATCTGATCCTTTGCTCTTGGCACTCACGTACTTTCTATCCAAAAGGACTACAGCCTTTTCCATTTAGGTGACTAAGGAAATATAAGAGATTCTTAACTAGAGAGCTTTTACTTGTAAAGGAAATTCTTTTTCATATTTGCAAAGCTTTAAGCTGCAATGTTGGGTTTTACTTCACAACCACGACCAAACTCATCACCTGCTCGGCAGAGAGCATTCTGGAAAGATGGAGGAGAAAAATGGGCACCATCATGTTTTCCCCGTGCTGAAGGATCCTCTATTGAAATGTAATTTCCTAGAGCTCATCATTAATTAGTTCAACCAATATTTACGAAGCACTCGATCTGTGTCAAAGACCGTTCTAGTTCAGGAGGTAAAACAGTGAACAAAATAGACAAACAGCCCTCCCTCCCGGAGCCCATATTCTAACAATTGTCTCAGTAGTTTTGAGTTGTGTTAATATTCCTGTTTAAGGCTGCCTTTAGCATCACTTATCTGAATGCTGCCATTCTAATTGATAATTTTGGTGGCAGAACAACCATTACTATTTGCCAGATGCTTCCAACATGTCAGGCACCATGCTAAGCGAATCGCACCGAATCTCCTTGAATCCTTGTAATCACCCATCTACCAGGCTGGTGTTATAATCTTCACTCCGTATCATTAGTACATAGAAGATCCAGGAGTTTAACACGAAAGGGTCTGTCCTCTTAAAGCTGCGCTCCTCACCGCTGTCCACCCTGGTTCATCTGAAAAATTATGGTGTGAGATTGCAGGTCTAAGAAACCGGTTCGAAGTGAAAATTAAAATTGCTTGAATCTGGGGTCAGATAGACTCAAAATATAGTGGCTTTCAAAGCAAAAAGATATGACTGTCCTATAGGTCCCATCATGAGGTGGTGAGTTAGAAGTGCCAACTTCAGGGCAGATGGTGAGGTCCATCTCCTGACTCTTCTGGTTTGTGATGAATGTCTCCGTTACTGCAGGCAACCTACCGACAACACTCATCAGCAGGTGTCTTCAATTTGTTGTAGTTGATTGAGAGCAGGAGTTGGAAAGGAGGCCCAGTCCTCAGGATTCTGACCACGATTTCACCATAGCTTTGGAAAGAACAGTGGGCTCCAGGTGGCAAACAGGGGGGATGAGTGGGGAAGTCAGCAAAGTGTGTCGGGTGACACTAATAACTGCTGATGATTGCGAGATCCTCCTCCGGCAGGCACCCCTGCTCAGGGGCTGACGTCCATTATCTCATTTAATCCTCCTGGCAGCCCCTCGAAGATGTGGTGGAGGCTGAGAGCAAGGAACTTGCTTGTGGTTGCACTGCTGGCGGGTATCCAGTCAGGATTGGACTCCAGGTAACCTTAAATCTTCTCCACTATGTGACGTTGTCCTGAGGACTCAGAAGGGAACAGATTAAGACGGGCTGGAGAGACGGTGAGGAAGGCTGCTTGGAGGTGATCCCTATGTACTTGAGTAAAACAATTCCTGCTAACATTTTTATCCCTCTTACATCCCTTCAACATTTCGGGTGTGATTCAATGGTTTTGACCATCTACTTCCTTACATTTATTTGGGCGTAGCTAACCCATATGGCATCAGTAATTATAATTAGCTAGCTAATCGGTTATAATGATCACACTCTATTGCATGTCTTAGCACCATTCATATTTATGCACACTTTACTCTCTCCATTTTTCTTCCTGCAGCTACAGAACGCTGAGGTTTTCTTTCAAAGTTTTTTGTCTTTTCCTTCCTGTATTTCGTCTCAGATTCTAGTACTGAGCCAAAAAGAAATTACGTAAGGCAAGCTTTCATGGTATTTTCAATGAGAAAAAAAAAATCACAAAAAACCTCGCAGGTATTTAGAAAAAGTCTTTAGGTACTTGGCCTTTATCGTGAAAGCTGTTATTATGAAGTCAAGTAGAAATGATAATCCGTTTGGCCTTACAATGTACCCAACCTATGCCCAGACATATGGCTAATCTTTACTGCTCTGTTACATGAATCAGAAGAAAGTGCTCCCTCCCTGCTTGTACATTGCCAGGCAAGAGGGAGGTGCCTTGCTGAAAAGAAGCAGGTATCTCTTCCTCCAGGTAGATGTGGCTGTGAGCCAGGATACAAGCTTGGCAGGTGGGATGAGGGGTGGGTTGCAGCCCCCACGCACTGATACACCAGGAAGCTTTGTGAAACACATGAATGGCACAGTCATGCATGCTCTGTGGTCTTGCCTTGCCTGTCATTATTATGGCTACGTAGGTAGATGCCTTGTTTCCTCCCACAGAGGAAATAGCAGGTAGAATGCTGAGTATTTTGCATTCATTTCTCATAGTCTTACAATCTGTTAGGCGGGTAATAAGGAGACAGACCCAGAAGTTAAGAGCACATAGTTATCAAGTGTGGGAGTCAGGATTCAGACTAAGGTCTGATTAATTCTAAAGTCTGGCTCATTCTTGCTGGTAAACTACTGCCTCATCTCTGTACTGGAAAAATCTTCCAACTTGTTGGATGGCATCGTTAGCATTTATGAAAAAGAGTAGCAAACAGAATCTTGTGTTGCTTGTGCACATCAGACGTTTCCCCATTTCTGTGTTCAATCTCTTTCTATGATGTGTTCCCTCTTCTTCTCATCGGTATGTATTCAAATCCTAGCTATCTTTCTCGATGCTGATCTCATGCTGCTCTCTCCATACAGGTTTACTTGAATCACTTAAATATGGACATAATCTCCCTCTTCCAAATCCCCAAAGCACATTCTTTTTCTGCACTTAGGGGTCTGATCTTGTTCGAAATTCCAGATGGCTGTACGTCTATATGCTTTCCCACCACCCCCCACATTGGGCTGTAAATTCTTGGATTCTGGGACTATGTATAATTTTTCTTTTGTCTTTTTAAGTCGTTTTTTGTCTTTGCATTTTGTCTTTTTATTCCCTTTGCTTGGCATAATATAGTATAGGAACTTAAGTTTGGTTGGCTAAATAAATGATTGAATTAATTAATTATAAGTCAACACTAATTAGGGCTTATTTTTTAAAAACATATTTTTGGGGGCACCAGGGTGGCTCGGTAGGTTAAGCGTCTGATTTCAGCTCAGGTCATGATCTCGCGGTCTGTGAGATTGAGTCCCGCGTCGGGCTCTGTGCTGACAGCTTGAAGCCCGGAGCCTGCTTCAGATTCTGTGTCTCCCTCTTTCTCTGCCTGCCTACCCCCTCCCCCCCCGACATGCTCTGTTTCTGTCTCTTCCACAAAAATAAATAAGCATTAAAAATGTAAAAAAACATTTTTTAAAAAAATGTATTTAAACCACCCATGCAAATAGAAATAATGACAAATTTTGGGTAACATATTTTAAAGAAAACCTTTACAAATCAAAGAGCTGATGTGGCAAATGTTATGGGTTTAATTGTATCTTCCTCAAATTCAAATGTCATCATCCTAGTCACCTGTAACTCAGAATGTGATTTTATTTAGTAGCAGGGTCACTGCAGTTAGTTGTGAAGAGGCTAGAGAGAAACCTCGCATTACCTAGAGGGGAAGAGCAGTTTGAAAGGCAGCAGATTTCTCATCTGAAACCATGGAAGCCAGAGGAAGTGGCACAAAGTGTGTCAAGTGCTGAGAGAAAAGAACTTCCAACTCTGGATTTCATATGCAGCAAAAACATCCTCTAGGAATGAAGGGAAAATACGAATGCTTCCAGAGGAAGGAAAACTAAAAGAATTTGTTGCTATCAGAATTACCTTCAAAGTACGATTAAAAGAAATTTTCTAAGGAACCTAGGTGGCTCAGTTGGTTAAGCATCCGCGTGCTGAACATGGAACCTTCTTAAAATTCTCTCTCCCTCTCCCTCTTCCCTGTTGCATGAGTGTGGTCTCTCTCTGAAAAAAAATTTTCTAAAGAAAAAATGACAAAAGAAAGAGGCTTGCCCATAGAAGAAGGAAGCACAATAAAATGTATAAACCTAGAGATAATATAATCGGCTATCTTTTTGTCCATGAATTTTTAAAAATTATATTTTGTCGAAGCAAAAATTATAATGTCTGATCTGGGGCTCAGTGTATGTAGAGGAAATTAGTCATATATATTTTATTTTATTTTTCAAATGTATGTATTTATTTATATACTTTATTTATTTATTTATTTATTTATTTATTTATTTATTTATAAAACTCTGTTTATAGAGAGAGGGGAAGAGGGAGAATCCCAAGCAGGCTCTGTCAGTGGATAGCCCAACATGCAGCTCAAACTCACAAACTCTGAGCTGAAGTCAAGAGTCGGATGCCCAACCAACTGAGCCACCCAGATGCCCCAAGTCATTTATATTTTAAAGGCAGGATGAGTAAAGGGATGTATACAGAACTAAGATTTCTATATTTTACTTAAATATGAAATGTCCATGTAAAGAATTTAATGTTATCGTATATGGTAAAACCTAGATTAGCCATGAAAACTACTCTTCAAAGTGATACTAAAAAGTGCTAAGTCAAAATGAGACTAACAAAATATTCCAGTAATTCGTTAGAAGGAAAGAAAAAGGAAGACACAGAAATGAAAAGTAGAACAAGCAGAAAGCAAATAAAAAGGGCAGATTTAAGCCCTAACGAATCAATATTTAATTTGAACATTAATGGTCTAAATACAGATTAAAAGACAGATTGGTAGAATGGATAAAAAACGGGACCCAACTTTATGTGTCTTCAGGAAGTTCACTTAAAACATAACAATATAGGTAGTTTTAAAGTAAAAGGATGGAAAAATGTGTCCTGCAAATATAAGTAAAAAAGATATTCAGTACTGCTTTGTAAGGCACCCTTTATGTGACACACAGGACAGGAGGGTTCTTGAATGTCTGAGAGGATGGTATGTGGAGGGGTTAATTTTACACTTTGGTAATTTAGGTATGCAAGTTGTAATTTTTAGCAAAATGACAAAAATAATTATAATGGAGTATGTAACCTCCAAACCAGTGGAAGAAACAAATACGACGAGATAAACAGCCAACTTAAAAGGAAGGAGAACATGGGGCACCTGGGTGGCTCAGTAGGTTGAGCATCCGTCTTCAGCTCAGGTCATGATCTCGAGGTTTGTGGCTTCGAGCCCCGTATCAGGCTCTGTGCTGACCGCTTGCTCAAAGCCTGGAGCCTGCTTCAGATTCTGTGTCTCCTTCTCTCTCTGTCTCTCTCCCGCTCACACTTTGTCTCACTCTGTTTCTCAAAAAAAAATACATGTAAAAAGAAAAAAAATTAAAACGAAGGAGAACAAACTTGCCATGAAACAGGTGGGGTAAACAGAAAGATGGGGGTGGGGATGGGCTTCGGAGGGGAGAGGCTAGAATGGATGGTTTCTAAGGGACTGGCAATGAGGTGGTTCCACAAGTGTTCCCTTCAATGTATGTTTTACATACTCCTCATGAGAAGAATTTTAAAGGGGGTTGAAGGGTCCAAGTTCTATTTTTCAATGGGTCACCCCTGGGAAAGTAGTTTCTTCCATGCATTGGAAAAGTGGGGATTCAGTCTGTCCTTGCCTCTGTTTCTTATGTCTTTAAAGCTTTGCTCTGTGCTCTCCCATCTGGTTTAGTGTTCCCTCACGACCTCACCCCTGAAGGGAGGGGTCTACCCTATAAATATTTCTCTTTGCCAGAACCTTCTTCTCAACTCTTACACATGCTCAAGCCTTTCTGCTTCCTCAGTTCACCTTCTAACCTAGCTTCTGCCTGTGTTTCTCCTTCTTCAGTCAAATGTCTGGGTGGGATTTTCTAGAGTCACTCTCCTCCACTTTCCCACCCATGCCTTCATTAAAACATCATACTAGTAGAAACTCTTCTTGCCTAACTCATCAATCATCTGCTTGGAATAAATGCATGCATGCATTCCTTATACCTTTACCATTTGATTTCTTAGCAGCATTTGGCAAAGAAGACCACCCACTTGCTTTGGAAACTCTCTATTCCTTTGCCTTGAATTTCTATTCTTGTTATCTTCTTTGATTCCTTTTCATCAGTATCTTATTTAGGCTACTCTTTCTATGTTTTTGTTTGTTTTTTCCTTAGGACTTTCCCCCTTCATATTCTACATATCCTTTTGAGTTAATTTTATAAATTTCTTTGGCTTATTTTTGTTTGGCTATTTGTGTGTGTGTGCGTGTGTGTGTTCTTGTTTTGATTTCTACCTGGTGATACTCTCAGATCTTTATTTTCAGTACCATCTATCTTCCGAACTCCTGATTTATATATTCAGCTAGCCACTTCTTAGATCTCTCATTCGAATATCTCCTAGGCATCACAACCCATCCTGTCTAAAATGGAATGTCCCGAACCTGCATTGCCCCCTGTTTCTAGCACTAGCATCTTACCCAGCTGCCCTAAACACAGATCTGGGTATCATTCTTGATTCTTCTGTGGGTACAGATTCATAAGGTCCTACTTCTCTGTTCCCCGGCCACCATTTCACATCTCTACAACTACCCCCTCTCTCCATCTCCCATTCCCACAGGGACTTGGCTATTCTTGCCTTTTATTTAGATGACTGCAGTGACTTTAAGACAAATCCTCCTGCCTCTATTTTTCCACCCCCAATCGTTCTCTCAGTGCTGCCGACCTGACTCTATCCTGCCTATAATTTACTCGGAATGGGCATGTTTCTCACCTACTGGAAACCTCTTCCTTGGCTTCCCATCTCCATTAGGATTTAGTCCAAACCTCTTAATAAGGGAAACATGAGTGCCTGCCATGTGGGGTGCCCAAGGCATCTAACATTCTGGAATCACACTGTCCATTTAATATTTAAACAGCATGGCTGTAACCTCCATTCCACAGGAAACCTATCTGCCTCCTTGTATCTCAGAGTTCTTGTGGGGAGAATGGTTGGAATTTTTTTCTGGTCATCTGATCAGAAAGTTCCCCATTGAATTCCTGATTGTTCTACTTCTCACCTCACATGATTGCTGAATACTTTCTACATATTACGCTTCATTCTGGAAGGCCTGCTCCTGTTTTTATTTTCTTCCAAAGAACTTTAATGCAAGGCCCTAACTGGCAATTACTGGGGTTGGGGTGCTTGGCAGTTAGGGATTTTAGCACAGTACTTGGAATAAACGGAAAGCACTCATTAGTTATTGCTGTCATAAAAGTTCCTTGGCCTCACTCCCCACTTCTCTATCTCTTTACTAGAAGACTTTCCTCACCTCTTGCTATATTAATCTATGTTTTTAATTATCCTCGTGCTTTCCCCTGGGCTGTCCATGGAGACAGGAAGTTCCGTCTCTTGTCGAGAGCCATTCATCTCTCTCTACCCGCCCTCCTTTCCCACATCAGGCTATAACCAAGGTTCCTCTCCTTTCTCAAGCAATAGATCCATCATGGTGTTTCTCAAAACAAAAAATCAATTACTCCAGAGGTGAATTGTGTTATACCCCTGGAATAAAGAAGAGTAGCCATAGCAGATGTCTTGTTTACTAAATAGCACTTTTAATTCCTGCTACACGTGGCTATACAGCCCTTTGCTATGTGGCCGCGACTTCTCTCTTGCTCTCTACTGTGAGGATTTTGAGTGGCAGATAACTCTTGTACTTCTAGAGTCCTCTCTGCCTTCGCATTGCCTTCTTCTCTGCTTCTTGGAACACCTCACCACCCATCTCTTTTGTAGCTAAAACTTTCTACAAGTCACATTTTTAAGTTAACCCCTTCGGTGAGGATCCCTCGATGCTCTGGACTGGGTTAGATGCTCCTGACATGTGCCTTCAACCCATGCTCTTTCCCCTACTGTGGGAAGCATCCCATTTCACCATAATGATCTGCCTGCTCTTTGAGGGCAGGGGCTGTTGTCATATTTGCCACAGTAAACTGTGGCAAATAAAGTCTTTGATACACTATACAAATCAAAACACACCTGTCATATAAGTGAAAAACACATTCATGACTCTCTTCTGAGAAGCTCAGAGGAATCTTCATTGTCCTTCTCTACCAATTTTGGAACGGGACTGCCAGTCAAGCAGGTAGACAATACTTGCTTCCCAAACTGGACGATTTCTAAAATTCTTACCTATCTCTGCTGTACTAATACTCTGTGACCTTAGGTCATTTTTTTTTTTTTTACAAAAGTAAAATAAACAAAAATGCTATTATTTCTTATAGCTTCCAAGCAGAGTGAAAACATTTGGTCTTCCCTATTAGATTGTATCATGCTTCTAGGACATCTTAATTTAAGGCAGGCACTCAGAAATAGCTAGATTACTAGAATGGTAATTTAGTAAATCCATGTAGCATGAATTTTCTATCATATTTGCTTACAATGGGACTCATTTATATCCTATTTTACTTTGACTCATTTGATTTAATTGTTCTTGAAATATTCTACATTCTCCTTATAAACTTAGATCTTCAGAGTATTTCTCTCATGTAACAAAGTTATTTTTTATAGACTTAAGGATAAAAGAACTACAACCCCATTCGTCCTTCCAAAAACCTTTGATGAGTTATTTTAAAACTGATTTAGTTAATATTTATGAGGTATTATAAAATCATAGTGACATGCACTCTTTCTAACAAATGATATCAAAGTTACCTATGACTTTAAGCAGTTTTTACATAATGAAGATAATTTAAAACTCTTTGGATCACAAGAGTATTTCAGATAAGTGTCTGATGGGAGCCTCACAGTCACCTCAAGCAATAGGGGATTGAAGTACTTTTATCCCTATTTTACAGGGGACAGCATGGGAATGTGTGACTTTAATGCAAGGCAAACATTAGTAATATCCTTTTTTGAACTTGTAGAAGATAGACGACATTTCCTAGTTTGATAATATATTGTATTTCCACACAAATATCACATGAAAAATAAAAGCCAAAATAAATAAACTCCTAAGAGAATATAGTTGTGTCAAGCACAGGTTAAAAAGAACTAAAACTTTGGGGCGTAATAGCCGAGCATGTGCAGCGCAAATGTACTTGAAGACTTTTAAGTTCCTTTATAGAGTTAATCATTAGACTAAAGTGGTAAAAATATGAGGTGACCTTCACATTTAAAGCTGGTGTTATCAAGCTTCTGTAAACAGAACATTCAGTTAAGAAAATCCATTTTTAAAAACGATAAAAAATGGGTTTGCAGCATCTCAAATTCTAGAATTCCATAGAATGTTAGAGCAAAAAATGATCTTTCAGATCTGCTAGTGTTATGAAACTTCAAAGAATGGCAGAATCCTGATGGCACTGAGAGACGCTCTAGGAGTTCCCTGGGACAATGTCATGTTTGGGTCCAGATACGTGAGGGAATTTTCATAATCCTTAATGCATGGAGAAAAAAAAAAACTAGCAATTTTTTCATAAACTCATATATGAAATTAAAGAATTGATTTTAATATTTTAATGGTTCTAATATTTTAATTGTTCCTTGTTTTTAGCATTGACAATGTTTTGGTTTTACTCGGAGAACTTAAAATTGGCAGCCCTATCTCAGCTCCCCTCTGTCCTTCTTTGGGTGTGTGTTAGGGAATTTTATTAGTCTGTGGCATTCGTCATTGCTTGGAACTGTGGCTCCTGATTCCCACGCCAGGTCTGCCCCAGCAACCTGTGCCAGCTCAGATAGCTGCTTTTCTTCTGGGCCAAATCCAGCAGCCCATTAATATTCTACTCACTAATTCATAGGCATTAAAAATTAAAAATCTATCCCTTTTGTCAAGTACTTTTCCTTTTATTAATGATCAAATCACAACTGAGGCAATTGATTAATAACCTTTGTTGCATGCATTTCCAGCTTATTGATAAGGTCCGTCCGAGTACTATAGCGAACACGAAGGAGAGCTTATTTAAAAATTATCAGAGCATTTAAAATGAAGGTAACTAAAACCAAGCCGGTCGCAACAGGAGAATTGTGGGAAATTCATGGGGGGGGGGGCGGAATTATTTTCAACGGTAATTTTAAGTAGATTCATTCTCGAGCATTGAGCCTCCAGAAGACAGCATCTTAAATACAAATTTTATCCTCAGATAGCAGGAAAACTGTTAACAGCTGGAGTCCAGGAAGGAAAATGGCCTTGAGTATGGTGAAATTCCACAACACGCTATAAAAACAAGCGTCTGATATTCGTATTTATATAATTTATCTTGAGAGGGAGGCAAGCAAATATTTAAAAAACAAAGTCAATGGTTTTCTTTTTATTTGTTCAGACAAATGAAAAGGTCAGTAACTGAACTCCTGATGTGATGTGCTCCCAGGAGACGGGACCGCTGCAGTGATTTTTTGAGCCTTGTAATTACTGCCAGTTTGCAAAGAGCATGCACATTTACATAATATAGAGCCATGCGTTATCCATACGACAAAATGCAGGCTACTACAGCTGGAGCTGGCAAAATTAGCTGGACCTGTGGGGGAATTAACTGTTTTAGTTTACGTGGAATGTTCCCAGGATGCCTAGAGAGGGAGATATTTTAGAGGTTGATGATAGGAACAGATTTTTCCTGTGATGCCTACCATTTCTGTAGATGGCACATACAAGGTGCAACAAAAATTGAGCAGCAAAAAATGAGAAGCGATCCCTTACCTTAATCTGAGGCGCTAATATTTGCCAAACCACTTTCAGTCGGTTCATCCCTGTGAGAAGGTGCATGGAGCACAGGTGGGGGAAGTGGGGTTATCACGGAGCATGCTCAAAGAAAGCCACTTGGGTAGTGTTTCAAGCGGAATGGAAACTAGGGTCACACCACTGCAGATTCATCCTCTCCGCCACACCCCAAATCAAACAAACCTGTTTGTTACTCAGTGTCTTAGGAAATGCTTACCTCTTCGAGTTTACAAGCATATTCATTTTATCCAGAAGATGCCATCGCCTTCTCCTGAATCCTGTCATGACCACGTGCTCTTACACGTTGAGTCTTGGAGCGGGGATCTTGTGGACGAGGGTGTGAAGTGAAGTGAATGCCCCGAATTCAGCCCAGATCCAATCCCATGATTTGGTAATTGTCTCCAGGCTTGTAGCCGGCTGTCCCCAACCCAAGCTTGGTCCTTGTCAAAGCGGCTTTTACAGAGAGAGGATAGTCACGGTAGCCTTGTCCAACCCTCAGAGGGCTGAACAGTCATGTGAACAGATGAGTAGGTGTGAAGAACTAAACTAATCCCGATGTTGGACCCCTAGTATACCCATCAATAAATCAACGGGCCTGCCCCAAGCTGTGGATGGCTCAGTTTCAGGCAGGCTGAGTTTCTCCAGCACCGACGCTTTGCCCCTTCTCTTCGCCTGGTCCAGCTGTAGCAACGTCCGCAAATTTCTTGAGTTCTGTTCCCTTGTGTGACTTTTGGTGTCTGTCAACTTCTAGGGAGATCTCTTTCACTCTTGTAATCACCTAATGATGTTGTGACTTCAGAAGCTGACGTCAGTTTACATTTCATTCAGATTTCAAAATGCACGTGAACGAAGTTCAGATTTTATCTCCGGAAACCCTTAAGACTTCTGCCTCCTTGTCCTGCCTTGTGATTGTTCTGGGTTCCAAAGCAAATCTTGACATCGAAACACGGCTAACTTCCAAACCACTGCCGGAGAGACCCAACACGGAGGAGCCAATGATAGATGTGAGGTGCACAGGGTGGAGTTACGGGTTGTACACCGAAATGGCAGGAGAGTTTCTGGGAAGCGATGACTCACACTCCTGAGGGGACATGGACAAGGCAAGGCCTCTCTTCCGACACGGGCTTAGAGAAAGGCAGTCTTTGATTCTCTCGTCCTCTCAGATTCTAGGTGAAGGATCCTTACCCTTCCTTCCATCTTCCCGTATTTCCTGCCTCCCGTAAGGGAGGACAGAGCTCTTGTTGTGCCCCAAACCCAGAGGTACAGAGGATGTGGAGATGCGCTGATCAAACTCTTACCGTCTGGACAGCTCAACTCTCTCTGTACTCTGGGTCCGCATCAGCAGAATAGCTTCAAGTCGTTCTTGTTTTTGCTTAGGCTAAGGCAAAAGATCATTTCTGCTCCAAAGAACAGATGTCAAGATGATGAAGAGGGGTGCTGAGGTGGCTCAGTCAGTTCAGCATCTGGCTCTTGATTTCAGCTGAGGTCATGATCCCAGGGTAATGGGATCAAGCCCCACATCAGGCTCCATGCTGAGTACGGAGCCTCCTTGAGATTATCTCTCTCTCCCTCTCTCTGCCCCTCCCGCTCTCCCCTGCTCATGCTGTCTCTCCCTCTCTCTCTCTAAAACAAAGAGGAAGAAAAAAAAAAGATGATGACGAAACCAGACTATTTAGGAGTCCCTGCCCCAGCAGTGACCGTGTACTATGACAATGGCAAGGAATCGCCATTGTTCCATTGTTGTGTCTCTGATGCTGTCTTATGGCCCCGCTCTCTGTCCACTCCTCCTTACACTCGGGTTCCTGCCATCTTTAGGGACTGGGGGCATCCCCATTGCTGTTTATTTCAGTTTTTTCTTCTCTTTCCTCTTCTTCATGTTTTGCTTCTTCCTAACAGTAATAATAATTATTAGCATAGTCATTTGTTACTATGAGCAGTAAGACCAGGCTCCTGTATGAAAGGAGCTCACAGATCAATACAAGGGAGCAATACCCACATGCTGTGGCAGGTCTCTGGAGAAAGCCTTCCACGCCAGCCTGGGCAATCAGGGCAGGAAAGCCTTCCATGCGGGGTGGCTACGGTGGAAGTTCACCAGGCAGACTGGTGAAGACGATGGGGAACGTGCTGACAAAGATTTCCTGATACAGCAAACAGCACAGGCAGTGGCCTGAGATGTGGTGGTAAAGGTGGGCGATGTATCTGTTTGTTTAACTGCTTCCCTTCTGCAGATTCTGTGCCTTTACTGGGGATAGGAGCGGATTAGGGCTATAGCTGGAGACCGGGGAGAGCCAGGTTGTCCCTGGAGAATGAGGAAAGTAGATGCCGAGTGCTGAAAATTTTTCCTCGAGACAGCGGGTGTCTCATTAACAAACCTAGACCCCAAGCTCTGAGACTGAATTCTCACCAGCTGGACCCATGCCATTATGACCA
The DNA here is from genome assembly GCF_018350195.1 of Panthera tigris. Taxonomy (NCBI): domain Eukaryota; kingdom Metazoa; phylum Chordata; class Mammalia; order Carnivora; family Felidae; genus Panthera; species Panthera tigris. Next base: position 128,500,508 of record NC_056662.1, read on the forward strand.
AATCATGAGTGACAGATGAAAGAAAGACCTGAGATGCAAACCACATACCAATTTAGCAAAAGAGCCCTCCCAGGATTTCCTCAAAGATCCTGAATGCAGAGAAATGACACCATTTCCTGACTTAATAATGCAAGTTTGAAAACATTTCTACTGACCTATTCCATTTGTATCGATTGACTTAATTGTGCATGAGAATTGCCTTTGGTGATGATGGGCATTGTTTTAGGGAAACCATGGAAAGCTTTAAACTTCTGCTCCTCAATTTTCCCACTCTGAGATACAAAAGCTTGCTTTTCCAGAGGATGAGATGAGGTTCGGGAAACCAAGCCTCAGGAAGACTCGACATAGCAGCCTACTATGGTCAGGGTCCTGGCCTCTGCCTCACAAGCTGGGCTCTCTGGAGCATGGTAAATGAGAACATTAAACCATATGATCACTAGAGCTCTTCTGCAATTTTACATTCTGCTGAACTTTGAGTTATAACTGTTTACCTTTGAGGTATAACTGTTTATCTTCCCAGGGCAACTTTTGGTAGACGAGTGGCAGTGGCCATCTGAGGGGGACCAGGATGTGCCTGGGGTGGGGGGGAAGAATAGACAAAAACAGGAGAACTCCCATGTGAATGGCTGGTTGTTCTGTGACAGGCCTCTTCTATCTTGATGCTCAGTGCTCAGCTCTACCCATCTAAGTCAGTTAGCATCAGGTGTAGACGCCTGTGTCATAGCAAACTCTCCTGCTTGCCTACACCCTTCGGAATCTGCCAGTTCCCTGCCTGAGTGTGATTGCAGAGTTCAGCTCTGCAGGAAGTTAATTTTTCCAGTGTATGTCCTGCTCAAGTGAGTAGCTTCTGTGACAAGCTTTGGCTTTCTTACTTTTCCACTCTTAAAATTCACATGCTTGGTTCTGCGAAGAATGGGAAAACATGGCAGCTTCTGAGGGCTCTGGGTCAGAAAATGGAGGACACACAGTTGGAAAGGCAGACCCTTCAACGATAGATGACAGAAGCAGTTTCATGATGGAAGCTGTGTGTCTTTTTAATGTCTACAAACAGCCAACTCAAACCTCAAAATGAGACCATGTAAAGAGAACTCAGTAAAAATCAAGACACCTTGAAACTTACTTAGAATGTACCATTTTAGGAATAGCCATCTTCTGGATTAACTGTGAAATTATTATTCATATATAACCCGTGACATGACCTTATAATGTTTTGATGCAATTCCCCCTTCTAGAAACAGTGAATAAAATGCAAAGCGAATATTTATCCCAGGAAAACTTCCTAGGTTTACAGAACAGTCTTGCTATCTGTTGACACTTCCCAGGTGGATGCTCAGGCTTTCTTTGACATGCTTGAACGTTATGCATGAGCAATTTGGGTTATAAAACCAGTTTGCAAATAAATGAATTTCAGAAATCTGTTTGACAAGAAGGCAAAATAGTGATCAAAGTGTTCAGTTGATTAGAAGGGGAATAGAAAAAATTAGGAGACAAGAAGAAACAGGAATGAAGGGAAGGATGCATGATGTGTGCATATGTGATCAAACCTGCAACCAGACAGCTCTGAGGCCTCCGGAGGAAGACACACTCCCTCTTGGTCTTTTGGGAGCTTATGGACTAACAGGGCTGATGGTGGATATACTCTTCTCCTCTCTTACAAAGTTCCTTCACTTATGTGCCCTCCTTTCATCTTCTCAGCAATCTGCTAAGGAAGCAGGAAGGGGCAGGACCGCAAATCTTGTTTCACAGACAAGACAGAGGGAAGGGACTCGCCCAAGGAAACCCAGTTTGTTTGTTTGTTTTTTAACACAGCCATGATAGATGGGGGCTTGCCAGTGGGCAACCACTTCCCTTATAGATGGCATCCGGGGTCCACCTTTCCCTTAAGCAAAGCCCTTGTTCTGTCATAAGATAATTGGAAAAGCATCTCACTTGCGTGTGTGGCCTTTACTGGTCCCTGTTCCTGAGACCAGACTTGCTCAGAAATCTCTCTCCAGAATTTGTATTCTTCATTTCCTATATTTTCTTGGAAAAGGCAGATGTTGACTCAAAGATAATTTCTTTCTTAAAAGAAAGGAAAGAAGGCAAGAGGGTGGAAAGGACGGATGGAGGCGGCAATGTGTATGGATTCCCTGGAATATCACTCAGCACTGAGTGTACAATGACCCCCACATTTCTCAGCTCGGACCGGTCGCCCTTCTCTTCACTGTCTTTGTGCTCTGACTTCAGGGATGGCCTCAGCAAGGCACCCGTGTCGCCTGCTGTTTCTCAGATGCACCCTGCACTTGCTCATCACTTCCCAATAGGGAGCAGGAGTCAACTCTCCGGTCTCCTCTTCCTTCTCTTTGCAACTTTATCCTGGACTCATTGTGATGATGGCCAACATTCATTGCAGTGTGTATTATTCTTCTGTTGTTGCCATCATACATATCTATAAACCCAGGGGCTTAAAACAATGCGAATTCGTTATCTTACAATTCTAGAGGTGAGAAGTGTGAGGTGGGTTTCGCTGGACTCAAATTAAGGCTTGGATAGGGCTATGTTCCTTCTGGAGGCTCCAGGAAAGAATCTGTTTCCCGGCCCCTTCTAGCTTTTACAGGCCACCACATTCCTCGATTCACGGTCTTCTTCATCCATGTTCAAATCTGGCAGTGTGGGGTCAAGCTTCTTCTCATGCTTCTTAAGTTTCTTCTCGGCTCTGTCCACCTGCCCTGCTTTCCACTTGTAAGGATCCTGAGTCTTCCACCCTGGAAGCAGGGTCCTCACTGGCTTATTCACCATTACAACCTCTAAACACAGTGAATGGAGGCTCAGGACACGTGTCTCCTCCCCAGGCCACTTTTCTGCATGTCCCCTCCCCGGAGTTCCCCACCATACTCTTTGCTAGGTTCCCAAGTCCTTGAGGGCTATCTTGGGGTCTCACCCACTCAAGGTGTGCCTCCCACTACCCAGCACAGTGCACATCCGCCACTGCGTGTGGTACTGCCTCCCTGCACAGAAGGGTGGGCAGGGCTCCCAGCCTGTAGCATAATGTGAGTTACTGTCCTCACCTGCTTGCAGGGCACAGATCCAAATGCACCCTTGAGGACAGTCCTTCTAGCTCTCTTCTTCTCCGTGTCTGACTGGTATTTCTAAATGAGAGAATTCTGACCAGCATTTCTAAGTCTTCTCATCATCCCCCTGATCCCTCACCAAAAATGACTCCTGAACTCAGAACAGTGAGGAATACCGAACGCAAAAGGTCAAAATACCACTGAAATGCACGGTTGATTCCTGCCTAAAGTTCACAGGCTTGTAGGTGCAGCTTGGCAACTGCCTCCTTCGGGAGTCCTAGACTGGATGCTGCGTTTCGTCGTGAACACTCTGAAGACAGAGCCCGAGGAGAAGCAACTACAAAAAATCCCCACCATCCGGCAACTTCATTTCTGCCATTTTGATATTAATTGCTAGTATCTTAGGGAAGTTCTAATATGTGAACTTTAGAGTCAGAGAGCCTGGGGTTCAGATTGCAGGACAGCCATTTCCTTTATTTTTATTTCTTTACTTTTTTATGTTAAATATAATTTATTGTCAAATTGGTTTTCATACAACACCCAGCGCTCATCCCGACAGGTGCCCTCCTCCCTGCCCATCACCCGCCCTCCCCTCCCCCCCACCCCGCATCAACCCTCAGTTTGTTCTCAGTATTTAAGAGTCTCTTATGGTTTGCCACCCTCCCTCTCTGTCACTTTTTTATTTCCCCTTCGCCTCCCCCGTGGTCTTTTGTTAAGTTCCTCAGGATCCACATATGATAGCAAAAGTAATATTGAAGGAGACAACCAAAATGGGAGGCATCAAAATCCAGGACAGCCGTTTCCTAAGTGTCCTTTGTAGAGTGATTCATCTTTTGGGCAGGACCCCTGGGTACAAGGCTGCGGGCTGTTCGGTGCACAGCCTCAGTGGAGGCTGTACACACAGAGCACAATGAAAACACCGCCCCCTAGAGTTGTGCGTCGCCAAAGCCCCGTCTATAGCTTCACTAACCTGCAAAATGCGGATCTGACCTTGCCACACGTATGGCTTATGGGTGCAGATTCACAATATTGTGCATTTAAGGCGCTTGGCGTATATTCAAGTCACAGTAAATATCAGTTGACGCTGTGGCTTGAAGCTGGCTCCTGGGAAGCTCTCCCGCACCCCAGGCTGACAGTGTTGTACAAAACCTCTGGCAAGAGGGTGCTTTCGGTTCTTTCAGTGCAAACAAACATGTAATTTGGCTCCTGATGGATTGGGGTTGATTATTGTTTACGACCAAGTGTTCCGCTTTCATCGGAGTGAACTCATTAGGCACAGAGAATGAAACAGGTGTAGCCCTCTGGAGAGTCAGCACCATCCACAGCTTCTCTGCCCTGTCACGCTGGCTTGGGCATAGAGAAAGGAAGGAGTGTGGTAGGGCAAATACCGCTGCCTGGGTGATCTGTCTGAATCTGGACTCAGAACACAGTGCCTACCCATGGAGCTCTTTTACTGTAGCAAAGGAAGAGTCTGACTCCAGTTTTGATGTGCACCCCTGACAGCTGTCCAGCTCTACCCGCCACCCCTTTCGCCATATCTGGACAAACTGATAAGAAAGCCAGGCGTGTCCTCCCTCTGTACCAGCAGGATGTTCAGGCTGTGCAGCCCCTGGACCTTGTGCACAGGTCACTCTGACCCAGGCTCCTAACCACGATATCAACCGAGCCACTTTCCCCTCCCTTCACCTGAATTATCCCTCAGCAATTTGGCTGCCTGTCCTGCTTGCACGAGAAAGTTCCGTTATGTGAGTAAGAAATCTTTTTCTAACCATCTTGGTACGGGTACGGCACCATAAGTCTCAATATCAGAACCAATTTTGAGTGGAAGGTTGGTTCCATCTTCCACTGGGCAGCCATAAAACACTAATTTTGCCTTTAATGCTTGAGTTTGGAGACAGCTAGGATGGAAGGAAAAGAATCTCCGACGTGAGGTTAGAAGAGCTGAGGTTCAGTCTTGTTTTAGCCAGTCATCAGCACTATGGTGTTCGTGAAGTGGCTTACGTGCATTCACGTTTTTGAAATGAGGCATCGTGATCAGTCAATGGATAAAGACTTTAAAGAGCTTAACATTGTGTTCACATGTAGTAGGTGCTGGGTTCTTATGCTGATTCAACGGGTCAGTGGCTTTCAAGTGCTTAACACAGTGCCTGGTACAGAGAGGGTAGTCAATGAGTTAGCTTTCTTTCCTGTCAGCTTTCTCTTTTCTTGATATTCCTTTATCACTACTAAGAAATTCAGTGATAGATCTTTACTTCTTGCTAAGCTCCTCTCTCGGTGTCCTGTCCAAACCTGGTACCAGGTTATCTGTCTGAAAATTAAACTCTGGTCGAGAGAAGACACCGGATTCCATGACGCTAAGTAGCAGAGTGGGCCAAGGGTTGGAGAGGCGGGAGGGAGTCAAAAAATCTAGAGTTGTTATCACCTGGTCTAGACAGTAAGGCCTTGGAACAATCATCAACAAAGGCCATATGAAAAGAGGAAACCAGATTTTTGGCTTTGAGGGAAGAAGTGTGTGTTTGGGGGCAGAGTAGAAGTATATTGGCAGATTTGCTAAAGTAAAAATCATGGACTCAGACTTTTATGACAGCGCATTTGGGAAAAAGGAAAGTAAGCAATGAAGAGAGGAGAAATCACACGTTGGAGTGGGTGCTGGCAGGGAGCTCAGAGTCTAAATGAGAAGGTGATGGTCAAGAAAGGACTCTTGTAAAACACTCAAGGGGGTTGCAGTTACAAAACACTCCATAGTTGAGGGTCTTGTCATTTTGAAGACAGCATTAAAAATAACGATAGTTGGGGCGCCTGGGTGGCTCAGTCGGTTGAGCGTCCGACTTCGGCTCAGGTCATGATCTCGCGATCTGTGAGTTCAAGCCCCGCATCGGGCTCTGTGCTGACAGCTCAGAGCCTGGAGCCTGTTTCAGATTCTATGCTTCCCTCTTCCTCTGACCCTCCCCTGTTCATGCTCTCTCTCTCTCTCTGTCTCAAAAATAAATAAATGTTAAAAAAAAAATTAAAAATATAAATAAATAAATAAAAATAACGATAGTTAACATGATCTGCTTTTGCTATGAGGCAACAAAGCTATCAATGATGATCTTTTTCTTGTTAGCTCAGTTTTAGTTGCCATTTCAGAGAAAGATTTGATAATCCTTGTTGTTGCCTGAGATTTAGGGTGACCTTTCTTTGACACCTGGAGAACTCTCTTCTTTCAGAGGAACAGTTCTGTTTTCTGGCCAACTCTCCTTTGTGGAATAACAAGTTCTAGACTGTCAGAGCTAGAGTGACCTTACTGATTATCCTGAAGGGTTCCGCCCTTCTTGCTGCAGGGGAGGAGACCAATGCCTAAGTAGGTTAACTTCCCCAAGTCATACAAGCAGTTAATGATGGATTATCTGCATTTTTCCTGTGTCGTACCACAAGTGACCGTCTCTCAGAATCATGAGAAACGTTATTGATCCATTCATACATTTCATGTGAACTTGAGGATTTTTCTTGTTTATTTTTTTTCCCTAAACTTTATCTGGTTTCTGATAAGATGTTTTGAAATTGATCCCACCTTACTATGACCTTCCATTGAATCTTAAAATTTGAGGACAACATATTAGTGATAAACCTTCACATCCTGTACATGCAGGAGTTCTTTTTCCAACATTTCCGATCGGTAAACATCTAGTTTTCTTTAACAATTCCAGAGACAGGAGCCAATGCAGACTCTGAGTCACTCTGCTTTCTCTTACTCATTTTTTAGCCCAGTGCCCCCTGCCTGAACCAGCCTATCCCTTCTTCATTTTTATCTTAATTCCAAAACTTAAATCCTTTATTCTTTGGGCAGAAACATTTTTTTTTTCTCAAAAAGCATTTTCTCAGTTCCACCTAAGCTTTCTTGACCCTCTTCTATTGGTTTGTTTGACTTTTTCATCAATTGTTAAAGCCTTTTTAAAATGAGAGCCTATTGCAGAGCTTGGTGAAATGTTTGTAAAAACGAACAGGCCCACCATTTTTTTTTTTTTTTTGCTTTCATTTTGATGATTATGATTGTCCCTTTCATGTCACAGCCCCCTCATGGAAGAGGCACAGTGCAGGTAGTATTGCTACAGACGATGAAACCAAGGCTGAGTGAGGCTACTTTGTTCCCAGACATCCACACGGCTGGGAAAAGACAAGATCTTGAACTGGCACATTGAGCTATATATATCATTTGAGGGGCACCTGGGTGGCTCAGTTGGTTAAGCGTCCGACTTCGGCTCCTCTCGTGATCTCGCGGTCTGTGAGTTTGAGCCCCACATCGGGAGCCTGGAGCCTGCTTCGGATTCTGTGTCTCCATCTCTCTCTCTGCACCTCCCCCCTCCTCAATCAATCTCTCTCTCTCTCTCTCTTTCAAAAAAATAAACATTAAAAATTTTATATATGTCATTTGAGCTCAGTTTTGTTTTTGACAACACTGTGTGTTCCTCTCTTTAAAGCAATGTCTTGGTGACTAGAGGGCTAGGAGGTATTTGGAGGAATGTGGGCGAGTTATCTGTATCCCTAAAATCAACCCTATGCTATAATCTCTTGCCCCATGCCTTGTTTCTGATAGTCACCATGCGTCATATGTGATTTACTTCTCACAGTTTTTTCCGGATTGAGTACTCATTCCCTTTCTCTCACCCTGCCTTCATATCTGGCCTAGATCTCTTCGTATGGAAGCACAGAGTTTTTCCAGATTGTGCCTAGCTTCCCAAATTCACGGCAGCCATTTGCCTTTGATTTCTACACTGGAGTTTTGCCTATGAAATGTGTCCAACTATTCCTAGGTAATTTCTCAGTTTCAGACTAATTCTAATCATGTTGAAACAAAACAGACTTGTGAGACATAAGCTCACTTTCTAGATTCTGACAACTGGCATTTTTTCATCTTGTTCTAGAATTAGCAGTGATTTGAAGGAGGGATGGGGAAGAGTAGGCAGCTCTTGGCAGCTGGCACGTTGGGGGTCAGTGAATGGGGAGGAAGACCAGGAACATGGCTCTCTGCTCTCTGACCCTCAGCATCATCGCTGGTGAGACAGGCCCACTGGCACTGATGTGCCACTCTGCTGTGCATCCATGATGGCACGTGGGAAGTGCCCTCATAGTGACGGAAACACTGGAGGCCCGCAACAAATGGTGATTTCTTCTTTTATAACAAATGATATCAGGCCTGAAAAGTGCTGTGTGAACTTCAAAGGTCTCATTAGTATTGTTAGTTCCCTCTTTCTTGGGTGCTTAGAGTTTCACTCTTGAATTAAGGGCCACTCCCTTAGCCTTTTTGGAACAACATTCAGTCACAAAGGTGGCCTTTGATCTCCCTAAATAGGCCCCACCCCGGGTTTTAACTACAGTTATAATCTCCAACTAATCATAGTGTAAATGCTGGTAGCTTGCAGCCTGGAAGGGGTGAGGTTGAGTGAGCTGGTATCCTTACCCACCACTTCAGCGTCTCCATTCCTAGATTAACCAGATAAGTGTGAGAAAGAGCTCTGATTTCCCCTTTTGGGAGTCTTCCTGTGAAAGAAACTAGTCATTCTGGTCAAGGAAGCTGTGCTGTCCTACCCAATCCCCAGGGGGTAGGCAGAGAACAGACAATAGGAGTCAGCATAGTATTCAGAAGCATGAGCCTTGGAATCCGACAGATGGGTTGAATCAAGTCCAAGATCAGCCATTCTGCTGTTGTACGTACTCAGCAAGGCACACTATGTCCCCCTTCCCTCATTTATAAAAAGGAGGCCATGCTGCCCTCTCACTGGGTTGTGCGAGATCGAAAACAGAGAATGTGTGTGAGGCTAAAGGAATGTTCCTTTTCTTTCCAGACTTGCTGTTGATGAGCTGATGTCTGCCCCATCAGGGTGCTCTTCCTCTCCACGCCAGGGAATGTCTCCCTCCCAAGTCCCAAACAGTGAGTATTTCCACTTACATGGTTTCACAGCCTGCCTCGAAGGCCAGAAAAGAACATATTCCTTGTACACTTATTCATTCATTTACCACGCAATAATAGTTTTTATGACGGTTGAGCAAATGTGACGTGAAATATCTCAGTTCGACTGTGTTCCCTCATGTTTGTGCATTTAACCCAGGTTCCTCTTTATGAGCTTCTGCTCTAGCTCAGAGATTTCTTTCTGCTGCTCTTTGTTCTGCTTGTAGATGTATCTTGCTGGGTGTCCAAAATGAGAGAGAGAGAGAGAAAAAAAACAAACAAACCAGAAAACAAAGAAGAAAACCATTTACATGTTATGATTTATTGCCAAAATGGTTATGGTGGTGAGTGGGGATTCACTCTAGTTTATGAATAATATATTTACACTATTATGTCTCCCGGTGAATTTGTAAGATTGATGTTCAAAAGAGAGACTCTAAGTATGATGAATCGCTACCACATAACGGTAGTCAATCTTTATCAGCTTCCATTCAAAATGAGCTGGAATGGTAGCAGGGATGCTCTGAGAAGTTTCCAACTGGTGCTTTCTGCTACATTCTCCCAATTCCTTTGGAGAAACGACATTGAGTGTCAGAGCCAGTTGTGATTGCGTGGGTGGGTATGCTGGGATTTATTAATAAGGAAGGGGAGGCAATATGTACGATTCAGAGAGAATTGGGGCTTTTGGAGTGACTGAAGCATTGTAATGTCAGCACCTGAACTTGGGCTGCCTTCAGACAGGCAGTGAACTTCATGGAGATTCAAGCTGGCGTTAGAGAGACGTATGTAGATGGAGTGAGACAGCATCCATTTTTCGTTCAATGACTTGTTGTAGCTGGAAGTAATGGAGCGTTCTGGCTTCACTCTGCTTAGGTTTATTTAGTGCCTACTGTGACCTAAGCCTTGCTAGAGGCATTGGGATACATCAGAGAACAAAGTAGAGGAGGCCCTGCCCTCTGGAAATGTAACATGCTACGGGGCCAGAGACAGAAATAAAGTGCTCAACAAGTAAATATGCAGGAAGTCAGGTAATGAACATGTTACGCTGAAAAATAAAGCTGGGTTGCAGGGATGGAGAGTGCATTAGGGTGGATACGGGGACGATTTGCCTTTTCATTTTTAATCGACTCGGGCTATTTGAGGACCAAAATAAAGGAAATGAGGGAGCAGGCCAGGAGGAATCCTGGTGAGAACGTGGCAGGTCATAAAGGGGTGGAAGCGAGCTTGACGTGTGTCAGGTGATTGGAATGGGGGAAGCACCAGAAATGGATGCAGAGTTGGAAGGCAGCGCCTACGTCTGTTGGGAGCGCCGGTGGAGAGTGAGGGGAAGGGCAGTGGGAAGAAGCTGAGGCCACCCATGTGCTGAAAGTACCGCAGCACGTGCTCAAGGCCTCCTATGTGCTGGGCTTTCAGGGGATTCAGAGCATCTAGATCCTTACGTATCCCATACAGATCTGTGTTGCTCCCACTCTGAGCTAAATCTCTCGGAAACCGCGTCCAAGAAATGCTACTATGTACCATGTTGTACGTATTTAGATCCGGGCCACCTGGCCTCACCAGCCACATGACTCCAGCCCAGTCATCCCAGGACTGCCTCTCTGCCCCCAGAGTGGTTATGCCTCTGAGCCTCCCTGCAGCTGGCACAAGATTTTCTCTCTGTCAGCTTCCCTCCTGGCTCCAACATTTACCTTCTTTGTTTTTTCGGCTAGGTTGGTTGGTCAGGGGTTTTGCTCTTAACGTCCTTCCCGCTTCACCACATCTTCAGGCACTTTTCCTACCCACTGCCCCCCGGGGTCATCTCTTGACCTCTCTCCTCCTGGCCTTCGAGGTGATCACAGGGCATGAGTAAGACAGAATCTGCGCCCTCAAGCGTCTTTCGAGGAGAGAACACTGGCCAACCCACCGGTGCAGGTTGACTTAGACTGAGATGCGTGCTCTGCTGGAGGAGAAAATAAAGCGACCTGTGGGTCTGGAGAAGGAGGAGAACTCCTGTCTGCCAAGGGAAGGAAGCGGAGGCTCACAAAGAAAGTGACCTTTGACTCGGGCCTTGAAGGGTGAATGCTATAGCGCCGGGCAGAAGGGGCGAGGGCTGGGAAAATGCATTCCACGCAGAAGGAGCCATTGGTGCCAAATATATGCATATATAGTGCATGGTGTATTTCATGAGCTCGAGTCAACCACAGTGTATGAAGGGAAGCAGTAGACCATAAGACAACCAGGGAGAGGGCACTTTATCTCAGAGGCCACGAAGAGCCACTGAGAGATTCTTAACATGGCTGGAGGGAGGTATTGTATTAGATCGATTAGTCTTAAGGGAATTGTTCTTCCTAACACGCCATGAATTGGTGGAAATGTACACTTTGATAATGATGAGCCTGTGTGTTGTGCCTTATAGAGAGAATCAGGGGAGGTGTAAAAACCTGCAGATTTATCATTCATCCGCATTTAAAATGATGCAGACTTAACATCTATGGGTGCTTTCTGTGTGTCAGGAATTTATCTAAGCCCTTTTTATAGAGATGATCTTATTTAATATGAGGCTATCAGAAAGGTACGGTTACTGTTTTAATATCAGAAACAAGGGAAATTTCCCAAGTAAGGGAAGGATGAGGGAACAGCTAGAATCATACAGTCGGATGACAAGGGGTCTTTGAGGCCATGCATAGCTTTCCTACTTAGTGAGGGAAAAAAGAGGAAGCCAGCCGGGAGCAGTGCTCTGTCCTCAGTCACCCATTGTTAGCAGTGGAGCAGGGGCTGGAGTCTGGGTCCAGTGGCAATGGGTTCTGAACTAATCTCCCAGCAGGAAGATTGTGCTGAGCACAAGCCCCAACCCCCCACCGGGGTTCAGCACGCCCTCTGTCAAGTTAGCCACAGATGACGTATATAAGCACCCTCCTTTCAGTCAGGTGACAAGCCCAAGAAACCACTACCTCATCAATGATTGACATGTCACCATTAGTGATGAGTCCATTTGGGTTAATTATCTCCTCCCCCTTATGACCTTTTAAAATTGGAATGGCCCACAGGGGGGAGTATTTCAAGTGTGCACTACCTTAGCCTGGGTGAGTGTGTCAGAGGAAGTTTTGCCCCAACTGGAAGAAGATGCTGGGTCGCATTGGTGCCAGGAACCGATGGGGTGAAAAGAGGCTCTGAGGGCAGGATGCACGCGTACCCCAGGGGACTTTTGGTTAGTTTCAAATTTGGACCCGGCACTAGCTTCCTTCTATTTTTACACATTCTAATTTCTGCTATTCCCCTTTTAGGACTATGTGCAAAGGCCAACCTTACCTGCCTCTCTAGCCCTGCACAATATTTTAGTGAGGATTTTCCGTAAGCACCTAAACACACTCCATCCTCTACTTCTGTGGCTTCCCATTCCTTTTTGTCTTTTTCAGTTCGGTTGCTTTTGGGCCTGCTATTTCCAGAAATCCTTCCTGAATCTATCCCAGTCAGCAAAATGAGCACACCGTTACACTGTGAATTCTTCAGTTTGGCCCTAGGCGATGCATGTGCTATAACTCTGAGCAGACCCTTTCATCCATGTGTGCTGCTGAGGAAAAGCAACATGACGGGACAGAAAACCTGGGTTCTGGTTCCAGCTCCTCCACTCACTGACATGTGACAAGTCCCAGGTTCCTCCTCGGTAAAGTAGTTCACCTGCCAAGACGTGGGAGATTGTATCAAATGTCCCGTCCAAATGTAAAAACCAGGAGCCTGATGGTTGGAACTGGAGAGTGAGTTCACCATTTCTGTTGGTATCTTACCCTGCTGCCCGAATGAGAGGCACATGGCACTGTGAAAAGAACACACAACACACCCAGCTTTCAGCTCTGCTCTTGGTTTTCTGCCTGGTCTTGGAGAAGTCTGTTCAACACCCTTAGTCTTGGTTTCCTCACCCACAAATTAGTGATAAGAATATCTACCTCATATACCTGTGGAGATGATTAAGTGAGATAAAATATAAAGGTGCAGCACATGTGATAACTTTTAAAAAATATCTGGGGGCACCTGGGTGGCTCGGTGAATTAAGCATTCAACTCCTGATTTTGGCTCAGGTCGTGATCTCATGGTTCCTGAGTTCGAGCCTCACATCTGGCTTTATGTCGCACTGACAGTTCAGAGCCTACTTGGAATTCTCTCTCCCCCCTCTTCCTCTTTCCCTCTCTCCCTCCCCCTCCCCCTTTCTCTCCTTCTCTCTCTTCTCTTCCCCTGCTCTCTGTCTCTAAATAAATAAATTTAAAAAATTTGTAAAAATAACACAAATAACTAAATAAACAAATAAATAAAAAGTTTGAGTTACAGCCACATAGAAGAGAGATGTTCAGCACGTGTTACAACTGAGGTTTTATCTGGTTGGATTTGACGTAATTGTAACTTATCAGCAGACTCTCAATCGTCAGAAATGAAGGGTTCTCTGTGACAGAGATTATAACACATTTTAACTCCAAGGTTGCTACTGAGTTTGCAATCAAGGACATCCTGGAGAATTCATAATTAACTCAGTGTTTGGTAGACTCTCATTCCTACTTTTGACTATTTAGCATAAGGACATATATAGCTAGATATGCACTTCCAAGATTAAAACAAAATCAATGATTTCACACACATATCTATAATCATTAAGAAGATGTTTTCAATAAACCATAACGAAATTTATTATTTCACCTATAAGACTAAATGGATTTGCAGATGAGTAAGGATCAGGTCAGCTCATCTCCTCCTGTGAAATTGCCCGTTCAGATCTGCCCACTGCAATAGATTTAGCAGTGATTTGCAGCAAATTAGCTCAAGTGATTTCACATTACAACCTTCTGCTAAAGACCCTTTCCTAATGGGTCCTGTTTTTTGCTGGGTCTTCAAAGTCATCCTTTGTTTTTGTTCTTGAATTTCAGAAGAGCTCAGGACAGTTTAGAGTAGTCCAATAAAATGTCATAAAATTGATGAAAGGATGTAAAGAAAATGAGCTTCAAGGCCAGAAAATTAAACCTCAAGTACGCTCACAGGCAGGTAGAAGAAGCGATGAAGAGCGATGGCGAGAGGAGTCGTCCTTTAACGTACATTAACCAGCATTTATTTACTGAGCATGCGCAGTGAGTTACAGACCGCATTAACCGCGTTTATTTACTGAGCACGCGCAGCGTGTTACAGACCAGTATAGGAGTAAAACCCGGCACTTGGCTTTCCGGGGTTCCTCGTCCAGCCCACGGAACAAGAATTACCCTGTGCCTGAGTGCATCTGAGGGATTTGAAGCTCGTGAGGTATGTTCATTTTCTGTGCCTGCTGTGACCAATCACCACTGTCTTAGTGACTTAAAACCACACAAATATATTATTACCGTGAAAGTGCGTAGGTCAGAAGTCCAGCACGAGTCTCCCTGGGCCAAAATCAAGGTGTCAGCAGGGGTGTGTTCCTCTCGAGGCTCCGGGCGTTTTCCTTTGTCTTTTCCAACTTTGAAAGACTGTCCCTGTTCCTTGACTCGTGGCCTCTTTGTCCATCTTCAGTCTTCTCCTGCCTCCCTCGTTCACTTCCAAGAACGTGTATTAATTTTTCCAGGGCTGCAGTAACAAAGTATGAAGCCACAAATTGGGTGGCTTAAACAGCTGACATTTATTTGTTTATTTTCACAGTTCTAGAGCCTAGAAGGCCTAGGTCATGGAATTGGCAGGACTGGTTCCTTGTGAGGGCTGTTCCTGACATCTTGCCCAGCATCTGGTTGTTTTGGTGGCAATCTTCAGTGTTCCTTGGCTTCTAGAAGCATCACTCAGACCTCTCCCATGACCTCTGACCTTCATCTCACATGGCAGTATCCCTGCGTATGCTTGCTCCTGTCCAAATGTCCCCTTTTTCATAAGGGCACAGGTCATACTGGATTAGGGGGGCCACCATACTTCAGTATCACCTCCTCTTAACTGATTACATCTGCAATCACCCTATTTCCGAGTAAGGTCCTATTCTGAGATACTTGGGGTTAGGATTTTAACATAGGAATTCTGAGGGACAAAATTCAGCCTATGACGGGCCCCTTGTGAGTACCTAAGGCCCATCCGGGTAATTCAGGATAATTATCTCCCTATCACAATATCCTAATACAGTCATATCTGCATATCTGGAGCAGGTCACATATTTACAGGGTATGTAGGCTAGCATAACCTTATGGGGGTCCATATAAGGGCCCTTGGGGGTCTCTTACTCTGTTTACCACAGAAGGCTTCTGGGTTCAGGTATTATTGGAGGCCTACAGGATGGAGGGGGGATTTGTTAAAAGATTTTTGGTGCAGGACACTGGAGGAGGAAGGAGCTGTATCCCCAGGAGATTGGAGAAAAGCACCCTGCATTCAGCAAACCACATGGACCTGTACAGTTGGACAGCTTTATGCTCAGGCATCTTTTTACTCAGTTAGACATGATCTACTGTCCTTTCCATCTTAACCCACCTTCTCCAGGTTTCTCTGGTACCACAGTCTGTTTGCTCTTGTCAACCACCTTCAAGATTCCTCCATGTCTCTCTGTTCCAGGGTGGCACATCACAGCTGCTGGCCAAAGTATGCTTGCTGCCTCCTTTTGTAAATAAAGTTTTCTTGGAACACAGCCACACCCACCTGTTTGTATTCTGCCTGTGGCTGCTTTCATGAGTAGCTGCAGGTGAGATGTGGTGTGGCCTTCAGAGGTGAAAATGTCTATTGCCTGGCCTTCTACAGAAAAGGTCTCCCAAGGGCACTTGGTGGTTCAGTTGGTTAAGCATCTGACTTTGGCTCAGGTCATGATCTCATGGTTCATGGGTTCGAGCCCCGCATTGGGCTGTCTGCTGTCAGCACGGAGTCTGCCTCAGAGGATCCTCTGTCTCCCTCTCTTTCTAACCCTCCCCCTGCTCATTCTCTCTCTCTCTCTCTCTCTCTCTCTCTCAAAACTAAATAAAACATTTTAATTAAAAAAAAAAAAAAAGGTCTCCCAGTCTCTGTTTTCTATTCTTCTCTTCCCAACTTTAGAGGGCTCCAGAATTCAATCTTTTATTTGTCTTCTCTTTTCCATCCACGTTCTTTAAGTGATCTTAGCCAGTCTCCTGGCTACTGCCTCCCCACTGCCTCCCCACTGAAGACATTCAAACTGAGATGACCAATTCTGACCCGTCCCCTGTGAGCTCTGGGCACAAATATCAAACAGTTCATTCAACATCTTCACCTGAATAATTACATGGAATCCCAAAGTTGGTTTCCAGGAAAGAACTCGTGAATTCCCCCAAATACCCTGATCCGCTCTTCCCCTCATCAGTGATATCATCATTCACTCAGTTGTTCAAGTCAAAGCCATTCCAGAAAGCCTTGACTCTCCTCTGTCCTGCACCCCCACATTCCCTCCACCAGCGATCCCGGGAGAACTATTTCTAGAATGTTCCCTAACCATATTCATACCGCCTTATTGTGTCTACAGCTGCTGGTGCCATGCACGCCAGCATCTGTCACTTGTGCTACTGTAACAATGGCACCTGCTGTCCTCCTTCTTCTTCCCACCCTCTCCCTACAGCACATTCACCAAGCGGCAGCCTAGTAATCTATAGTAAAGCAAATTTGATATTTCTTTCTCTGCAATGGATTCCCATCTCAAAAAAAAAAAAATAAGAAAAAGTCAAATTTCTGTGCCACACCTGACAAGACATCCATGGATGTGTGTGGTTTGATCTCTGCTCCTACCAGTTCTCCCTGGCTCAGCCCGCCCCTGCTTTTGTCGCCATCATTCTATGGCTTGAACATACCAACCACATCTTCATCTCTGGAACTTTGTGTAGTTCTTGTTCTCCCTGTATGAAATCTTTGTTCCCTATTTTTACATATCTGGCCCTTTTTATCATGGTGACCTCTGTTTCAATGTCACCCCTCAGAGAGTTCCACCCTGACCATTCTTGCTAAATAGTCCCCCCCCTTTATATCTGACTTTGTAAGTTGTATTCATAGAGCTTTTCCTTTTCTGAATTTATCATTTTATTGTTGCTTACCCTTGCCACAAAACTCACCCTTCTCTCTCCCCCTTATACGACACTGGGATGTCAGCTGTGTTAAGGCAAGAATTTGGTCTGAATTAGCAAAGACTTCATGGAAGAGGCGACCCCAGAGCCTCCTAGGTGATATTTCTTTATTTATGCACATATTTAGGCATATGTGCATGAGTCTTTTTAAATTTTTATGCTTTTATTCTTCTCCATGTTAAATAATTTTTTCACTCAGTATTATATTATAGATACTTCTGCATCTTTAATAAGTATATATTTTCAAATCATAGGTTATGGCCAGAGACCATCATATTTTATGGATGTACCTCATTTTCTTAACTAGTGCCCTAAAGTTGGACACTTGTTCTTCTGCCATTGTGAACACATTGGGATAGTGTCTACGGCAGGCATTTTCAACACTGGTATTTTTATAGGGCCAGATTTCAGTCCATATTCACAGTAGTCCAGACTAATTGTTGAAATACAGAAAATCTGTTATCAGATTACACACAGCCAACCAGTTTGTACTACTCAGTAAGGACCACTACGTGCCTCAGGTCTCAGCTCCCTGGCTGAGGTCTCTCCCAGCACCCCTCAGACCTTCCTACAGCCTGGAACCAGCAGTTGATGCCTGACTCAGCAGGGCCCCTCCAGGATGGAGGGCAGGCCTCTTCCGTGTCATACACTGCAGGAACAGTTTTGAATGTTTGTTTATAAATCTTGTGCTGCCACACCCTTAAAGTTAGATAAAAGTTATGCATATCACACAGCTTGATGCAAATTGCAGAAGTTACTTCTAGAAAATTTGTTTTAGCTGAGCCTTTGTACGTCTTGAGGTTGGAAAGGCTGTTTAATTACAACCTTACCATCACTGGGTATTGCCAGTCCTTAATTTTTGTGAATCTTATTGGGGAAAATTTATCTCCTTTTTGTTTTATTTGCATTTGTTTGAGAATCAACAAACCGAGCATCCTTTTATATGGTTATTGGTCATTAAACATATTCCTTTTTGAGAGAGACTTTCTGCTTCTGTGTTTTGTCCTCTTTGGACTGTGAAATTTTAAAATTTTATTTCTCTTTTGAGTCAAATTTGAGGTATAATTATTTTAACAGTCTTATTGATACCTAATTCACATACCTTGCAACTCACCATTTAAAGGGTGCAATTGAATAGATTTTAGCAGATTCACAGATTGGTGCTATCACCACCACAAGCTAATTTGAGCACATTTCCATCACTCCAAGAAGAAACTTAGTACCTGTTAGCATTCACTCCTTATTACCTCCTGCACCCCAGTCCCTGGCAAGCATTAACTTGCTTTCTGTCTCTGTGAATTTGCCAACTATGAATATTTTAGATCAGTAGAATCCTACAATCTGTGATCTTCTGGGCCTGACTCCTTTAACTTAGCATAACGTTTTCAAGGCTTACCCATGTTGTAGCCTGTATCACTAATTCATTCTTTTTCATTGTGGAGTAATATTCCATTGTATAGATATACCATATTTTATCCCTTTATCAGTTGATGGACATTTGGATTGTCTCCACTTTTGGCTTATGTACATAACACTGCTGTAGCCATTCACGTACATGATCCCGCCATTCCGTTTCTGTATATATACCCCAAAGAATTAAGAGGAGAGTCCTAAAGAGATATTTGTACATCCATGTTTTTGGTAACGTTATGCACCAGAAACAAAATGTAGAAGCGACCCAAGTGCCCATCGAGGGATGAGTGGATAAGCCAAATGTGGTATATATGTGAAATGGAATATTTAGTCTTAAAAAGGAAAGAAATTCTGACATACACTACGACACGAATAAACCTTTAGGACCTTGTGCTAAGTGCAAAAAGTCAGTCACAAAAAGACAAAAACTGTATGATCCCACTTATATGAGATACTTAGAATAGTCAAAATCCTAGAGACAAAGTAAAATGGTGCTTTCCAGGGATTAGGGAGAGGGGGAAAATGGTATTTTTTAATAGGCATAGTGTTTCAATTGTATAAGATTAAAAAGAGTTCTGGAGATGGATGGTGGTGATGATCATACAACTTGATGAATGTATTTTATACCCTGGAACAGTGCACTTAAAAATGGTTACGATGGGGGAGTCTGGGTGGTTCAGTCAGTTAAGAGTCTGACTCTTGATTTCAGCTCAGGTCATGATCTCACAGTTCTCAGATCCTGCTTGGGATTATCTCTATGCCCCTCCCCCACCCATGTGTACTCTCTCGCCAAATAAGTAAACTTCAAAAAATGGTTAAGATGGTAAATTTATATTATGTATATTTTGCCTCGATAAAAAATTAGGAAAAAAATCATGTACTATCTTTTATGTATAAATATATTTCTATTTCTCTTGAACATGTAACCAGGAGGGGGACTGGTGAATCACATGGAAACTCGGTGTTTAAATTTGGAGAATCGCGAAACTGGTTTTCTAGTACTGGTTACACATTTTATGTTCCTACCAGCAATGTATGAAGGTTACAGTTTCTCCACATCCTCCTGAAAACACGTTATTTTCTCTCTCTTTTCTTAATATAGACATGCTAGTGGGTACAAAGTGCTATCTCATTGGTTTGTCATGTATTTCTCTAATGTCTAATGATGGTGATTATCTTTTTATGTTCATATCAGCCATTTGTGTACCTTTGCAGAATTATCTAGTATCTTTTTATGTTCATATCAGCCATTTGTGTATCTTTGCAGAAATATCTAGTCATGTACTTTCTTCATTTATTGTTTTTTTATCTTGCTGAGTTGTCAGTGGTCTTTATGTATTCAGGATACAGTCCATTATCAGATTATTTGCAAATATTTTTTTTGCTCTGTGGGTGTGTCTTCACTTTCTGGACGGTGTCATTTGCAGCAAAAAAAGTTTAATTTTGATGAAATCAATATTACATATTTCCTATAAACCAGTGTCATCTGACAGATATAATTTACATGCAGTAAAATTCACCTTTTTTGAAGCTTAAATGTCTGTACGTTTTGACAGATACATGTTATCAAGTATCTACTACATAATCAAATATAGAAGAGTTCCATTACTCCAACAAATTCCCTTGGGTTTCCACTGATTTTTCTGTTACTGATTTTTTTGTTTTTTGTTTTTTTTGCTTTTTCAAGAATATTATAAATGGAGGTGTCTGGGTGGCTCATTCAGTCAAGGATCCTACTTTGATTTCAGCTCAGGTCATGATCTCATGGTCATGATATCATGCCCTGCGTTGGACTTTGCACTGAGTGTGGAGCCTGCTTGGGATTCTCTCTCACTCTCTCTCTCTCTCTCTGTCTCTGCCTCTTCCCTGGTCTCTTTCTCTCAAAATAAATACATACAATTTTTTTTTTTAAAGGAACATTGTAAATGAAATCATAGGCAGTAAAATATCAGATGTGTTTCTCTTCAGTGAATGGAATTCTGTCAAGAAGTGCTTTATATTCAAACTGACACCTTTTATTTTTTTTAACCTCTGCTCCTTGTTTTAATTTTAAGATTTTCTGCTCATTTAATTTTATGCATGACTCCTTTATACTGCGTCTGTACCATATCATCTTAGCGTTCCAATCAGGTATGCAAATTTTCTGGCTTTAAAGTTCTGAGTCAAGTTTGCAAAGAGGTGAGATAAAACTTAAGAAGAATAAAGAAATTATAAATGGGTTAGGTTGGCAGTTCTCCAGAAATTTTTTTTAACAAGATGTTTTCTTCAAATGAAACTTTGCGTAGAGGCTCCATACGTAAAAACACAGAAGTAGAGCTTCTCTTTAGATTTCTGAATAGAAACCTTGCCCATGCCCTCCTTCTTCTCTTCAGAGAGTGGTTTGAGTGTCAGTGGACTTGGTCATGAGTTACCCTGAGTTGAGTGATCTGCCAGGAGCAGCTTTAAGATACTGGTCATCAGAGGCGCTTGGGTGGCTCAGTCAGTTGGGAAACCAGCTTTGGCTCAGGTCATGATCTCAGTCCATGGGTTTGAGCCCCCGCATCAGGCTCTGTGCTGACAGCTCAGAGCCTGGAGCCTGCTTCGAATTCTGTGTGTGTGTCTCTCTCTTTCTCTTCCCCTACCTTCCTCTCAGAAACAAATAAACATTAAACAAAAAAAAAGATATTGGTCATCAGGATCAGTCTTAGGAATGAAGAAGAGGGAGAAATATGAGAACAATTAGCCTAATTACAGGGTTCTGATGTCGGCCAAAGGTTTTCCTCTCTGCTTTTCACTGCTGTGAGCTCCTAAGAGGAAAAGAAAATAGTTAGAGACAATGACAATGATCTGCACCTCAGAAGGGCTGCTGGAAGTTGGTAATAATAGTCCAAAATCTTTCCAGAAGGTAAGTATAGAATGAGCATGATTAAACAAATAAGAGAGATGAACATTCTAAAAAATGAGATCCACAATAGAATAGACCACTTTTGAAGAGTCTGAAGTAGATTTTCTAGTCCCATGTGAAAAGTCACAGTAAAGAACACAAGATTCCTTCCAGCACTGAATTCTGCATCTGTGGGCAATGGCATACACAGAGCTCTTCTGTGGATGGATGCCTACTGACCAGCGTTTGGCTTCTGTTGTTGCCACTCCCACTGTCTATCCTAGAGGTGCAAAGAAGAGCGTCAGAGTGGCCAGTGATGGGGATTCCTAAAGTAAGTTTGTCTTAAAGTTTTTAATCCCAAACTTAACACAATTAATAAACCCCAAACTCAGAATTTCTAATGTGCTGTTTATTAATAAATAGCGTACATCTGCTTAATTTCAGGCCCCTTTCCTATGACATGAGAAATCTTTGAAAAATAACGAAAAGGGACTCTGTAGGTATTGTGATGTGTGTATTTATTCTTTCAGTGATATTTCCCCATTGTGCCTGCCTTTCCACAAACATTCTCCTTCTTGACTCCACTTGGGACCATCGAGCTACTTGGCTCTTTTGATAACCACCACAGGGATGCACCCGTATATCCTTTGTATTTTTGTGCATTCCGTTGGATTCTCTCATGCCCATTGGGATCCCATTAGGTGTGAATAATGTTTGCCTGTCAATATAGGGCTGCTTCAACTTGTTTCTTTAATAAGGCTACTCATAATCATGTATTTTGGGAAGGAATTTGGAGACTAAAAAAAATAGCAAGTGTTCCAAACTTCAAGTTAAATTCAATATGATTTTATTGAACTGGCCAGTCTGCATTTGGTTTGGATTTTTTTTTTTATTACATTTCCTGCCTACCCCGCCCACCCCCCAGGCTCATCACCCTGGTTGTTTCAATTTTGTGTAATTTTGTAGTTTTTCTACACGTGTGTGATTGGTTCATCGGTTGATAGGGCTGTGGCAGTTTCTGTGGGTCAGGAGGCCAGGCACAGCATAGCTGATCCTCGGCTCAGGTTCTCACAAGGTTTCAGTTAAAGTGTCAGCCAGGCTATGTTCTCATCTGAAGGCTCAACTGGAGAAGAATCATTTTACAAGTATTCAGGTTATTGGCAGAATTAATTTCCTAGTGGCTCTAGAGGGAAGGCCTAAGCTTCTTACAGAATGGAGGCAGCCATGTTTGATCTTAGGGTCCATCCATGGTTCCTTGCCGTGTGAGCTTTCTCAACATGGCCACTCACATCATTAAGCCAGCAAGGTCTAGGCTCTCACCTCAAAAAGGGCCCAGCCCTCTTTTTCCTTTTAAGAGATTGCACCTAAGTCAAGCTGCACCAGCCTGTTGATTAATTCAAAATTAACCCACTTAGGACTTTTATTACATCTTCAAAATGCCCTCATCTTTTCCACATATTATGTTGGCTTAGAAGCAAATCAGAGGTCCCTACCACTCAGGGGAGGTATTTACACAGGGTGTGAACATTAGGGGGTGGTGACCTTTGGGGACCAGACACCACAGGTGTAAACAAAACTGACATTGTAGAGAGCAAGAGAAGTATCACAAAGTGCAACAGTTTGATATAAGTCAAAGGGGTTTGATAGAAATGGAGTTCTCAGAAAGCCAGTGTCCAGTCTGGGAAAGTTCCCAGCTGCAGACTGCAGACTTGAAAGAATCAGAAAAGCAGGAACTGGAGTCTCAAAAATCACCAGTGGGGAAGGTTAAGGGGTATTTAAGCCATCAGCAAGGGCATAATGGTCTAACCTCAAAAGTGCTAAAGTTACGGCCATTTTTTTTTTTGTGCTGTTCTTGAACCTCATTTTGTGGGCATATAAGCTACTTTGAAAGGGTTGACATCTGGTGAAAATGTAGCAAGCACTGTCCTAGTCATTCAAACACATTCTGTCATGTCATTGTGTTTTCTGTGAGGGTAAAATGAGAGAATGTAGTGCTTTGCAAACTGAAAAGCTTTCAACAATGACAAAGGTGAGCCCCTCCTGTTCTCATGCCATTAGTGGCTTTCTTGGATGTCTCGTGCTACTCCTGTGTTTTGCTCTAAACCTTCACCTGTCTGATCTCCTACTCGGTGTCTATGTCTCATAATAAGATTGTGTAGAGTCTGTCACTATATCCCCACCCCTGGAAGGTTGCTTACAGGACAGTGAGGGGCTGTGTGCACTTGGGGTGCCATGGATTTGGGTCTGCGATACCAGGAAGGTATGAAGGTATGATACCAGGCCCGTATGAAGCGATGAAAGACTATGAAATAATAGTTAGATGTTGTTTAATGATGTAATTGATGCTATGGGGGCCCTCTGCTAGCGAGGCACGTAGGGGTTAACCAAAGGAGATAGGAGAGTGTTGGGCAGAAAACCACAATTAAGTGGCTGGAGAGCCCAGCAGGGGTATTTGGCATATATGTGGGGGTTTGAGAGACCTAAAAAAACCAACACCCAAACAAAAAACGAATGAGAGAAAACAGTGTTTTGGAGTGCTTGCAGTGAGTTGGGCGTTGTTCCAAATGCTTCACACAAATTAATTTCATTTGTTCCTCACAACTCTCTTATAAATTATATTTTGTACCCATTTTATAGATGAGAATGCTGAGCCGTAGAGTCGTGAATAAGTCAGGCAGGGCCACACGGGTATAAAGCAGCCCATCAGCTATCTCCATACTTAAACAGTGCTGCATGCCTGCTCAGCCCACAGTCTCACAGACTCTGTCGCCACACCTATCACCTCCTCCAGGAGTGATGGCATAATCAGGCAGCAGAATAGGCAGAGGTGGAGGCAAGCGGGTGACTGGTATCCAGAAGACGTGGCAGGGGAGAGCTCCAGGGTGGTCACATCCAGGGGCAGAACACAATCTCTGGGAGAACCAGAAAGATCAGTTTCAAGGGCCCCTTTCCCTGAGCTGGAGGCGCCAAATCAGGGAGACAGGCTACTGGGAGCAGAGAATGGGATGTGCGACGAGGCTGACCTGATGCCGAGCTGTAGGATTTCTGTCTTCGGGTTGCTCCACAGGACCCTACTCTTAGGGGCAGGGCTGAGCTCGTGGGAACATTCCAGCTGAGTCCTGGAAGGCGGCAAGCCCAGCAAGGCATGGCAAGGAACTCAGCAAGCACTCACCTGTCATGTGTTAGGACCTGTTTGGGTGTGAGGAATTCAGAGAGGAGCGAGATCATTCCTGCCGTGGGAAGGCTCCCAATTAAGCGGCACGGCCTACTGTTTCGTGTACATAATGGACCATTGCCTCTTTCTGTCACCAGAATAGAAACAATTGATGTTCTCGTTACATTTCGAGACAGACTCGATAATCTCTATGGCAATGTTAATAAAACCAAATGGAAATTCAGTTTATTCAAAACACATCCTTTTTTTTTGTTTCCTCACTTTCTAATTTGATTAGAATATTCATACAAGTCTAAGAATAGAAAAAAAAATTAGATTAACAAGTTAAATCTCTTAAGTGCACGATGAAATTGTGTGAGGTATTGCATGCCATGGGGAGTTGATCCGACAGTCCAGGATACCTCTGGGGAACCACCTAGAACCATAGGAGCCAAGCTTCCACTCAGGTCAGAACTGAACTCCAGTGTGTGTGGATCCTTTTCAAGGTAAATATTTTCACAGACCCTGCACTATGGAATTAGATTGTTTTGTCCTCCCATTATTTAAATACGCATACACATCAAACTAGGGCTAACTTCCTTATGCTTTCATTCATACTGCTCTGCAGTCAAAACAAATTAACAAGCTAACACCAAATACATTACAAAAGCAAAAATAGTTCGAATTGTCAAGAGTAATTAATTTTGCTGAAACCGAATGCCATTGTGCCAGGGCTGTGGATGGACCATCCCCTTCATGTTGACGTGCCTTTCCTCCTCTGTTGGCCTGAAGTCAAGTTTTTCACCACTTTGTGTGCTGATTCAGGTCCTTCATGCCTGCAGTTCACAGCCATGCTGTTTGGAGTTCACACGGCCAGAAGTCATCATTTGCCTACTGATTCTGCCTTTGTTCTTTTCTCATTAGCCTGGGACAATTAAAGTGGCACTATCTGACTGGAGAAAACTCATTTGTAAATATAATTACAAACGGGCACACTGGAACTGTGAGAAAGGATTTGGAAATAAAGCAGTCATTCTGATAATTCAGAATATGCTATTTTTAATTTTTAAATGTTTGGCCATGATGTCAAAAATTTTAAAAGTCTTCTAGGAAACTTCTAGACCTCTGAGAACTTGCCCTTGGACTTCAGTTTGTAAAAGCAATCCTAAAATAACCATGATGGCGAGCCATTTCTCACTCTGTGTAGTTTCCACCTCTTTCAGTTTGACTTTGGAGGAAGCAAGCAGATGAAATCTGGAGGCTGGACATGAGTCACTGCTGTGAATAGTCAGATTCAGATGACATGGTTGGACATGTACCCTGAAGTCTTGGCATCTGCGTAGTCAACAGAGTCGAGTGGAACAAGCCCTGAACAAAACTGCGTGTCAAGTCTGGTTTCTTATAGTGGCCCCATGCTCTCCTGGGACTTGCCCCTTGGGATACCAGGCAAAACCTCATGTCCTCTTACAGGATAATATCTGGCATCATTTATAAGTTCGGGATACTCAGGTGACTGGCAGAGGATTCACACCTTAAGATCAGCTGTCTTGATCTCTAATGAACTTTTGTCAGGACGTAGGTACAGATTAAGCAGTAGTCACTGGACAAACCTTGGGAACTCCTGCATCAACTCCTACTCCACAGAAGGCCTGCTGTTCACTATGTCTCTGTCAGATTAGGGATGTAGTCTAGTCTAGTCCATAAGGGCTCTGGGGTCCCTATGGACCTTGCCACTTTAGAGCTACGTGACTTTGAGCAAGGTGTTAAACTTGGGTAGGCATCAGGTTACTCTGCTATTAAATGAGAAAAATAATAGCATTTACTTTGTAAGTCTGTAGTGAGGAACTAATGGGAGTAAAGCAGGGAAAGTGATTGACACAGTACCTGGGACAGATCAAGTGCTCCATAAATCAAGCCGTTATTATTTACATTAATACAGAATTTTATATTGTCATTTAGGCATGGGAAGAGGCTTCTAGAATAATAGTCCTCAAATTTGTCTGCTGAGTGGCCAGTAGGAGTGGTAATGTCTGGGTCCCACCCCAGAGATTCTGATCTACTTGGTATGTGGTGTAGATGGGGTGCTGGGATTTGCAAAAGTTCCCAGGTGTGGAGCGGCTGGGTGGCTCAGTCGGTTAGACTTCCACACAGGCCAAGATCTGGTGGTCCGTGGGTTCAAGCCCCGCTTTGGGCTGTGTGCTGACTGCTCAGAGTCTGGGGCCTGCTTTGGATTCTGTGTCTTCCTCTCTCTCTGCCCCTCCCCCACTCGAGCTCTGTCTCTCTCTCAAAAAATAAACATTAAAAAAAAAAAAAACCTTAAAAAAATAATGCAGTTGGGATTGAGGATCCATCGCTGCTCCAGAAAAACTCATAGTAGGTGTGAGATTTGGATCCCAGCCCCAATCTGATAGCCAGCCATTGGTGTCCTTGGGCAAAGTCACCTCCCCACTAAGTTTTCCATTTATATAGAACAAAGACCAG
This sequence comes from Panthera tigris, assembly GCF_018350195.1. Lineage (NCBI taxonomy): Eukaryota > Metazoa > Chordata > Mammalia > Carnivora > Felidae > Panthera > Panthera tigris. The sequence goes on from NC_056662.1 coordinate 128,527,419, forward strand.
ATTTCATATAAGTCTCAGAGATTTCAAATGCTACACTTTAAAAACTCAGGGTTGAGGGCGGAAAAAAAACAAACAAACCAATCTCCCAGGTTATATTTCTATCTCTGAACTATTTAAAAAAAAAAATCAATGAAACAGGTTTTAAACTGTCAATTCAAAGTGAAACAAATAAAATGCATTCCTCCCTTTTGCTTTATTACTGGTATACTGTATTTATAAACATACCTAGAAGGTTGGTATTTGGAGACACAAAACCCAGAATTTGAACTCCGTGGCATCTAAAAGGTGGAAGTGTGCATTTTACTATAATTTAGCATCAACTACTTTCCTTCTGCCACTTACTTCAGAAAACCAAGGATTTGAGAATATCTTCTACAGCACCCCCAGATTCTAAATTGCCCTGGTAGGAGGGTCTGTGTCTACTTTACGGGTGGGAAGACTTGGGACAGGCACCTGTCCCAAGTGACAGGTAAGGTAGCACCTGCACTGGAAGGTAATCCCAGAGCCAGTCCCAAATGTGTAAGGATTTATCCCAGTTTCTTGTCTGTCCACTTAGAACCACTTCTTGGTAGCTCTGCTTTAGAAGGAAGTACACTGGGGGTGCCTGAGTGTCTCAGTCAGTTAAGCATCTGACTTCAGCTCAGGTCATGATCTCGCAGTTCATGGGTTCAAGCCCCACATCGGGCTCTGTTCTGACAGCTCAGAGCTGGGATCTTGCTTGGGATTCTTTGTTTCTTTCGCTCTCTGCCCTTTGCCTGCTCATGCTCTGTCTCTCAAAAATAAATAAACTTTAAAAAAAAGTTTAAGAAAAAAGAAGGAAGTACACAGAGGGCAAACATCCGCGAGCATCATATGATCTGCATGTGGCATGATAATGGCCATGTGCATAACAACTTATGGTCTACCGAATGCTTTCACCTGTACTACTTCTTAGTGTTTGCAGTAAGACTGTGAGTGCAGCATTGTTCTTTGAACTCTATAGAAGAGAATACTGGTGCGTAGAGAGATAAGGTGATTCACTCCATGTTATCCACCTAGCAAGTGGCTGAGCAAGGATTCCATCTCTTGTGACAAATTCTACGTATCTGCCCTACACCAGGCTCACATCTGCGGTGGCCACTGTGAGTCCCATAGAACCCGGGAGGCTCCCAGTCTTTTAGTGTCTGCTCTAGGAATATTGGAATTTCTGAGATCTCTTATTTCCTTTCTTTCCCATCCCTAACATCTTTCTCTCTCTCTCCTTTCTCCACTGTCATGTATTCCTTTTTTGGCTTTTTTTTGTATCCCATTTTCTCTCTCCCTCTTTCTGTAACAAAACCGGTAGCTTCACCAAAAGGAGAGCCTCTTTCCCTCCCCTCCCCTCCTCCCCACCCCCCGGCCCCCATTGCATCTGTAATTCTCCTTGGGCATGATCTTGTTTTTCCTGAGGGAAGTCTTTCCTTTTCCCAATTGAGATAAGAATTCTACTCTGGTCCTTGTGTTGCTTGACTGGTGCCCAAACACCCTTCTGGGTTTATGTAGACTTCTTCTAAAGCACCGAGTCCATTGCCTATTAGAACACTGACCTTGATCATCATTTGAAAGAATGGTTCAAACGTTCATGTACCTCACACAGTCTGTTTTGGATCTCCTGCCAGCCAAGAAGGCTGCCCTTTTCTCTGGGTCCACCCTCTCCTCGATTTAGGTCCATTAAAGCACAGACCCTTCTAAGGTGGGATACATTTTCTCTCTCCTTCAGGAGTTCTGGGTCCTAGTCAAGGAAGCTTTCGTGAGGAATGGAAAAAGCCAACTTCTTTTATGGATCAGCCTTAGAATCTAGGGTATTTTGACCCATGCAATGAGTTTATTTTAAGATTGAGGATTTTTTTTTTGCCAAGATGTTATGAAATTATGCTATCAATCTCAGTTGTTAGATTAAGAATGTAACACTGTATTTTCTGTAGAACTCTCAGTTTCATGCTAAAATTTCTTCTAGAGAACATGAGTTTCCAGGCAGTAATATTGTGATAAAAATCATTTGAATCAGACCGGAATTCAATTCTCATATTTTTTAGAGGATTATTTTAGCTTCTGAATAATTTAAACCAAGTTTTGGTTTGCTGTATTCAGTAAAGAAAACCAGTTGAGTTTAGATTTCATACTCTTTGTAGGTCACGATTTTTTCATTTAAATCAATGGATTATGTATTATTAGATGTATTTCATAGAAAATGCCTATCTCATATGGAAATTGAGGGTTACAATTTTCTAACTTGAGCTTGAGAGTTTCAGAGCTGGATTTGCAATCATGTCTAGTCCATGTGCTTCAGTTCTGGTATATTTTCTACCAGTCGTTGCCACAGAGCTTAAAGAGAGTCACTTCCTTTATCTGTCCTGATTTTTCTCAACTGCAGCAAACTGGATTTGGATTAGTTGATGGCCTAGTGGCTTTTTCAGGTCTAACTTTCTTTTTTATGTTAGCCCTAAACTGCCAATCTAAAAACTTCTTGTATAAAACATGCAAAATACAATGGTCTAGTGTAAATATCTTGTGTATCTCTTATGTTTTTATGATGACTACAAAGGATCACAATATAAAGTTATTTCCCTAACTAGGTAAATGATGATTTCTGTAATCTAGACAAGCTCATAGTTTTCCATTTTAATATTTTAATTTGACTCATTATTAAAATATACTATTTGATTAGCATGATTAAAATATAATATAAAATATAAATTAAAAACATGATTTGTATAAATCTTTATATAAATATGTATACATAGGCCTTCTGAGATTTTAGATTAATTCCTTTTAAAATTAAGTTGTATTTCGGGACGCCTGGGTGGCTCAGTCGGTTAAGTGGCCGACTTCGGCTCAGGTCATGATCTCGCGGTCTGTGAGTTTGAGCCCCGAGTCCGGCTCTGTGCTGACAGCTTGGAGCCTGGAGCCTGTTTCGGATTCTGTGTCTCCCTCTCTCTGACCCTCCCCCATTCATGCTCTGTCTCTCTCTGTCTCAAAAATAAATACACGTTAAAAAAAATTTTTTTTAATTAAGTTGTATTTTTAGGGTAGATGCTTAATATTTTCAATATGTTAAGGATGTTGCACTTCTGAATATAAGCCCAAGAAACTTTGAAACATGATTCAGACCCATCCGTATTTGAAAGCTTCTTCAGACATCATTACTTTATTTCTACCAGGCGGATCTGTGTTTCTTCAAAACCTGTGATTCCACTAAGTAGACAGTGGCTCACTGGGAAGTTCTTGCTGTCCCTGGTTATCTCCCACCACATGTTGTCTTGAACCGGAATGCCTGCATTTCATTAAAGCAATCAGCCATGCTCTTATATGTTCCTTGTGGTTTAATGTTCAGGGGGTTAGATGCCTGATCATTCTGCAAAAGCATACAATCTTGTGAGTCATGGGGTTTTCTCAGAACTCATAATTCTCAAAAATCCTTAATTTGAAGAGACAGTTCACTAATGCTTCAAACAAGTTCCCATGACCCTGCCATCTGCTTACATTAAAACAAGATGAATCACTCACTCTGCTTCCACTCTCTCCAAATGAAAGTGGACATGATTTCTGTCCCCATCACCCAGAACACACATGATTCGTTTAGAATCCACAGCTTACCACCTTCAAGGAATGGCACAGGCAAAGGGGAGTGCACCGACCACCGATGTGCTACACCGAGTGGAAAGAGCCTTTCATACACTGTTCGTTTATCCTGTTGCTAGTATTCAACCTATGGCATGTGAATTCAGACTTTCCACGTTTATCTGAACATTTTTACTGGCAGGTGTGTAGATCTGGCTTATTATTAAGATAAATATTTTTGCTGAAAATACCTGGCAGGCCATTTTGTACTCCCAGAGCTTGTATACCCAAGACTCAATGGTATTATTGTTAGTTGAATTATGTATCTCTCCTACAAGATTCTGATCCCTTTGAGGACAGTCGATTTGTCATACTCATTTTTATTTCCCACAGTTCCTAGTATAGTTGACTAAGGGTTGACTGATTCACTGACTGGCTCGTCTGGTTGGATGAGACTCAGTGAGGGATATTTCTTAGCCCTATTTTTATGAGAGTGGCCAAGCGTTTTGACCAAAGACTCTAAATTTGTGAATTGCCTCAATGGAATTAACCCCAGATATCCTGACATCTTGTTATTTATACTACATCATTTATTTATACTGTACTAGAAAATCCATAAAAGATAAGGATACATGAAAGGAAAGGAAATTGAAGCTGGGACTTAGATTGGTAAAATTAATAGCATTTTCATCAGTGTAGAAAGAGAGAGAAAATCCCAGATAGTAAAAACTGAGGAGTGGGAGGAAGGGGAGGAAATTGGATATGGGCTTTGTTCATAAGGGAGAGAATAATTCATTTTGATTAATTGGAATTAGAGCCTAAGGTGGAAGAGAATGGAAATGAAAATAGATGGGTAGATTTGGGTCTGAATTTGGAGGGTCTTGAATGCTAACTAGTGGTGACTAAAATTGGTATAGGGCAAGTGTAAATTATAATCTTTTGGGACAATATTTTATAATTGGATTACACTTGTTGACATTTAAAGTGCTATTATAAATAATATATATTTCATCTTTTTAATTACCTTATGAGGCAGAAAATGCTAGATAGTTTTACCAGTCTGAAGGTGGAGCCTCAATGTAGCATCGAGTTGTACCATTCTGCAGAGTGTTTCTCCTTTACCTGCTTGTAGAAGAAACTAAAATCTCCTGGAACAGATTGTGTAGTTCTGAATGTTTGCTCCCTACATTTTATATGCCCTTTTCAAGATGTCCATAGTAGACAAAAGTCTGCAGTAAAGGATAAACATTCAGACAATTCAGCATTATGGTTGCATTTACCATCTAGACCCAAAGCTAACTGTTAAAGAAGCCCTTGTCTCTTATAACTCATCAGTACCGATGGCTGGATTTTGTGATCTTTGTCCTTTTGGGTGCCAAGTAGGGGCATTCATGCTTATTGGTCAGCTAGTCACTCAGTAAGCATAGAGGCTCTTCTCAGGTTATAGTGAAGCATCAGACATAATTCCCACAATCAAGAAACTGACAATTGATGAAAGGACACAACGTTTTAATGTAATATCTGGTAAAAGGTAGTAAGTTACTCAAACTACTAGGCTTGGACAGAGAGATTATAAACAAACAATAAGTGGGTTTTTTACGTTAGGTTTTTTGCCAAATATGTATGCTGTGCTTTAACATGTTTCAGAATTACACATAAATACACATATCCACATATATCATACTACACAAATATGTGTTTCAAAACAGAACAGCTGTGCAAAACATTCTTGAACTCCGTGAACTCTACCCTTGCCAAAGGTGAAAAAATGTCTGCCTTGACAATTAATACACACACACACATATTAATAGCTGGGCTATAGAAATTCCTACCTTAAAAAAAAAAACAACTACTAAAATGCTTAGGACCTTTATCAACTGGGTAGATACCAGAAGTGTAAATTAAAAAAAATTCTTTTAGGAAAGTCAGAGGAATAATAACCAGATACTTTTTCTGAATAGCTCCTCAACTATTAAAATAATTGAAATTGACATTTGCTTGGCCTGACTCGAATTTATTTGAGAATTTATTTACTCAATTCTTGCTAATCGTTAAGGTCAATAAAACATGCATGTTCTGGGGTGCCTGGGTGGCTCAGTCGGTTGAGCGGCCGACTTCGGCTCAGGTCATGATCTCGCGGTCCGTGAGTTCGAGCCCCACGTCGGGCCCTGTGCTGACAGCTCGGAGCCTGGAGCCTGTTTCAGATTCTGTGTCTCCCTCTCTCTCTGACCCTCCCCTGTTCATGCTCTGTCTCTCTCTGTCTCAAAAATAAATGTTAAAAAAAAAATTAAAAAAAACATGCATGTTCTGCTTTTCCCTCTCTCGGACAAACAGCTGACTGATAGCTGAGTACTAGGTAAGACAAGTATGTTGACTCAAATATTTAGTACCAGTCAATGTTACTGTAGCTCAGCAATCGTTAATTCATCATTTAAAAAATATGTACTGAGCTCAAGTCTAGGCATATAGATTCAATGTTAGGGAAAAAAAGATAAAGAATATTCATGAAACAGGTTGCATATTCTAAAAGTGACCACAACAATATTTTCTCTCCCCCATGCTCTTCCAGAACTTTCCCTCTCCCCTGTCAAGAGGTGGAGTGTATGTACCCTCCCTCCTTGAATTTATGCCTTTGTGACTGAATTAACTATTAGAATACAGCAGCTGTGACTTCTGAGACCAGGTCATAAAAGCAACACAGCTTCTGGCCCTCTTAGGACACCTGCCCTGGGAAAACTGACCTACCATTTAAGAAGTCTGAGGCTACCGTCTTGTAAGGAGGCCCAAACCAGCTCATGTGGAGAAAACGCATGGGGAGGTACTGAGGGTACATGAAGGGAAGAGACCCCAGTCAGCCTTCGGCTGCCTTAGCCCTCCATTGTTCCCATTTCAGCGACTATTTGCCTATGACTGCATGAGAAACTCTAAGCCAGAACAGCTCAACTGACCAATTCCCAAATTTCTAACTCCCAGAACCGTGAGAGATATATGGTTTTTGTTTTCAACAATTGGGAGGGGGGTGGTATTTGTTTTGCAGTAATAGATACCCAAAAGAGAGTGCATAGGATACTGTCCTTAGTAAGGTCTAATTTAGTGAGACATCAGTCTTAATAACTTACATGAATTACATAATTAAAATGTAAGGGAGATAGTTACAAGTGTCACAAAGGAAAAGCAATTCAAGTTCTGTAGGAACTCCAAGAAAGCTCAGATGGGGTCCTTTTGAAGCTGACATTAAAAATCTCAGACTTGCTCGTGTGTGACCTCGCCATTGACTTACAGATGAAATGTGGACGCATAACTGTGGCAAAGTTCCAGGCAGGAGGAGCAAGTCACCCATAAATATGTAACTGCTTCCTTATGTAATACCTTGCACATTTCTCAACTACAGTGACCAGCTCAAACCCTGCAGGAAAAGACCAGCATATTGATGGCATCACTTGTCATTTTGTCTTATGGCAAAATCAGCTCTGTTTTCACATCCAATCTGGAATTCATACCTGCTTTACTTGATACGCATTGTTGGAGAGCTCCTGGGATTTGTAGCATCCCCTGTCTTCCTCAAAACCATGTTGTCAAGGCACGTACCCCTTTGCGGTCTCTCTGGCAGGCTTGAGAGAAACAGGAAGAATGAGACATTGTCCTTGTTCTGAAAGAGCTCATGGTCTGATTGTGGAGACAGATAAGAACAGTCGAGGTGGTGGTGCAGGGCGCTGGGCATTGTAAGAAAAGTGAGTTTAGACCTTTGGTGGCATAGAGGAGAGGGAGCAGCCATGCCTGCGGGCATCTGAGAAAGATCTACAAAGGGGGCAGCATTCTAATGGAATCATTAGGGATTCAGTTCTGCCAGGCTTAAAGGGAAAGAAAGAATTCCGGGCACGGGGGACAGGAAGAAAAAGGGCTCCCAAACATAAAACATGGTGTGTTTTGGGAACTGCAAATAGGTTAGTATAACCCAGAGTGCAGTGTTTTAAGTGGGGAGCCTGAGAGAGAAGGTTGGAGAACAGGGGTGGAAGCCAGCTTACTGAGGGGCCTACAGTCCCCGTTAAACTGAGGAGTTTGGACTCTGTCCCAAAGGGGACAGGAGAGTCTTTGAAAGGTCACAAGTTATTGAGTCCACACATTCAAATTGTAATTATTTCTCACATAGCCGTTTTCTCTCATGTGTGGTTTCTGGGGCTAGATTGTACTTTTTGATGAAAAGCCTTCTCACTTTTGCCTTCTTTAAAGTTCTGTCATCCGTTTCCCCAATGGATAGTATTCACCCTAATGATTGGACCTAATGTAGCCTGAAAGAAATGCCACCTTACAGGAATCAGAGGCAATCTATTCCAAAGTGTTTTCCACTCACTGTTCTTTCTGGAAATGTGGTTTCTCATGCCATGAAACTCACATAATGCCATAAAGACACTAATTGTGGTAATTTATGGACTGTGGCTCTGTAAGACCCATTCAATCTCTTAGAGATGGATTAATTACAATTTGAGGACCCCTACCCCCATACAAAACCCACATTATTGGCCTATTCCCACTGTCAGGAAATCTGGTGGTAAATAATTCAAGATAAATACAATCCCAGTGGGAAATTGCAAGTGCCTATGTTTCATGACCTGTGACATCCTCGGTAACATGTGATGCTGTGCTAGTGGGACCACGGGCTCAATAATGAACCTCCACATATTGGTTCAGGTTATCTGATCTGCCTGAAGCCTTGCCATTCATCATCCTTGGCAATGAAGGGCAATTCCTCCAGAAAAACCATTCCCATATTCTTCCCTTGTGTGAGGCCGATGGTGCTCTAAATGCTTTATGATTTTTTTTTTCCTACTCAGGTCTTTTAGAGTGCCAGGAAGAGGCTTTAAATTCAGCCACTAGTGTCCATGGAAGATGTGTGATTTTTAGTTTTATTCAATTAAGAAAATACTCCCTGGGTAGCTAATAATTCTATTAGCTATTTCATGGCAAGCAACACAGATATGGCTGTAGGTCTCAAGGAATATATGGTATACCCTTTATTGTTGGGAGAAGAACAGTATTAAAAATTGTAGTATTTTAGGGTTGGCCAGTGCTTTCACACATGGTGTCCTTTGGGTGCTTTTGGATGTTTGTGTTACTTGGGCACCCCAGCTGACTTGGGGTGGATTCTGTTCTGAGGGTAGGTAATTTGATTTTCCCAACTCTTTGTACCAGATTTGGTCCCACTGCCCTTCTCTAGAGTGAATGTCTTCATTATATTTGGTTCTAAAGTAAGTAACTTACATTCTTATGTCATTTACCACTCGTAGTAACTCTGTGAGAAAAGTCCTGGTAACCTAATTTTACCAAGGACCAAGTTGAAGTTTCGAGAAGGTCAGTAACTTGCCCCACATTTCAGGTAAGCCAGCCAGTGCATTGCTCAGCTCCCAATCCTTGGCTGTCTGACTTCAAGGTGTTCCTCATTTACTGCTCTAAGTGACTTGCCTTAGATACCCACCTATGTCAAATAATTTCTGGAAATTTCCTTCTGATTAGGATTTTAAGAATATGACATGGGGTGAGGGGGCTGGGTGGCTCAGTTGGTTAAGCATTGGACTGTTAAACTTGGCTCAGGTCATGACCCCAGGGTCCTGGGATCAAGTTCCATGTAGAGCCTGCTTAAGAATCTCTCTCTCTCTCTCTCTCTCTCTCTCTCTCTCTCTCTCTCTCTGCCCCTCCCCTTCCACTTGCATGCTTTCTATAAAATAAAATAAATAATAAAATAAAATAAAATAAAATAAAATAAAGTAAAATAAATATGACAGAAGGATTGCTAGGTGTGTATGAAGTTTTTACTTAGTTATTTTAGTGTAATTAGTATAGAGGATAGATCTTAGCTGTAGTCATCAGTGTTTGGAGAAAACGGATACAAGTTTCTGCTTGCACCGGAGTTCCATGCTGTATGTTTCTTCTGTCCTCACCCATCCAGGAGTGGGATGCAACTTGTGTTCTGTGATTTCTCTTAGGAGATGTTTGTGTCTATAAAACAGACTTTATTAAAGCTTCAGGGTGGTAGTGATTGGGTTTTAATTTGTAGCAGTGCAAACAACATAAAATTAAATATTAGGCATGCCATAAAATTAAATAGATAAATTTAATTACCAGAAGACTATAGCAGCTAAAGTTCATCATAAACAACAGAGGAGTGGAGTCACATCAAGGTTGTCTTTCACTGTGTATCTTATATTTTATCTGAACTGCATCACATGGGCGACACCTGTCTCTTCTGGCTCCTCCTCACCACTTGAAATCCCTTTCCCTCACTGCCTTTTTTAGAGCACCAGGGCCCAGCCATGCTCAGGCCCACCACTCTGCTTCAAAAACACTCTTTGAGGCTCAGTCCTCTCATTTTTTTTTTTAAAAACACGGAATTTCATTCTCCATCTTGGCTAAAGAGTTGATGAATGTGCTCTGCAAAGCAAAGGGCCATTTACCTCTGTTCGCATCTTCCCTGGCAAATGTGCACGCACTGGAGACAGTCAGCCTCTTCCTCCTTCCCCGTGAGTCCTCATCAGATCAAAAGCTGAGCCTGCCCTCCGCTTACTGTCCACACACTGACCTGCAAAATATTCACGGGGGAAAGCTTCTGCAACCAGATCTGGTTTCATAGATCTGGTTTTTTTAAACTTACCTTGCTGCGTATTCACATACCCCACACATGCTCAAGATGGATTACGAAGTAATATTCTGCCATCCGTTTCTGAACAGTTCCTCACTAAGGAATGGAGGAAAATTCTGAGACCTTTTTTTTCCCTTCAGTTTTGTTATCGGCCAGTTCTACGGACTCTCTTTCTCTTGAGTGTGTTCTATGTCATTCCTATTCCATAGTGGAATGTATATACTTATTTGTACTTCGTGGGATTATTTAAGAAAACCTTTAGACTTTTTTTAGTTTAGTCGAGGGTGTGGCTAAGGTTTTACAGTACGGAATAGGTGAGCCACAGGCTTTAGAGTTGGACGGTCAGGAACCACATTGACTGTTCGCATACCGGCTGTGCACCATCTGAGAAACATAGGCTTCCCTCCGCGTCAGTTTTCTCACCTGCAAAATGGGGAAACAAATAATAAAGTATTGTGAAGATCAAAATTGAAATCATTCTAGGAAGAGCATTTAGCACAGTGCCTGGTGTATGGACAGCTCTTGACATACACAGGTTGCTAATCACATTATTATTTCTCTTCTTTCCAAAAAGAACTATAAACGCTTATCTCTGAGTATCTATTGCTTAGGAATGAAATCTCACTTTTGCAAATGTCCAGAGCTCCCTGTTTCTTCTTTGAATGCTTTACAATATGATCTGCTTATATGTTCTGTGCCTATGGGGGGTGGGGGGGGCTTGGGTATTCATATTGTAGACAGAAATGAACTCTGGGCAGAAAAGTGATGCTAAACCCTTCATGTACAAAAACAGTTACATCAGACATCCTCTTCCAGCCTTTACCTGGCCAGCTTCAGGTGCCTCACTGCTTAATCATTTCTGCCTGACATTGTGTTTGCTACACGAGTCCATATTCTCTCTTGTAGAGGAGGAACAGAAGACTGGAGAGCTTGAGTCACGTGTGTGGTGTAGCCAATGGAACTACTAAATACCTCCCTAGAGTTCGATTCGTAGAAGGGTCCCAAACCACTGAGTGTTTGCTCACTGAGCAAATATTTGTTCAACTAGGTAGTGAGTAAATAAAAGCATGTTCAGAGACATTTTTCAATAGTGGGGGGGGGGTACCATTATTTAGCTGAAGGGTCAGGCCCATCCTTTTGTTTTCAGTGAAATCTTTATCCATTTGTGGAGCACTGTCAAGCAATCAGCAAGGACATGTGCAAATGTTCTTCGGTTGATCTCTCTGTGCCTCCTGGGCCCTTCCTCATAAAAGGGAAATCCAAGGATGGTTTTCTCCCTGAATGAACAAACAAACAAAAAAGACAATGTGAATTGTATGCAAACCAGTGAGAGAATGAGAACCTTACCCAGAGTTTCTATCTGGGACCTGGTGAAAAAACCAAAACAGCTCTTGCTGCCTTCAGTTGGGAAATACAATCTCCCCCCCACCCCCACCCCCCACAAGGCTGAGGGCTGTTGCAAAGGCTGAGACAGCCTCTAAATTAACACCTCTTCAGAGGACGTTTAGCGCTTCAAAGCAATTCAGTTGGAGTCTCAGAGACGAAGGGGGCCTCTGAGGCCACCTCTGTGGGCCTCACCACAGGCACCAAGCTGCTGACAGAAGTTGCCACTTATCCAGGGAACGGAGCAGCCCAGACTGTCTCAGGAGGAGGCCTGCTTGATTCAGGGACTGGGACTCAAAATTCCCTGAATGTTTCTCAGTGTGGTTCCATCTCTCCATCACTACCGGCTAATCCTCACTCAAACTTAACATTTCTTCTCTAGGCATTGACATTAGCCTAACATGTCCCCTTCCCCCCTTAATCGTGGTTGCCCCACATTCTTCTTAACTACAAATGTCTTGTTAATTCTGTTTAGAAGTGTTTCAAATTCTGGCATGGCATTCAAAGACCTAAACGTTTTGCTTTGTCTACCTATCCTATTTCGTTTCCTTTCTCACATTTTATGTTACATTAGTATTAACATTAAATAATGTTTGGTTTTTTTTTTCTGCATGTTCTATGAGGTTGACATCTCTGTGTTATTATGCTTGCTATATTTTGTTTGGAGCACATATCCTTCCTGGTTGTTCAGACATCACACCTTCCAAAATGTGTATCTGTCCCTCTTTGCTGAGCTAAGGGTCCTGTTTTTCCCCAAGGGGACATCCTATGCTTACTTTTCCAAAGGAATATTTCCTCCTTCAAAGCAATGGGCATTGGAGGTCAGACACAGATTCTGATACAGCTGAAATACATTGTCTCAAATACATTGTCTCAAATTCAAGTTAAAATCCTTTCTAGCTTCAGTCTCCAGTAGGTGCCTTATGACCCAACATACCAGAACCAGTTTGTGTAATGGTTTCACACATGCATTTTCAAGTCAGGCAAACTGCGTTCCAATGATAATTCTTGCCAATTGCTAGTGTGTGTCCTTGAACAATTTCCCTAACTATTGAAATCTTTTTTCCTTACCATACAGATAATTGCCCGTTAGGATTTTTGGTAAGAATTAAGTAATATTATGCTTAAGTAAGAGGTATTGAGCCCAGAGAATGGTAAATATAAGTGGATCAATAGATATCAGAAGTAATATATCACATTTAGGAAACATTTTTGAAATTCTCTGTCACAGACTCTCTGATTGCTGTTCTCTTAGAACGTTCTTTTTCTCTGGAGTCTCAAGATTTATATGTAATGCAGTAAGGGTCTATTCTAGTGCCACAGCAATGGAGGTGGGGAGGAAGAAGGTCCTTTGCTAGCCTACCTGAGCGTGTTGTCCTGAGGTTTGAGTTAAAAAAAAATGTGCCGTGTGACTGACACATAACTGGCACTCAATAAATGTTTAGATTGCCTTCTCACTGATGGAAAACCTTGGTTCTTGGAGATTGTTTCTTTTCTTGGAAAAAGATTTGAAGTCAAATTGTGTCTAGCAGAATAATGGCTACCCCAAAACGTCCGTGTCCTAATTCTCAGAACCTGTGAATATGTTAGGTTACACAGCACAGGGAAATTGAGGTAGCAGATACAAGTAAGGTTGCTAATTGGCTGACCTTAAAATAGATTATCCTGGAGTATCCACGTAGACTTCATGTAATCACAAAGGCTCTTAAAAGGAAGAGGGGGCAAAAGAGGAAGGGTCAGAGAAAGAAATGTGACAAGAGAAGTAGGGTCAGAGAGCTGGAATGTTGCTGGTTTTGAAGGTGGAAGAAGGGGGCCGTGAGCCAAGGGATGTGAGTGGCTCCTAGATGCTTTAAAAGGCAAGGAAATGGGGGCACCCGGGTGGCTCTGTCGGTTAAGCGTCCAACTGCGGCTCAGGTCTTGATCCCGTGGTTTGTGAATGTGAGCCCCCCATTGGGTTCTCTGCTCTCAGCACCGGGCAGACTTCAGATCCTCTATCTCCGTCTCTCACTGCCCCTCCTCTGTGCTCTCTCTCAAAAATAAACATTAAAAAAAAAAAGGCAAGGAAATGGATTTGTTATGCCCAGAATTCGTGATCCCCAAAGACCACTAGGGAGCCGAGTCCGATGCAAAAGCAAAAGAACCTTTATTCGAGCTAGCTCGAGCTCAATCCCCTACCTGCACCGACGCAGCGGTGAGATACCGGGGAGAGAGAGCGAGTTTCAAAAGCACAAAGGTTTTATAGGGGTCTAGGGGCAGTTGGTGAGGTAATGGCTGTGGCCTCAACCGATTGCCTGGGGAAGGGTCGTGGCCTCGGCTGATTGGCTGGGAAAGGGTCGGAGTCCTGTTACGCAGGTCGCTGGGCGTGTTTTGATCAGGAAGTTTGAACGGGTGAGCGGGAGGTTACTCAAGGGGAGGAGGCGCGGTCTGAGGTTTCTGCGATTTTCCCGGGAAAGGGGTCATGTTGGGGACATAGTCACTCAAGGTGGAGAACACAGAACAAGATGGAGTAGGCCGGCGTAGGCCCGCCCTTTCAGATTTACCCCTAGAACCTCTAGAAAGAGCACCGTCCTACTGATCCCTTGCCTGTAAAGTAGGGAACCAGATTTCTGGAGGAGCTCGTGAAGTCTCGTGGTGCGTAAATCACAGTAGCTTCTGTGTTTCTCATCCTTTATCTTAGCAGACTTAAGGAAAGCCAGAGTGTCTTCAGTGGTCATGAAAATGCTCGAAGTCTGTCGTAGTGCTTTCCCTGTGCGTGAGGGTAGATGACTCAGTGCTGGCAAGGAAAGGAAGCTGTGCCTACATTCTGAGAGAGACTTCACAGTTAACGTGTTCATCAGATAACGACAATCGTAACCACCATTACATGGTTTGTATGTTTCAGGAGCTGTATGTTGGTTCTTGTCTTCAAGAAAAGAAAGAAAAAATTCCTATGAAGTGGGATTATACCTATTTTTAAAATTAGGAAACTAAAACAGAGAAGCCCAGGGACTTACATTCAAATTATGGTGCCTCTGCCAGGGTTTAGGTCATTGTCATCCAAGCCGGTGCTTTGCACACCATATGGTACTCTCTAACAAGGTACACCTCTGTTTTTCATTTTGGAATAAAAAAGCAGCTGATGTTGTGCTAAAATTTGTATCACACCTTAGTTTATGAAATCTGCCCTCCCTACCCCCACCATGAAACCAATCCTGTCCCCTGAGCTACTTGATGGATTAGATATTCAGCGCTCACTATTTCTAATAGATGTTGCACGTCAATCTGCTGCTTATGGGACTGAAGAGCTATTATTTCACTACAATATCATCATAGAAAATGTCATTGTATTTTCCCAGGCACAGTGCTGTGATACACAGTAACTTTGAAATCAGAGGCTATTAGGACATTTTCCCAGAACAAAATGTGTCCCAGAAGAAACAATGTGATGTGGCTTATCCTAGCGTGTTATTTTCTCCAGAGCACTTGTCTCCTCCCCCTGCAAGCTCACATATTTTAAGCCTCACAAATAACACTTTCAAGAGGACTGTGAAATGAAAGGCCCACACAGTGGTAGAGAACTCTAGGGGGCATGTGTGTGTGTTTGCTTTCCTTAGGCGGATTCTGAAAATGTACAGAATGTGGGAGGTGTTATGGTAGGTTTCATGAGGCCTGGGAAGCATGAAAGAATCCCTTCATCAGCCTTATTTTTGCAGAACTTCAAAGTGAGGCCAAGAAAGAATAGGCTTATGAGCAGTCAGGCTAGAAATTCACCATCTACTCTGTTTATTTCAATTGTGTTTCGAGTCCATTGCTCAGGTGACCTTACTGCTGTACTGGGAACTGACAAGGGTGGTAAGCACCACAGCTTATCAAAACTCTGCTAAAGTAAATTGCCATCTGGGTTTCTGCCTGCCTTCTGAGGCTGTGCACACTCATCTGGAAGGGAAGGTGGTGAACAAGAAAGGAGCATATAACAGATTCTTATCCTTTGTGATTGCCCCATACAGTTTATCCCCAAGAAGCCGGAGGTGAGAAAATTCATGCATTTATTTCTTCCTTCATGCAAACTATGTTTTAAGAAAATTTTATTTATTTATTTTGAGAGAGGAAGTGTGAGCAGGGGAGAGGCAGAGACAGAAGGAGAGAGAGAGAATCCCAAGCAGGTCCCATGCCCAGTGCAGAGCCTGGTGTGGGGCTCGAGCCCACCACCGTGAGATCACAACCTGATCCGATATCAAGAGTTGGACGCTTGACCAGCGGAGCCCCTTCTAAGGTGCCCCCAAATGAACAATTCTAATTAAATGTACTCAAAACCTAAGTGAATACTGTTTCAGCAAGAATACTGTTGTGTTTTGTTTTGTTTTTTCTCTAGACAACACCACTTTATACATCCTGTGGATGATAGTAAATACATTTGGTAACTGGTTTCTGCCTTTGCGACACTTGTCCTCTTACTGGGGAGAGGAGACTTTCACATGTGGAAACTCCAGAGCTTTTTAAGGCACCTTTCACTGAGGACTAACACTTTAAGGACCTGAAAATTATTTGGCTATAAAAGAGAATCTGCTAAGTTAATGGCATGAACAATACATGCCATAATATTTCCAAAGAGGGTGCTGTCACTATGAGCCAAAATCACATGGGAATGTCAGGCTGAACTTGAAAGAGATTACTAAGATTTAAAGGGTAAGGAGAAAAACAAAGGTGATCGGGAGACAGGGCTGCTGACTGCCCATCCGCAGGTGTTCCTGCGTGGGCTTGGAGGAAGTTGAGGCTTTTCATAGAAAGAATGAAAAAGAGATTGGGAAGACAGGCAGGCAGGGCCTGGAATGCTCTCATAAGCCTTTGTGCCTGGTCCTACAAGTAAAAGCAGCTTTGACAAGTTGCCTTTTTTTTTTTTTTTTTTTTTTTTTTTTAAATCCGGGTAATGGCAGGTTCAAAGCATTGGCTAATGAGCACTAGTAGTGAACAAGATGGGCTGGGTGGTGGTGGGTCAGGGAGTGCGGTGTCCAGTTGGAATGTCGCTTGATTGGTCCAGCAGCGAGAACAGAGAGCATGAGAAGCAGTGAGTGGGCCACCAGGTGCCAGATGTCTCCCAGGCATGATCCTATTTTACCCTCTGGCGATACTGCGGATACTGTTATTCTTACTTTGAAGATGAAGAAACTGAAGCTCGGGCAGTAGGATAATGTGCCTCGAGTCAAAAGACTACTATTTTTGTAGAAGTTTTCTTGGCTGTAAATCTCCTGCACTTTCCACTTCATCAGGCTGCTGGGAGATCATGAGCCCCAAGTTACCGCCTGTCCTGAGTCAACCCCCACATCACAAGTGCCAACAACAGAGCCCACATCCTCCTCACAGACACACGGACACAGTCGGCGCAGCCACCTCCGCTCTTTCCAAAAGGCTGGGAAAAGGGAATCGCAGTTTGGAGGGTAATGAATTCTCTCAGTAGGAAGAAGGGGATTCTTTTCTTGTTTATTAAGGAAGTCATCATCTTAGTGAATTCCATAGCTGTGGTCCCCATGATCTAGGACACATGGGAAACCTTTTCTCCTTTTCCAGGACTCTGGGGAAGATGTGTTTCATTGTGTTTCCTTTGTGAAAGTCTGAAAGGCAGGTTATAAATTTCTTTTCTCTTTCTTTCCTTCCTTCTTTCCCTTTCTTTCTTTCTTTCATTGCTTCTTTCTCTTTCTTTTTCTTTCTTCCTCCTTTCCTTCCTTCCTTCCTTCCCATTTCCTTCCTTCCTTCTTTCTTTCTCTTTCTCTTCCTTTCTTCCTTCTTCCCTTTTGATTCCTTCCTTCTTTTCTTCTCTTCTCTTTTCTTTTCTTTTCTTTTCTTTTCTTTTCTTTTCCTTTCTGTCTTTCCTTTCTTCCTTTATTTATTACCTTGGTGTTGTCTATTCTTACATGTACAACCAGAGCTATTCATGTCCTGTTTCCTGGCAATGACAGCCTTCTACTGGAATGATCTGTTTTGTCTCTCTCAACCACACCAAACTGAGAAGCCTATGAAAGCAGGGATTGTTGCTCCTTTTTTTTTTTTTTTTTTTTTTTTTTTTGCTTTTAATCTGTTTCTCTAAGTTCTAGATCCTAATACAGCATCTTCAGATGGTTAATTGAATCATAAGTCAAGAACTCTGACTACATCTATGGTATAATAAACCGCTAAGCATTTCAAAAATTTTCACAAGAAAAGCAAAATCAGTGGATTCCATTACAATGAGCAGACAGTAGGGCATGTGAATTTAATGTGAATGATCTGTTGTGAAGGTTTAGTGTTGACTCAGTGTGTAAAGCGAGCACCTACTGACAGGAAACAAATTAAAAAAAAAAACTGGATAATCTCAGACCTAAGTATTTTACTATAGCCTTAAATATCTTTGCAATGAATTTTTGTTATTTTTAGTAAATTTACTACTTAACATTTATTCATGCATAATATTTATTGTATGTATCCTATATGTCTTACATGTGATGCATATATTTATGTATAATATGTATTTTATAAGCATTTATCATTATCTAATTCATTAAGTCATTTTTTTTTTGTTTCTTCCATGGTGATATTTTTAAAATTCCTGTTCAACCCATCATCACGTTGCATAACAGAAACAGATGCGAAAACAAGCAGCTTGAGTTTTAGTTCTTCTCTACTACAAACTGACGTTGTGATAGCGAACAAACCGTTTCTCCCCCCTATGCATCAAATTCCTCATCGGTAAAGTCGCTTTAAATAAGTGTTACAGTTTCACCAACTCTCAAATATCTGGGCAAGGAAAGGTGTGGTGGTTGTGTCCGAGGGTCTGTGTGTTGAGCACCAGTCTTGGAAGGTTCCAGAACTCATAAAGCAGCCAGGTGGGCTTGACCTGATTGATATCTTTCCTGGAATCTCAGCTTGGCTGCTTGTTTGGCTTCTGCCCAAACTTCTTGGCAGCCCTTCTAAGGCTCAAGCACTCTGCCTAGGTGGGTAGATAGATCTTTATACACTCAGGTGGTTTTGGAGTAGTTAAATATGCTGAAATGGAAGTTTCCAGTTCCCAGATTTTCACCGCTAAGAGCCTTTTTTGTTAGGTTGTTTTCCCCAGAGTTTCTTTGTTTTTAAAGTTTTGCCAAGCAAACTTTGTTGTTTACATAATGATTCGTATTCCTGTATCTGTGTTAGCAAAGGGATATTAAATCACTAATCTGTGCTTCTGGCAGAACTGTGATAATCAGTGTGACTCTCCAGTTAAAAGCAAATGCACTCTATTTGTTATTTCATGGGATCTGTTTGGAGGCAGATGCATGATTTCCAATTGGAGAATGTTTTACATAAGGATGTAGGAAGATCTGGAACCGTATGGGAGAAAGAAGGATGCGGACCTTATATGGTCCTTTGTTGGAGAGGACTGTATGGGGGAAGTGGAATTCTCAGGGCTAGCCAGGCTGTGGTTAGATCAGACGAGATGCATAGCAGAGTAATTACGTATGTAGGTAAGCTTCACCATAAAAATGCACCTTCAAATCAAATAGAACCCAAGAAGGAGGTTCAGGGAAGTATAGAACAATGTGAAGAAAGTGTATTTGACTTTTAGCACCGACAATATGTGCAGTAACCTAGGATGAGAGTCACAGGGGAGAGTAATTGCAAGGTTTCAAATAATATTTCGGTATAAAGTTACTTTGATAGAATGTTAATTCAGTGCGAAGGAAGGGAATTTTACCTGGTGCAGCAGGTCTGGTTGTCTGGGGCCAAAGTGGGTACAGAAGTGGGTGCCAAGTAATTGATACGGGTTCTGTTGATCTTGAGGTGACCGTGAGGATAGATCTCAAGTCTTCAGAAGCCTTGTACGTAACTATTGAGACAAAAATGAATGCTGGTTACATTGTACTGAGTATTTGGTATTTCAGAAATACTACAATGAACGAATGAATACATGAAACGATCAGCTCTGTTTTTGACATCCGTAAAAGAACTCAGGATAAGTCTAAACAGAGAATGGGTGTGGGCTGGAGTGGAGTGGAGAAAGACAGCAAGGAGTACAGCCAAATCTGACATTCTCCAGGATTGGTGTAGGGGGCCACCTTGGTGGAAAAATGCCACAGCTCTGATGTGTAGACAGTGCTATGTAGTGAACAGTAGGTAGAACTGAGACCTGGCCTGGGACCGGAGAAAGGGTTCTGGTCCTGGTTTTGCTGCTAGTTTCCTGTGAGATTCTAGACTCCTCTCAGAATCTAAACAACAAAGGACCTTTGAATCCTTACATGTTGTTAAATCATTTAACTCCACCCAAACACACCCTCAGTTTATGTTTAAGGAAACTGAGGCCCAATAAAGTGCTTAGCTCAAGTTCAAGCAGATGGAGACAGAGCTGGCTCTGGAGCACTTCTTCTCTCCAGGGTCTCATGCTGGCTCACCCAGGAATGGACAAAGACCCGAGAAAAGCCCTGGGTCTGTGACAGTCTCGAAAGTTTCCCCGGCGCTCTGGTAGACTGCCTTCTCCTGAAATTCCCTCCAAATTGTTCCATTGAATGATGTTCTTTTCCCTCTTGACGTTGTTAGGAATCTTCTGGCCACCTTTGACAAGTGGAGTAGAATTCATAGGCTTTGCAAAGACCTTTCATTAGCCAAATACAGGAAGGCCTTGTTCATTTGAGTGAATCAGTGAAGGCTTATCAAAATAAGACATTTGAGCCAAACTAAAACTGACCCACAAACTAGGATGGGCTTTGTTAGTGTGCCGACGCATGCATAGCAATCTGTTGAACTCTAGCACCAATGTTTTGTTAGGCTCAAATCCCTTGCTAAGTGATAAATTAATCTGTACGGTGCATTTTTTAAATAAAAATAAAATTCTTGATTTTTTCAATTGTATGTAATCACTAGCTTTCAGCATTCTTACAGTGTTACCTAATGAAGGTTCTAGTAGGTCTATACCAAAGACTCAATTTGGTTGTATCTAGAAACATTCATATTTGTGTAAAGAATTAATGCTCTTCATTGTGTCCCTTCTGTTTTCCAATCTAAGATTCAGCGAACTTTAGGTTGGAAACACTCAATTTCAAACAACTTAGCCACCTTTAATGACATTCCTGAAGTTCTGTTTACAAATTGCCTAGTTAACAAGTTCAAGCCATTTTGAGAAAAAATATTAAATTTCAGTTTGTGTGCAAAAGGAAAGAACAGACGTGAGGTTTGTCTTTTGAAATTCTTTTGGATCTTGGCACTGTTCTAATAACAGAGGTTGGCAAACTTTTTCTATAAAGGGTCAGAATAAATATTTAGGTTTTGTGAGTCACATAGGATTTCTGTCTCATATCTTTTTCTTCCTTATTTTACCCCCTTAATTCTTTAAAAATGAAAAGCCATTCTTAGCTTATAGCCTGTACAAAAAGCAGTCATGGGCCAGGTTTGGTTCATGGGCCATAATTTAACCCTATATGAGTCTTTGAGTAGCATGCCTGTAGATTTGGTATCAGATATATTTTGTCTTAATACACAGGTTTGTAACTGATCTCCTGGTGGTGCATCAGTCTGGACTTAGAGGGCCTCCCAGGCATTAGGGCTTTACATACATGCGGATGTAGAATTTGCTATAAATCATGGACACTAACCATATAGAGTTTTGCACAAAATTCAGAAGATTCAAAGAACTTCTGGATCTTTTCATAAGTCTTAGGTTAAATAAACCATGTTCTAGATATGTGGATTTTTTTTTCTTTTCTCCCTCAGGAATTTGGCAGTCATCTCTACATGTTGATACAAATATCTTCTAAGAGAACTTTGTGTAACATGACCAGCATTCTTTGCGTGTAACATTTTAAAAATCTGTTCCTTTCATGGTATATTTACCAACTTGTTTATTCATCTTGCTGTATTTAGATGTTTAACTAATTGAAAATTTTTTTTCTATTGTAAATAATATACGTGCGTAAAATATTTTTCTTTTGTGACTGCATTTATTTTATTTCATAAGTGGAACAACTGAGTCAAAGAAAGAAAGCTTTTTAAGGGTTTTGTTTCTAATTAACAATGCTAAATCAATACTTTTTTTTTTTTTTTTTTGGTCATCAGAATAAATCTTTAAGTGTTGTATAGAATAAACATTATTTGTGGTGCTTACCCCCAAACTTCACTTTTGATTTCACTGCTCTATAGAGGGCCTGAAGAATATGAATGCTAATCACCTTACATCTTGAGTACCAAGAATCCTGATATACTGAATGCTTAGCTTTGCCTCTGTGAGTAATCAAATGTGAGATCTTTGTGGTTTGATATTACTCTGGTAGAAATTAATTAAGTTTCTGGCAGAAATTAATTTGGTATAAATTACCTTGGTAGGATTTTCATTAATCCATTCATTCACTCAACAAATACCATTTAGTACCTATTTCCTGCGGTCATTTTCTGGGCATTCAGACTACATCATCATTATCATCATCATCTTATCATTAATGGCAATAATAATACAAATAAAATAATAGTAAATATATAGTGCATATTATGTGTCAGTCACTGTTTTAAGTGTAAGCTTCTACTCTATTAGGTAGAACAAACAGTTTTGGCATACTGTTTTACAGATGGGGAAACAGAGAACAAAAGAACTTCATTACTAAGCCCTAAATCATCAAACTAGCAAGTATGAAAGCTGTTATTTAAACTCAGGCAATCAAAATTGATAGTTCCTGATCTCATGAATATCCCATGCGGAGATACTGAGAATATTCTGGATAAGGTGAAAATGTTTACATTCCAGTGCTGCAAGTGGTCGATATAGATGAAATTTTGCTTGTGGGAGAGTTGGATGAGATGAGAAAGAAGGGGTACTGGATCGTGAGCTTTTATGTTTCTCTTTTCATGGGTTTAAATCCAAGTACCACTCCCTCTCCAATGCACAAATGCAGTAACCCTTCCCTGAACAGACTGACTCAGGCCATATTAGCAGAAGACACTGCATTCCAGACTCAAGTAAGAGCAAACTTTTTTTTTTTTTTTCAGAGCATTCACCAATTAGAGTTTTAGTCTCCCTGTGTGCATCTCCCTGGAGGTTATTTTCTGTTTTGTTCCCGAGCCTCCCCGGACTTTGGCTACATGTATTTTCCTTCTTATCCTCAGGCGCTTGAATATATTCCCAGGCCTCAACAGGTTTGAAGGGTGTGAATCTTCTAGTGACTAGCACTGTTGAGTATTCCTGCTAACCTCTGTTAAAGAAACATTTTCCTTATCGAGAGAAAATCTGTTCCCTGCCCCCAGGTCATTCTCAGTTCCCAGATAGGCCCTATACCAGTGTGACTGACTGCGTAGTCTGTTCTAGAAATTCACCCAGAGCAGAAGCAGGCATTTTAGAGTCACATTGAGACCTCTCACCTTTATCCCTTACTAATGTGTGACTTAGAAAAGGTATTTGATCACTGGTTTCCTTATCTGAAAGCCAAGGTTATAATCCCCACATTGAGAAATGATAAAATAATTAATAATACCTTTTAGATAGTAAATGCTCAATAACTAGTAGTATCTTTCTCTTCTCTCCAGATTGGGGGTGAAAAAGGCATATTTAGTGATTACTTGGTAGAGAACAGGGGATAGGACCACTGGGAATTTAACCCATTGGGATGTGTGTATTAAAATAGATGACAGAGTCATCAGGATTATTTGCAGGGTGACATGACAAAGGGCATATATGAAAAAATCCATAACTACCATCATACTTCATGATGAAGGACCGAAAACTGTCCATGAAGATCAACAATGAGACACAAATGCCCTCTTTATCTACTACTATTCAACATTGTATTAGAAGTCTTAACCAGAGAAGAATCAAGAAGAAAGAGAAATAAAAGTATCCACATAGGAAAAAAAGAAGCAAACATCTTTATTGATAGATGGCATAATTTTGTATATGGAAAATCCTAAATAATTCCCATATAAAACGGTTTGAATTAATAAACAAATTCAGAAAGGTTAAAGAATATGTGATCAACATACAAAAATAAGTGTTATTTCTATACACTATCAATGAATATTCTGAAAATGAAACTATGAAAGCAATTCTATTTAGAATAGCATCAAAAACAATAAGAAACTTAGGAAAATATTTAACTAGGGAAGTACAAGACTTGTATGCTGGAAATTATAAAACATTGCTGGAAAAAAATAAAGACCTAAATAAATTAACAAGGCTACACTTTCCCTAGCAATCAACAGATTAAATGCAATCCCTACCAAAGCTCCAAATGTCTTTCATGAACATTGAGAAAAGGTGATCCTAAAATTTTTATGGAATTACAAGAGACTCAGAACATCAAAACAATCCTGAAGAAGAACAAATTTGTAGGACTTACAAATCCATATTTCAAAATCCACTAAAACTCACTTACAAAGCTATAATAATCAAGAGTGTGGTACTGGCATAAGGATAGGCATATAGATAAATGTAGTTGAGAGTCCAAAAATAGACCACTCATCTATGCTCAATTGGTTTTCAACAAAGATGCTAAGAGAATTTAATGTGAAAAAAAAAAATGGTCCTTCCCACATATCCACATGCAAAAGAATGAAATTAGATCCTTACCACATACTATATACAATAATGAATGTAAAATGGATCTAAATTTAAGAGGTAAAACTATAAAAGTCTTAAAGCATAAGAGTAAATCTCCATGACTTTGGATTTGGCAATGGGTTCTTTACATAAGACATAAAAAGCACCAGCAAAAAAAAAAAAAAAAAAAAAAAAAAAAAAAAAAGGAAAAAAAATCACAAATTGGATTTCTTGAAAATTAATCTTTTTGTATGAATCAATATCTTTTATACCAAAAGATACTATGGAAAAAAAAAAGAAAATACAATCCATAGGATGGGAGAAAAATATTTGTAATTCGTATATTTGTTAGAAGTCAAGTATCCAGAATGTATTACTAATTAAAGATATCAACAATAGGGGTAGGTACAGAATATACTGATAATCTAGAACTTTCTGTACTATTTTCACGATTTTTCTCTAAGTATAAAACTAAGGTTTAATAACCCAATTTTATTTAAATTTCATTAATAATTCTGTATCTGAAGAAAAAATATTTACAGGTTTTAAATGCAGAGTTTGCTCCAAATTAGCATCAGAGCAATCTTTCTAAACACAAATAATTCCTTCAAGTCCTCCTAATCTCTCAATGGCTTCTCGCTGCTTACAGGATCAAGTTCAAGCCTCTTGGGCAGACATTCAAGACCCTGCACAACACTGAAAAAAATTAAAATAAAATTTGTATTTCTCACCACTTCCCTTGTGTAATTACGGTCCAGCAAACTTGAAATATTCATTATTCCTAGAAGATGCTTTCCTGATTCTATGCCTTTGTGCATCTTCTATCTTACTCTTGGCATGGTCTTTCTGTATTTCTGCCTGGTGATTATTCCATTCTTTAAAGGCTGTCTTTAAAAGCAATTACTCTTGGCTTCCAACATCATGTTCCAACAAAACAAATTACTCCTTTTTTCACTTCTCCGTGGTATTTTGTGCTTCCTCTAACAGAATTCGCCCTGTTCCATCTTGAACTCACCTAGAGATGTGTGGTCAACTGCTTCCGCTTTCGTTTACATGCCCGGGAGCAGGGCTCCAGCTTTGCCACCTTTAACCCTTCCAAAACTTGGGACAATGCCTGACACAGTAGTGTTTCCTCAACAAATACTTCTTGGATGAATAAAATTGATAAGCTGAATATAAAACTTTGGCCCCAGAGTTGCATACTTCGATTCTAATCCTAGCTGGCATTGGTGTGATCTTGGGAAAGTCTTTTTTCTATGCTGGTTCTACATTACCTCATCTATAGGTAATCATCATTTTCCATGGAAAATGTGGCTAGTAGCTTTCCAATTAGTTTAAATGGAGCCAAAGAAGTTCAGTGAAATCCTTCTGGCTCAATTCATGGTGGAGGGGGATGTAGTGTTAGGCTTCGTCTTCTGTTTCGGCCAGCAAAACTCATCTTTTATCTGTCCATATCAGAATATCAAAGAAGCTTTCATTTCAAGAAAACATCTTGTACATTGAAAAAATTAAACCATGAGGTTAGCTAATCTGTGAAGCTCCTTTCATTCTTCACTGAGTTTTGACATAAACATATAAATGGTGCGGGGCATATTTAAATATTGCTCTATTATAAATGGAACAGACTTGAAGCTGACACAAATTCAGAAACAAAGAGGCAGAAAGCTGCCGTTTACTAAACAATGTATGTTTTGGGGCTCCTGGGTGGCTCAGTTGGTTAAGCATCTGACTCTTGGTTTAGGCTCAGGTCATGATCTCTCAGTATGTGGGTTCAAGCCCCACATCCAGCTCTGGGAGCCTCTGCTCATTTCAAGCAGCCAAGAGGAGGTGGAACCTTGATAGAAAGCAGGTATGACCAGCCTAAAAGCTTGTGTTCTTTTCCTGGGATGAGACTTAATAAAAAATGGATTCTGGGAGTTAAAATGCACAGACACGCACATAAAACAATGAGGTGGTTTTGGAAAACCCCCTTCTCCCCATCTATAAGATGTATGGGTTATTTGGAGAGTAGCGGTAATTCAGTGTCATTACAATTTCCCATCAGAAGTTCAGCTCAGACCAATGAATGGAATGATTACCAAGCCTATTCCTCTGCTATGCAAACGGCACATGCTGAACCAGGAGTAATTTTCACTGAGCCGGCTTGCCTATGTCGGAATTGTATTCACTGCCCAGAAAACATGCAGTGAGGCTTTAGCTAAAGTACCCAGCAGGAAATAAAAGCCCATACTGGTCATGGAGAGAGGGAGGTGACACCGACTTGGAGGGGAGTCTGAGTCTCAAGTGCTGATAGAGGACTGCATGATGGCTGTGCTGAATTAAATTTATTAAGCGGAATTGGGATCCAAATTAGCAGATTTAGGCAGGTAGTGAAGCCTTTGTGGTTTTTAGCTTGAAACCATTTAAGGAACACTGTTTTAGTACTTGTCCAAAATGGAATTCCTTGAGCAGCATTAGGGAAGAAGGAAATCATAGGAACTTAGACATCATTTGGTGCTGAAGTGTCAAACTGTTTTGATTGTATTTTACCTTGAGGGGGAAAATTCCCTGGACATCACCTATACCATTCTTTCTCCACTTGAAAAAGAACTCAGTTATCGAAATGAAGTCAAGATAAAAGCAAACCTTAGGAGAGATTGTTACATATTTGCTGTAACAATAGGGTATGAATGACTCAAGTGATCCACAAGGGGCAAGGACTATGGCTTACTTTGCTCAGTGCTGTGTCCCCACACCCCGAACAGGCTCCCCCACACGAGTGCTGGGGGAAACATTTTGTGATTGAATGAAGCACAGTGAAAGTAGTGCTTTAAAATCCAGTCATTAGACAAAGTGAAATCCAAGTTATTCTTGATTTAAATGTATATCACCAGGAGCGCCTGGGTGGCTCAGTCGGTTAAGCATCCGACTTCAGCTCAGGTCATGATCTCGCAGTTTGTGAGTTCGAGCCCCGTGTCGGGCTCTGTGCTGACAGCTCAGAGCCTGGAGCCTGCTTCGGATTCTGTGTCTCCCTCTCTTTGCCCCTTCCCTGCTTGCACTCTGTCTCTCTGTCTCTGCTTCTCAAAAATAAATACACAGTAATTGTTTTTAATGTATATCACCATACGTTATAGATTGATCAAATAACCCACAGCAAACGTTGACATAACAGAAGGCAATAAAGAGCAATTTTTTAATGAAAAAGCAAGAATGGAGCACCTGGGTGGCTCAGTGGGTTGAGCGTCTGACTCTTCATTTCAGCTCATGTTATGAGCTCACGGTTTGTGAGTTTGAGTCCCGTGTTGGGCTCTGTGCTGACAGTGTGGAATCTGCTTGGGATTCTTTCTCTCTCCCTCTCCCCCTCCCCTACTTGTTCTCTCCCTCTCTAAGAAACAAATGAACAATTTTTTTTAAAAGCAAGAATAGTTGTAATTGAAAAGCACAACAAATTTGTAACAGTTTTGATGATCTATATCTGACAAAGTACCCTTCCCCACACATGTAGGAACCTGAAATATTACACTTGGGCTGTAAGAGCTGTCCAACTTTGCCAGGCAGGTGGCCATATTTCTTGGTAGAATACTCAATTTAGAGCCCTCATGAAACTCTAAAGACATTACTTTTGATTGGGAAATACCATACTTTTACTCACTTAATAGATTATTTGTAATTTACTTACTTTTAAGTAAAATGAATTACCATAGATGTGTACCCTTAATTACCCATAAAAGGGCTTATGTTTTTGGATTGGATCACAGAACTTGGGGACTTGGGCAGGATCCTCTCAACTACTGGTGGGCTCAGAGCCAAAATGTGAGAATGTCCATATTCGTGCAATAGTCCCAGGGGGTGCCTTATGGGAGCCAAGAGCAAATGGGAAGCCACAAGAGAAGATTTGGGTCTCAGGCAAATTTCTCTATTTTTAAAACTATTCTGTGGGGAAATAGGTTCTACTTACATAAACGGGTTAGAAAAAAGCTTACCACCATGCAGCGAAAGTGCCCAAGGTTAGCTAGTGAGATATCATAATGGGATCATGAGTAACTTGTTATATCCCCTGCAGGAAATTACTGTCCATCTGATGCCAATATGCTATTGTACCTTGATCACAAACTCCATTTGTCCCCCAGACCCATTGCCTCTTACATACACAAGTTAATGATTACTGTCTGATTGTTTTCTCCACGTTTATGTGTGTAAGATCTTGTTTTCTTCACATTCACTGCATGGGCAACATCTTGTGATCTCAATAAATATGGAGACAAAACCCCTGTTCGGGTCTCTTGTCTCCTCCTGGACATTAGCTTCTCTCGTATTCAATTCTGCATCCGCTCTCTTGCTGGACAAGAGAGAACTCCAGACTCATAGACTGCGACACTATTCAGTTAACATTCTTTTTTAGTATGGTACAATTTCTTGTTGGGGGCCTATTTATAAAAGAGTAAGCCAGGTTTTATGGCTCTGATTTATGAAAAACAATGCCGATAAGAATTTATTCTCTTACAAAATGAGAAGGCACATCAGATGGTGCTGTGGAGACAGTGGTAGGATCCTCCTCTTTCAATTGTATCAATGCATTTTTTTTTTTTAGTTGAGAAGCAAAATTCAGGGCAGCCAAAGGGGCAGAAAACACAGCTGAAGTTGGCACAAACAGAGGAGATCCCCGGTGGGTCCTAGAGGGATGCTGAATAACACTTTGCTTGAGGGCCTGTTTGAAGATGGGCGGATGCAATGTCTGACAGCTTTCCCAGGACAGAGTGTGCAGACGCATAGAGGGTTGTAGGATTTCCACTGATTCAGTGTCCAGGGATCAAGGGTCAGCCAGGTGATATGCTAAGCTGGGTACTTAAGATGTATTCCATGACTTTGAGGAGCTCACGGTCTGCATTCCCTGCCCCTCCAATGACCGTGAGTAGAGAAAATGCAGGAAGTGTGTTCCCCAAGTACTTCCACCGTTGGTCTCATTTCTTTTCACCATGAACTCTCTGAAGGGAAGGATTGAGCCTTCTCCTTATAAATGACATGTAATTGGTACCCAGCGAATAAGGAAAAGAATAAAGATTAGAATTTGAAAGGAATTTTGGTATTTATATGTGGTCTTAAAATAGAATATTTGCTGTTTTGTTTCTGTTAATTATTTTTTCTGTAATATGATTAACAGTGATTTCAAGGAGATGAGCTTGTAGTTATGGTCTAGAATTGAATATTTCAAATATGTTGACTCTATGCCACATGAAAAGTAATTGTCTTCTGACGATGAACCTCAGATATATTCCCCTCAACAGGAACTATGAGGAAACTGAAGTTTAGGAAACTTAGGTGAATTTCAGAAATCATACAATGAAAGACTTGCCAGGTCAAGATAGAAAGCAGTTCTGCTAATCCCCTGCCTGTTCTGTAAGGAATATGGCTCATATTCCTGCTAAGAGATTAGATCATGGCTGGGTTTTAAGATGAAGTTCTATATTCCAGATGCGGGGTTTCAAAAACTAGGCAATCCACTGAGAGGTCATTATCTAGGATTTGGGACATGGAGAGTGCCAAGGCTCAGTTGTACTTATGCATGACAATACCAATGTAGGTCAAGAAAGGAGTACCCTAGTATATTCATATCTAGGTTATGTCCAGTCCATAAATACAGCTATTCAATTTACTATTATATATTTGTGGGAAAATGTACTCTAATTTATGAAGTGTTGACTTAAAGTAAGCTTTAGAAATAAGATCCAAACATATCAGTTAGTTTGACAAACACTGTGTGAAAGTTGTCTTGGAAAGATTAGTATCCCTGAGGTTGTTCCCCACCCCCCCATCTTGTGTCTAGAGATTTCATTAAATTATTCTCATTATTTTCTTTAAATTCTTTTCAATTTTTCTATAAACACAGTCATGCCATTTGTGAATATCTATTACTACATTTTTCTTTTTCAAATTCTTATAAATTACACTTCTTTTTCTTGTTTTATTGAACTGGCTATTCTGTATTGAATAGAATTGATAAACAGAAGTTACGATGGTCTCTTCACCAATCTCTGGAAAAAAGCAGTGTTTTCCCAGTAAGTCTGATCTTTGCTATAATTATGTTGTTGTTGTTTTTTGAGATACCCTTCAACAGAATAAGGATAATCCCTTATATTCCTAGTTTACTAAGGATTTTTATCGTAATGAGTATTAGATTTTATTGAATGCATTTCTGTAGCAATTAGTAATCATATGATTTTGTCTTTTGTTTATGTAATATATTACATTGATTTACTAAGGTTTTTTTTTTTTTAATGTTTGTGTATTTTGAGAGAGTTCTCAAGCAGAGAGGGGGCAGAGGATCCAAAGTGGACTCTGCTCTGACAGCAGGGAGCCTGCTGTGGGGCTCCAACCCAGGAACCTGAGATAATGACCTGAGCCTAAGTCAGAAGTTCAATCAACTGAGCCACCCAGGTGCCCCTGATTTTCTAGCTTTAAACTAATCTTTCATGTTTATTATATGAGCTATGATGTATTGTTACAGTTGTATAATCCAGTAGCATTTTGCTTGCTTGATATATAGTGTGGAAGTTTTGCGTCTATAATTATAGAAGATTTTAGGCTATAATTTTCTATTTTTGTAAAGCCATAGGCTTTAGTCAAGGTTATACAAAGTTTGTAAATAATTGTGATTGAATTATTTTCTTTTCAAGTCTCTGGAAGATTCTGTGAGAGACTTTGATAATATCTTTATTAAATGCTTGGTAAAATACATCAATGAATCCACTTCAATTTAGAGTTGTTTTGTGTGTGTGTCCTTTGCATATATTTGCCCATTTTCAAATTTTCTTTTGCATTTTTCAGTGTGTCATTGCATAAAACTGAATTTTGATTTTCTTTGAGTGAAAATCTTAAACTTTTAATAAGTAAATGTAACCATTTATAATTTTTATTATCACTGGTATGTTGAGAATTACTTCGCCATTTTATTATCTTTATATGTGATGATTTTGTCCGTCCTTTCACCTTTTATTGTATTTACTGGACTAATCATATAATGTTACCATGTTACTATTTTTACATCAAGTAACTTGTAAGTTAGACCTAATCTGTTCTTCACTGACTTACCTTGAACCTTTTTTTTTAATGTGTATTTATTTTTGAGAGAGAGAGAGAGAGAGAGAGAGAGAGAGAGAGAGAGAAAGAGGCATGAGCAGGGGAAGGACAGAGAGAGAGGGAGACATAGAATTTGAAGCAGGCACCAAGCTCTGAGCTGTCCGCACAGAGCTTGACATGGGGCTTGAACTCAGGAACTGCGAGATCATGACCTGAGCCGAAGTCAGAGGCTTAACCAACTAAATCACCCAGGCGCCACGCCTTGAATTTGTAACAGGTGGTTCCAATTTGGAATTTCATGCACATCTTGTGAATGAAGCACTGTCTCTAAGTAACGTATTAGAAAATAGTGAAGCTGCTTATCAGCTTGAATTTGAATTGCGAATTCAACAGGTGAGCTGTAGGACCCTAGGCATGTTACCTGGGCTCTCTCTGCTCCTGTTTTATTTTCTGTTAACAAGTGGAGGCTAAGATGCCTGAGATGGTGGCTCTTGGAATGAAATGAATTCCAATTATTTAGAACATCAGCAAATACCATGTAATGTTTTCTGTTACAAGCTGTCTTCCAAATATCGTGAGGATTTTGGAGGTCCACTTTACAGTAATAGTTCCAAATTCTGGTTCTTGTATTAAAAGCTATTTCTTTAACATACTATAAAAATTTTGTAGTAATTATTCCTTAATTTTTTAATGTAATTTTGCTTTCCCACTTGTAGGAAAATAGTAGGTATAGGGATGATATGATAACTTTTCTGGGTTTAGAGTTTCAGTTTGAAAATAATTTTTTTCTCAGAAGTTTGAAATATTACTGCATTGTCTTTCAGTATGCATTTTGCAGATGAAAAATGTGATGTCAGTACGAGACTCTATTTTCTATGTACATTGTACTTTTTTCCAGAGAATTTGGGGATTAAAGTTAAAACAAAACAAAACAAAACAAAAAACCCTTATCCCTAGATTTCAAAAAGTCATCCTGGCATGTGTCTAACTGTGGTTATGTTTATATTATTTCCACTTAACACCAGTAGAAAAATTTTTTTAATGTTTTATTTTTGCAAGAAAGAGAGAGCATGAGCAAGGACGGGGCAGAGAGAGAGGAAGACACAGAATCTGAAGCAGGCTCCAAGCTTTGAACTGTCAGCACAGAGCCTGATGCGGGGCTTGAACCCACGAACTACAATATGACGACCTGAGTGGAAGTCGGGTGCTTAACCGACTGAGCCACCCAGGCACCCCTGTACCAGTAGACCTTTTCAATGTGATCTGATCTTTCCAATTTTACATGATCAAAAGGATCAACCCTTTTGGCAATTCATTTAATTCTTCCCTGTTCTTTTCTTTTCTTTTCTTCTTTTCTTTCTTTCTTTCTTTCCTTTCTTCCTCCTTTTAGATGACTATTTAAATTCTGGATTTTTCTTTCGTGCCATTTTGTTTCTTTCATCATTTATTTTTGTCTCTCTTAGGGAGGCACTTCTGTTCAATTATATATTCAGAAACTCAATATCTAGACATGGCTATTTTATTAATTAGTGGGCATTTTTAATTTCCAAGAATTATCTTCTACTTCTTTGCTGTGTTTAGTCTTGTCGGTGGTGGGATTTTCCCTTCCAGTTCTGTGTCTGGATGTAAGCATCCACAGTCAGTCACTTGTCTTGAGTTGGCTATCTAGCACTTACAGATAGGTAAAGAGCAGACGGGTGGATACGGAACGAGCAGGAATAGAGGTCCAGTGTGCAGTGGGAGTGGTCCGAATGTATCCTTCGACAAGGAAAACCTCTACTGACCTGATGGCAGGGGCTCTACAGGAAGAACCCTTTTTCTTTCATTCCTGTTTCCATGTCTCTTTCTCTTCCCTCTCTCCAATCTCCCTACTCAACTCCTTGCTTCCTCTCATTGTTCCTTTATTCCCTTCCTCACTGAGCTACCAGCTGAGGATCGTGACAGTTATTTGGATGGGGGTAGGGACTGGGGTGGCAGGGGTTTATAGCTCACTTCATCCTCCCGAACGCCCTTTTTCCCCCCTCTCTTTAATAACCTTTATTAGATCTTATCTGTCTTACAGGTATTGCCTTTTATGTGGCATTAAATATTATCATTTTGTTAACTGTTGTTTATATGCCAAGTAGTTTAAATACTCATATTGTCATTTAACTTTTCCCATTTAGCTTTTATAACATTTAAATTTCATCTCTATTTAAAATAAGAAACCTTGGGGTGCCTGGGTGGCTCGTTCGGTTAAGCGGCCGACTTCGGCTCAGGTCATGATCTTGCGGTCTGTTCGAGCCCCGCGTTGGGCTCTGTGCTGACAGCTCAGAGCCTGGAGCCTGTTTCAGATTCTGTGTCTCCCTCTCTCTGACCCTCCCCCGTTCATGCTCTGTCTCTCTCTGTCTCAAAAATAAGTAAACGTTAAAAAAAAAAACAAACGAAACCTTGAGAAGAGAGGAGTTAAGAAAGTTGCCAAAGATGATACGGTTTAAGAAAGGCAGATTCAAGATTTGAACCTACGTCTGTCTGATTCCAAAAAAACATCTTTTTCGCCCTCATGGCAAGTATTCCACCCAGGTTTTTGTCTTGTGCATTTACTAAACAAATACCGTGCGTGCACGCTATAGATTAGGCACAGTGTTATGGGCTAGGTACATATAGGTAGACAAAAGAGACCTGGTGGTCCTTGTCCTAAGGAGCTTGTAGTCTCACAGGACATGAAAAGAGATTTTTAAAGTTAGAGAAATGTCCATTGTAATCATTGCAGTGACGTGAAAGCTCAGGGCGTAGAATGAGCTTAAAGGGGGAATTTATCCACTGCAGTATAGCCAGAGGACGCCTCTCATAGAAGTGACAATGTTAGAGACGTGGATGAAAGAGAACATAGGGTAGCATATAGAGACATCGAATTGGCTTCCTCCTACGTTGTTCCTTCTGCACGTACCACCGTTGCTCTCTATGCACTCCTACCCGGGCTCCCCTCGGTACGATTCTGCTCAGATACTACTGCTTAGTCAGAGACCATGCGAAGGTCACATCTTTGATGAAAAGCCATTCCGTATTGCCGCCAGTTAGAATTATTTACTCAGCTTTATGTTTTAAAACTACTATATTCTCCTGCTTGAATATTTATCACAGCCTATTTTGTTTTAAAGTTAATTATGTGTTTATTTCTTTCATGAGATTTTAACTTGTTGAAAACTGGAGGCTTATTACTTTTGTATCTGTTGGACTCTACTGCAAAGCTTAGTGCATAATGGGCTTTTAAAGATTATCACGGGATTTCTTGGGTAAGAAAATTACTTCACATTTTACAAGTTTGGAGGTAGAGCTGTAGGAACGGACCCAAGAGTTACCCTAAACGGCAAAAAAAAAAAAAAAAAAAAAAAAAAAAGGAAGGAAAGAAGGAAGAAAAGGTCACGGGGTCTTAGTATACCACTGATCTTTAACAGTGCTTCTCAAACTTGAGTGTACATCAGAATCACACTGCAGTCTTCTTAACACACAGATTGCTGGAGCTCATCTCCTCAGATCTGACTTCCTAGGTTTGTGGATGGGAGTGAGTGAATTTGCATTTCTAGCAAGTTCCCATGTGACGCTAATGGTCCTGGTCCCACAACCACGTTTTGAAAACCACTGCTGTAGAAGATCCTCCATCCAGAGGGGCCACCCATTCTGGTTGACCACATTCTTTTCTTTCAGAATTTATGGAGCTATTTGTAGGACTTTATATAGAGCTATAAAGAGCATAGTTGAAGGAGCATAAACAGAAGTGATTTGAAATCCTGAGCCTCTCCTTATTCACTGAAGTTATGGACAAAACTCCCTGACATTCAGAATCTTCTTCTTTTAGGAACTAGACCAGTAAGCCTACCTAGTGGTACATTATGAGGATCTTGGAGACTGAAAATGTAAGCTAAATGCACACTTCAGTAGGTGGGATATTACCGGTTCTGAGTAAATTGTAACATTTCCCAGTGAAATTGGAACCAAGGCAACACTGCTCAGGAAATCTCAGCTGCTTCCATGCACCTTCTCATCTTCTTATTTGCCTGCTGTGTTCTTTTCAGTTTTCTCAGCTTCTGTCCCACAGAGGTTGAAATTTCCAGTTTTACTCTGATATTTATGCCTTTTTCTTTCTCTCCATTCTCCCTCCCTTCCCTCCTTTCCTTCCTTCCTTTACATCTTTCTTTCTTTTAAAAATTTACTTCACACTGGGGCGCCTGGGTAGCTCAGTCGGTTAAGCGTCTGACTTCAGCTCAGGTCATGATCTCACAGTTTGTGAGTTTGAGCCCCATGCCGGGCTCTGTGCTGACAGCTTGGA
Organism: Panthera tigris; assembly: GCF_018350195.1. NCBI lineage: Eukaryota > Metazoa > Chordata > Mammalia > Carnivora > Felidae > Panthera > Panthera tigris. The sequence goes on from NC_056662.1 coordinate 128,562,882, forward strand.
GCCTGGAGCCTGCTTTGGATTCTGTGTCTCCCTCTCTTCTCTGCTCCTCCCCCACTTGTTTTCTCTTTTTCTCTCTTTCTCTCTCTCCCTCTCTCTCTCTCCCTCTCTGAAAAATAAATAAGCATTTAAAAATAAAAATAAATAAAATAAAATAAATTTACCTCGCATTTATAACTGGAGTCTCAGTGTTCTTTGAATTCATTACTGCTGGATGCTAATCAAATTGAAGTAATTATATAATAATTAGAAATCCTCCAATAGATTGTAAGAACCATATATCCCAATTTCCTTAAATCACTAGGGATTAAGTAGTAGGTGTTTTGAGTAGGTTTGAAAATTTTAGGTCATTAAATGGCTGGCTGAGAAGTATTTTAATAGCTGCCTATTCCTTTCTATATTTCTCAGACTTGTTTCCATTTTATTTTCTGATGTAAAAGCTGCTGAATCTGTCTGATGCTCCATGGGGCATATCTCAAAGGATTTCATGTTACAAGTAGATGCTCATTTTTTTCAATTCCATGTTGATTATTGCTTAAGTGAACATGGTGTGCATATCGGAGAGGATATTTTCTAGAGAAAAATTAAGATTAGTTCTGTGAGTGCCCTTGTCTCATAGAATATTAAATCTGAAGCGATATTTAGATGTCGCCTTCTCTAATCCCTGATTTATTTAGATGGGGAAATCAAAGTCTAGATAGAAATTATAAATTACACAAGGCCATATAAATGTCTACTGTGTTTGGTTTATTAATCGGGGCTCTTTGTAACACAGAAACACAACTTCAACAAGCCTAAGCCAAATGTTTCCATTGGCTCAAGGACTGAAGGAAAGATTGAACAATAGGTACAAGAAGGGTAGAGAGATGGAGCCCTCAGGAGCAGGGCCACACCTAAAGCTAGGATTCTGTCCCCAGCCCTCATTCCTGCCTCTTTCAGTGTGCCCTTTTGTTCTCCGTGGTCGCCAACTGCTTTGAAGTGTTAACAGATTATGGGCTACTTGACGTTTTAGACCCAATATTTGGGAGAAAAGCTGGAGTGAAGAGCTAACTCTTGCATCATTCAGCTGGAGTTGTGGAAGGACCACAGCTTCCAAGGGAGGCACAGTTCCCAGGAGAGCCATGCTGTCCCTGGGAGAAGGGCACAGAAAAGCCCCTGTGTTGGGCGCAGAAAACAATAGATGATCTTCCTGTTAGTGATAAGTTTGCTAAATGTGATTAGCTTAGTTGGTACCAGATGGCAGTGATTAAAAGCTAAAATTCCTTTAATTACTCTGTGAATTCTTGTGGTTGTTAAAGTCGTAGAGTTATTTGTACATTATTGCTTAGCTTGGGCTGGGAGGGTAATAGAATTCAGTGTTCTTTCATTTTAGCAGGACCTCAGAAAATTGTATTCTTTGACATTAAAACCAAATAACACTTGAACTAGCACCGTGTAATGGGAGCCACACACATGCATCTATATCTGTATGAAATGAGATGAATAGGACCTCTTAGAAGTAACTACTCGTATATGCTATCCCAAAAGGTCTCCATAAGCTCTATCTTCCATTTCTCTTTGAGGATTTCAAAAATGTACTTACATATATTCTTTTAATTAAAGAATCTAGAAAGGCAATGAAAGATTTATTTTGAAAATAAGCGCCCAAATTATCATAGAAATCAAATAGTTCAACTATTAGTTTTCTGTCGGTAGCCGTGCACGTAGCCGTATAAACCGATACAGCTATATGCTTGCAATGTTTGATTACCGATTTCATCTCTATAGAGTACTTATAAAAAAAAATACACGGACTAGGATTAACTGGGTAAATGATTCTTGGTGTTTTTGCTTGCTTGCTTGCTTGCTTTTGGCTGTTTCTGTTATCATCTCTCTATGTGTTTCAGATATCTCCTGGTCCATCATAGACTCTCCCTTTTCTTCCATAGCTCATGCAATAATTGTAGAGAATGCAAAGCTTTTCTTCAGATGCATGAAGTTAAATCTTCTCCTTATTTCAAGACTTCTCTCCACTATCTGTGAATACTGAAGGTGGCGGGGGGTACCCCTAGCCTGATGTATGGTGTGTTGGTAGACACAAACAGGCATTGAAGTGCAGTTGAGGTGTCAGAACAGTTACTGGGAGTAAATGACTTCCAAGCTCAATGAGGGGTAGTATTCAGCAGGTTCAGAGAATCAGGAATAAGTCTTAGCAGGAATGACATATATGATGTGCAACAAGAAGGAGCATGTCCAGTAAGTAGTAGGTGGCCAAACATGTTGAGTTCAAACATCATGAGAAGGATCTTGGTTACATGTAAATATTTTGGGTTCATCTGTATTTAGAGGGTAATCTAAGCTAAGGAGAGATGAAGAGGACACGGAATAAAATTCTGAGAACACCAGAAATTAAATAATAGTGAAAGTGAAAATAGAGATTTCAAAAAACTCTGGAGAAGTCTAAAGGAAGACCTATTTCCAGAAGAAGGGACTTGTCAGCAGGGTCACATGTTACCAAGAGGGAAAGGTCAGAATGGAGAAAATTCTTTGAATTTAGCAAGACAACCTTGGTTACTTCATGCCTCCTCCTTTTTGTCATTTTCCTGGCTCGGCAAGACTATTTAAAAATGGACTATTCTTGCCAGATTGGTTTTTATAATCTGATCCCCTCCAAATAGGGATTGCATTGTGAGGAGACCCTTTGGAAAACACTTTTTGGTTATTTTTAACAACAGCAACAACGACAGCAACTAATTACCACTTAATGAGCATTTACCAGGAGGCAGACATTACTCTTAATGCCTAAAAAATATGGTCACAAATCCTTACCTCAGGTCTACATTTTACAGATTAAGAAACCGTAATGGACTTCGGAAATTCATACAGCTTCAGAGTCAGGTGTCTGTGACTTGAATTCAGGGTTCTTTGTCTCCAGGGCTCAGTCCTTAGAGCTTCTGCTACCTCTTCTTTTTTATCTGCCCTCGTTCCTTTGGTGAACTTAACCATTCTCTTGGCCTTTAGAACCACCTATAAGCCAGCGACTTCCACATTTCTATCTGTAGCTAAGACCTGTCCCTTGACTTAATTATGTATCTCATTGCTCACTCACCATCTCCAGTTTGATGTCTTAAAGACATAACAGAGTTAATGTACCTAAAGCCGAGCTTCTGATCTTGCTCCTTTAAAATCTACTCACACTTAAGTTGCTGGCAACTTCATCCTTCTATTTACTCAGGCTAAAAATCAGAGTCAGCTTTTATTCCTCTTTCTTTTGTACACAGACTCAAATCCATCGGTAAATTCTGCTCTGAAAACATATTCGGAATTCAACCACCTTTCACCAACTCTACTGTTATCATCTAAACCATCACCATCATGTCTTACCCAGAAACATAGTAGAACCAGAGTAGTCTCCTTTTTTTCACTCTTTTCACTATGCTCTTTGCTGCCCTACGGGCCCTCTTGCTGTTCTTTGAATATACCAAGCATGCCTCTGCCTTATGGCCTTTGTACTGGATGTTCCCTCTACCTGGAAAGCTCTTCTCACAGATTTGCATAGCTAACTTCTTCAATATCTTTATGTTTTTGCTTGAGATTCTCCCTTTAAATTTTTAGTTAAACAAGAAGATGAAGAAGCAATTAATGAAACCATCACGGGGTGCCTGACTGGCTCCTTCGGAAGAGCATGTAATTCTTCATCTCAGGGGCATGGGTTTGAGTCCCACATTGGGTGTAGAGAT